>NW_012115833.1:4443179-4475491 GCF_000951035.1 Colobus angolensis palliatus | reverse complement strand
AGATCAGGAGATCGAGACCATCCTGGCTAACATGGTAAAACCCCACCTCTACTAAAAATGCAAAAACAAAATTAGCCAGGCATGGTGGTGGGTGCCTGTAGTGCCAGCTACCCGGGAGGCTGAGGCAGGAGAATGGCATGAACCTGGGAGGTGGAACTTGCAGTGAACTGAGATCATGCCACTGCACTCCAGCCTGGGAGACAGAGTGAGACTCTGTCTTAAAATAAAAATAAAAATAAAAAAGGAAGAAAGCAAAGGTCCAGATACTTTTTCAAGTCAAAGGGTAGGGGCAGGAGATTGAGTTATTTTTACCCTAAGATTTTGGTTCTCTTCACAAAATAGAAGGTCCAGTTGGCAGAAAGTCGTGGTGAGAATGGAATATAATGGGAGTGGAGAGGCTGAAAGAGCCCACTGAGATGTCAGTATTTTTAAATGGAATCTTGAGGAAGATGACTGGGTACACTGGGCACGCTCAGATGGAGGCGAGCTAGGTCATTAATTTTAGTAATTAGACCATCCTGCTCAGTTAGGATAATTTTCTCCTGAGTTACCTGATTAGCTGACCAGGTATGTGAATGGAGATGTAGGTGGTTGAATTGATCCAGGGGTGGGGATGTTCCTGGCAGATTCATCACAGGGACAAAGATCAAAAAGTGAGCCCATTAAGAGCGTACACACTTACAGAATCTCAATAAAATTCAAAGACGAGTGTGATGAGCGACAGGGAGTCAGTCTGGTTGACTTTTTGTCCTCTCTGTTTCTCAATTACCCCTGCTCCTTTCCGTAAACCAGGTTTACTTGGCTAAGGACAGTGATTCTTCTTGCCTGGTTACTACTGGCCCCTTTCTTAGAGTTAGATGCTGCTTCTATCATCTTTCACAGCCCATGGCTCAGGCACCACCTGATGCCCAGAACTCCTGCCACCTGTAAGTCCTTTGTGGCGCTCAGCCAGCACCTAGGGACTGGAGACATGCGTACTGACTCCTTCCTGGAGTAGGTGAGTATTCACTGCATACACTGAGCCCAGTGTTTGGCCTCTTGGCTCCTTCCCAGAGCCTCCCTAGGTTGGTCACTTCTCCTCCCTAGGTTGGTTACTTCTCTGCCTTCCACATCCCATATGGTCAAGACGTGATATCTTTGTGGGACCTACAAAAGAGAGGGTCAGAAAGCATTACCCTTATTTTTGTCTCACTAAAATATATCACCTGGAAATGCCAGAAAGAAGAAAAATCACTGTCAAAGCATTTAGTCTCTTGCTCTTGGAGGTTAAAAAGATGATAGCACATTTGCAGATAATACAGAGCAGCTGAAAAACAGTCATATATTTAAACATTGGTCATATATTCAAATTGTCTGGAATAATTCCAAGACAGCAGCTCACCCCTTCTCTACATTTTTGCCATGTTTTACTGGACCTGAGAGGGTCAAAGCCGGAGCTAGCCTTGTATTTTATGGATGTCAACAGGCTGCCGGCACTCGGCTCTGGAGCATCATCCTGCTCTCTGCTTTATATGCGGGTCATATCTGAGAGCCATTCTGCGAGGCTGCTGCAGGGTTTCCATCTGTCTTGAGCACAGCAGAACTTGCGGGATCACAATAGGCGATTCACGTGCCCTGACAGGATTTTTATTCCACCTGCTGTTGATGGTTGATGAAGAAAGCAAAAGTGAAAATTCCGTATATTCAGGCTATTTCTTTTCTCTATCCAGTATTCATTCAATAAACACATATTGATTACCTACTAAGTGCCAAACTCTGATGCTCTTAGGAGCAAACGACATTATAGAGAACCCACATGTAGTCTAGTGGAGGTAGAAAAATAGTAATTAAATAATTTTCCAGACACATGTAGAATTTCAACTATAATTAGTGCTGTGAAGAAAAAGTCCATTGTATTTTGAGAATACATAAGAGGTACTCTGACTTTTTACATGGGGGCTAGGGAGGATTTCTTAGTGGAGGTGACTTTTGTATTGAGTTATGAACAATGGTGAGGAATTAACCCAGTGTAGCAAAGAGGGAGGAATAGGCAAAGTCCCTGAGGAGAAAGGAAATGATCTAGGAGCTGAAGGATGGCTGTGGGCTTGAGTTCAAAGTGAAGAGTGGGTCGAGTCCCCAAAAGGGACCAGACCAAGCATGGTCTTTTACCAACAAGAAAATGGGAGGCCTGTAACATTTTTTTTTTTGGAGACGGAGTCTCGCTATGTTGCCTAGGCTGGAGTGCAGTGGCATGATCTAGGCTCACTGCAAGCTCTGCCTCCCGGGTTTAAGTCATTCTCCTGCCTCAGCCTCCCGAGTAACCAGGACTACAGGCGCCCGCCACCACACCCAGCTAATTTTTTGTATTTTTTAGTAGAGACAGGATTTCACCATGTTAGCCAGGATGGTCTCAATCTCCTGACCTCATGATCCACCCGCCTCGGCCTCCCAAAGTGCTGGAATTACAGGCGCGAGCCACCGCGCCCGGGCGAACATTCTTTAAACAAAGCAGTATGATGATTCAATTTATATTTGTGAAAAATGACTGAGTGGCTGCAGTCACAGAGGATGGATGCAAGGTGGGAAAAGTGAATATTGGGAGAGGAGTTTAGGGGCTACCTCAGTGGTCCACTAATAGTGTATAGTGGGCTGGATTAGAGCTGTGGCTGTAGAGATGGAAAAACGGAGATGAACTCATGCTGCATTTTGGAGCTAGAACTAATAGGATTTACTGATGGATTGAACATGTCCCAGGGTAGAGAGAAATAGAGGAATGATGAATGATTGCTATGCTCTGCCTTGAGAGGATGCTGTGTGGATATTGGTGACATTTAGTGCTCAATTAGAAGACTAGGGGAGGGGCAACTTTGGTTAATTAGGTCCTAAAACTGATGGAACACAATAATGCAGATGTTTTCCATTCCATATGAAATTCAGAACTCCTAAATTATTATTAATTTCTTAAAATTTAAAAACAAATTTTTCATGAAAAGTGTATTTGCAGGTCAGTTGATATCATCAGAAATACTTTGTAGTCAAAGATAGAATAACTCCATTTGCAGCAAGAGTCATAATATTTATATGGAAATTTATAAAAGAAAAAATCAAGGAGAAGTGGGAATTTAAGGCTCCCAGCGATGGAGATATGTATGTGTGTGTGTGTGTGTGTGTGTGTGTGTGTGTGTGTTTATCTATATATCTATATATCTATATCTTTGGGGGCTATATGAAGGGGTACATGTGGGTAGATTATAGTCAACAGATGAGCTTATTTCCACAGCTACCACATCCATAAATTTGCTATGGTCTTCCCCCACCTTAGTGTGTTATAAGCATAGTAGACCTTATCCGCCTGTGTAATGATAAATTGAGAGAGATTTTCTCCTTATTGGTTTTATGGATATTTCTTCTTCCTACAATCTGGAATAATGTTTTTTCTTTAAGTTATTGTAAATAACCATTTCAACTTCAATGACTGAGTATTCCAGCTATTATTTTTTCCCTCTAGTTCATTGCTATTGCTGTTTTGTGTTAGATGGGGCACTGGGTCCAATTATAGCTTTGCATTTAATTATAAACTTTGCATATGTGTGCATTAATTAGAAGATTTTATTGCTTTGTATTTTATGGCTGGAGGTTGTGAACTATAGCAATTCAATATACCACTTAAGGGGATAATACACATTTAGAATAATAAATTTATAATGTTCATCTCAGGCATCCGAAGTAGTATATAGAAAAATAATATAGCATAAATACAATATGCACAAGAGTCAAGCCTATTCTTATTTAATGAAGAGCTTTAACCTGATAAGGAAGACAAAGATCTGGTACAACATAAAATTGCCACTCAATTAGACTGCACATTAAAAGCAGGGCCTAAAAGTATGACCTTAAAAGCATGTTTAGTTGTGTCTGCCCTGAGAATGAACTACCTAGGTAACTCTTGGAAAAAGGTATTTTGACTAAATATTGTAAAGACAAAAATAACTGTATACAAGTAATGTATTTTAGTTAGTAAATGTGTTTCTCACAGGGTCATGGGTTAGAAATCCTGAAATACTTTATGCATATACTGGAGTTGAATAAACAAGTAAATATATCTACTTATATAATAAATAGAATAAATCAGAAAGTAGATCATAAGCCAGATCTTTCACTATTGAAGAAAGATGTTACAGATAAGGAAAGGGGTAAGGCTAAAATAAATCTATGGTGCTGGACTAGAATCAGAGGTATCAGCATAAACTCATGGACTTTGATCTATATATAGATAGATAGGTACAAAAATATAGATATGTGGGTATGCATAGGTTAGTCTACAGATACGCATTCCCACCTCTCTCTGCTGAAAGGGCCTACAAGCAATGACACTACGACAGCAATGAATACACTTGATGCCCAGATCTTGGTTTCTAAACACTGTTTTTCAATAAAGGAAACCAGAGCTTCATAAAGAAGTGATAAATTCCTGGGTAGGCTGGGAAAATACAAAATTAACCTGGATCATCTCATGGAGTAAGGAAATGTGTAAAAAAGAAAGATCTCTTTCTGGAAAAGACACAAGTGTCAACCTAGAGTAACTTTTTTTGTCGTTGTTGAGACTGAGTCTCCCTCTGTCTCCAGGCTGGAGTGCGGTGGCGCCATCTCGGCTCACTGCAAGCTCTGCCTCCCTGGTTCAAGCAATTCTCCTGCCTAGCTGGATTACAGGCATGTACTCTCCTGAGTAGCTGGGATTACAGGCATGCACCACCATGCCTAGATAATTTTTGTATTTTTAGTAGATACGGGGTTTCACCATGTTGGCCAGAATGGTCTCAATCTCCTGACCTTGTGATCCACCCGCTTCGGCCTCCCAAAGTGCTGGGATTACAGGTGTGAGCTGCCACGCCCCAACTCAGAGTAACTTTTAAGAGTGCCAAAGTTGGAACAATTTGAGCAAGAAAATAAATGATAGAAATATCAGATGATAACGAGGGTTTCCTCAGGGAGTGCCTAAAGAGGGTTAGCTTTTTTGAGAGGAGCTGGCCCCAGAGGCTATAAGGAATTCCAAGAAGAAGTTTGGAGGTCTAAGGATGGAAACTGGCAGGAGTCATTCAGGCTGTTCTTTGGTTGCTTGTTGGAGCGGAATCAGTCCCCCAGGGGAATAAAGCCTGTAGGGGATGGTGAGGGCAATGAGTAAGTGAAGTGAGGCTTCTGAAGGAAGTAAGCCTTACTTAGGCAAAGCGGGTTCCAAAGGGAAGAGGACCCTGGAGCCTGGGTTAGTTTGGGTCATATTAGGTTGGTGCAAAAGTAGTTGTTGCTTTTGCCATTGAAAGTAATGCCCAAAACTGCAATTACTTTTGCAGCAACCTAATATGTGTGTAACAAGACCCTCCCATGCTAATTATTCAGGATAAACAGACCAAATGTTCCCCCTGTTTTCTTCTCAAAGGTAAAGAAAGGTCTTTGGAAGGAGAATGGAAAGAGATTTCTAGAATTGACATCAACGGGGCAGCCAATCTACGTCTCTCTGCAATGAACATACTGGTTCTTCTCTGAGGGAGGGGTCTAGGAGGAGATCTTAAAAGACATGGTGATCCCCTACCTTCAGGCTCTCAAAAACCTTGAGAGCAGAATATGCTGGGAAATATTATGAATTATGCCGTAAATGTCTGATGTTCATTATGAAGCTTGCTGCCTTTCCCAAGTTTTGCTCAGGCGCCTCCAGCTGGGGTGCTTTGAATAGCCTGACATCAGTCTAATGGCTTTCCTTAGCTCCTTTTACTGCTTCCATTAATTACTTTAGTTGGTTATTACCAGGAGAAACCCCTTTCTTTCTTTCTTCTTTTTTTTTTTGTCCCAGCTACTCAGAGGCTGAGGTAATCCTCCTGTCTAAGCCTCTGAGTAGCTGGGACTACAAGTATATGCCTCCGTGCCCAGCCAATTTTTTAAATTTTTCATAGAGATGGGGGTCTGTCTATGTTTCCCAGGCTGGTCTTGAACTCCTGGCCTCAAGTGATCTTCTAGCCTCAGCCTCCCAAAGTGTTGGGATTACAGGCATGAGCCACTCTGCCTGGCTGAGGAATCCCCTTCTTGTTAGCATGTAAACTTCAGGTAAATTGTTTCCTCAGAATTCTAAGAGTAAATTATATAAAGTATTACAAACTGTTGGAATAGCAAAGATTAAATAAAACTACTGGACTTGATTAGTAATCATTCCTTCTACCGTAAATGATGATAGCATAAATGGATCTCTGAAAAGAAGTTTCTACCTATCTAGTTTGGACCAGGACTCCTTGGAAGAAAAGATGACCTGAGACCTGTAAGCCCCTCTAAGATTTGACATGCCCATCTGTCAATGTTGGTGATGGTCGTGGTGGGAAATGAAGTGAAGTGTGAGGATGTAGGTTGCCTATCTAGCTAGCATTTGCTCACCACAGCTTCTCATAACATTAACTCAATATTGTTCTGTAATTCATCCTCCCCACCACAGCCATATGACTTAGGAGAGGTGGATCTTACTTTTTGCACCAAGGGCTTGATTAGTTCGAGGGTTATAACTCATTCAATTATGTAACAGTATCAAGAGACCCTTATTATGTGACAGGTACTGTTTGAGGTGAATAAAACAACCCTAGATCCCTAACACAATGAAACTGACATTCTAGTGTGTGTGGAAGAAAAAGTACAAATAACAAAGCAAATTGTGTGATGATAAAAACTAAGGAGAAAAACCCAGCCTCAGCAGGGGCAGAAGGGAATGCTGGGAGATGTTGTCAGGAGCACTTGCCATTTTAAAAGGGTGATCAAGGGATCAAGGAAGGCCTTGATGAAGTGACACGTTCTCATTCCCTTGCCTTGCTTTAAAATTAGGTCAATTCTGCCAATGAAACCAGAGGGAAGTCTACCAAGGCAACTTGTGGGAAAACGTTTCCTTACAACAAAGATAGAGGCACAGGAAGAGACAATCGCCCTTCTTCCTCTGGATGTTGTTTTAATTGGATGTGATGCCAGAAAGAGCCACAGACACCTTGCTCCCAACTTGAGACACAAGAATGTCAGGGTGGAGAGAGAGAATGAAACTGGGACCTTGATTATTTTTCTGAGCCACAGAGTTAACTAACCCTGAAGTCTGATCCGTGTCTGTGCTTCTTGTAATGTGAAATAGTAATTTTTCATATTGTGTGTGCCAGTTTAAATCAGTTTCTTTTTCTTGCAGCTGAAGGCATCCTAACTGATATAGAATGGGTCTTGGTAGCTTTAATAGGCTACAGTAAACCAGTTTGCAAAATTCCATGTAGATAGGAGTAGAAACTTATGATACTCGTTATAACACTGGCACTTCCCCTGTACACACTATTAGACGTTAGCAACTTCTTAGAGCTTGAAGCGGTGGGGATAGAAAAATGATTACCTGTTAGAGCTCATTTTCCCAAGACAATGACATACAGGATTCTTGACACTATTCTTGAAAACCTCATATTCAGGTACTCATAGTCCACATGTCCTAATTTACAACTATGTATGGAGAAGAGCTGTACAGATGCAGGGACAGATGGGTGAAGACTACTTCACAGTAAATAAGAGCAACAATTTTAGACTATTGGGGTTGCTGTGTAGTGGTTGTGGAGGGGATTGGGCCACATCGAGGTTGTAGTTAGCTTTTTAAAAATCCCCATTGTAATGGAGAGTGGGTGAGAACTAGAATCTCTGATTTCTTCCTTTTTTTTCTTTTCTTTTTTTTTTTTTTTTTTGAGACAGGGTCTCGCTCTGTTGCCCAGGCTGGAATACAGTGGCATGATCATGACTCACTGTAGCCTCGATCTCTTGGGCTCAAGAGATATTCCTGCCTCAGCTACCTGAGCAGCTGGGACTACAGGTACATGCCACCACACCTGGCTATTTTCAAAAAATCTTTTGAAAGCAAGGGGTCTATGTTACCCAGGCTGGTCTCAAATTCCTCAACTCAAGTGATCCTCTTGCCTCAGCCTCCCAAAATGCTGGGATTGCAGAAGTGAGCCATCACTGCCAGGCTGTCTCTGATTTCATTGCCATAAATTGCCAACTATTGTAGTCAGAATAATGTATCCCTTCTTTTTTGAAAATATCCACATCCTCATCCCCAGATCCTATGAATGTGCTGTGTTATGTGGCAAAAGGGGCTTTTTACAGATGTGATCAAGGTTATGGATCTGGAGATGGGGGGATCATCCTAGATTATCAGAGTGTGCCCAGTCTAATCACATAAACCCTTAAAAGTGAGAAATTTCCTCACTGGAGTCAGAGAAATGTGATAAATGAAGAGGCAGGAGAGATTCGAAAGATGAGAGGGACTTGACCTACCTTGCTGGCTTTGAAGATCAAGGAAAGGAACTAACAGCTGAAACATGTGAGTGGCCCCTGGAGGCTGGGAACACCCCTTAGCTCACAGCCAGCAAGAAGGCAGAGCTCTCCATCCTACAGCAGCAAGAAAATAAATTCTACCAATAATCTGAATAGCAAGGAAACTGATTCAGAGCCTCCAGGAAGGAACACAGTTCTGCCGACACCTTGATTTTAACCTGGTGAGATCCAAGTCAAGCTTCTGACCTACAGACCTTGGAGATAATAAACATGCATGCTGTTTTAAGTTGCAAAGTTTATGGTAATTTGTTATCATAGCAAGAGAAAATGAATATGCTTACCCAGCAGAGAGTGGTGTCTTGAGTGGATGAGGCACCAGACTGAACTACCGGCTAGTTGAAGAGGGTAGGCGAGAGTTGAATTAAGGGGTGCGGCTTTGAAGCAAGAGACAAAGAAGATAGTCTGAGTATTAGGGTAGAGAGGACATGGGAAGTGGGTAGGTGGTGTACCAGTTGCCTCATGTATGTAACGAACTACCTCAAAACTTAGTGGCTTAAAACAATAGCAATGTTCTGTGGATCCGCAGTTGGGACTGGTCTCAGCTGTGTGGCTCTTCTGCTGATCTCTATTGGAGTCTCTCATGCATGTGCTGTGACTGGCAGTCAGCTAGGCAGCTGCATCTGGGGTTTGACTTGATGAGCTGACTGGCCATGTTATCACCCCATCCAGCAGATTAGCCCAGACTTAGTTGCTGGCAGGGCTCTCAAGAGCAGCAGGAGATACTTTCCAAGTCTTTGCTTATATCATGTTTGCTACTGCCCCTTCACCAAAGAAAGTCACATGATTGGCCCAGTGTCAGTATATTAGTTTCCCTGGGCTGCCATAACAAAATACCCCAGGTTAGGTGGCTTAAACAACAGAAATGTGTTTCCTCACGGTTCTAGCATCTGAAACTCCAAGATCAAGGTGTATGGGGTTGGTTTCCTCTGAAGCCTATCTCCTTGGCTTGCATATGGCTGCCCTCTTGCTGCCTCTTCACATGGTCTTTTCTCTATGTTTGCATCTCTGATGTCTCTTCCTCTTCTTATAAGGACACTGGTTATGTTGGATTAGGGGTCATGGCCTTATTTTTAACTTAATCATCCCTCTAAAGACCTTATCTGCAAATATGGTTACATTCTGAAGTACTAAGCGTTAGGCCTTCACCATATGAATTTTGGGAGGATGCAATTGAGCCCATAACAGTCAGTATGGGAGGAGACTCCCCCGGGGCCCGGAGAGTGGGAGATATGAACAAATGAGGGCGCTCCGGCCCTAATAGTCTACCACAGAGAGTTATCAAAGTGTCGAAAAGTAAATAAAACCCACAGTATTTCCCAGAGCTGACTTCGTTTAAGATACAGTGTCTTAGAGAAGAGATCCCCAAATTATAGCTGTGGGCTAAATGTGACACCCAACCTATATTTGTAGATAATGTTTCTTGGGGTTCAGCCATGCCTATTTATTTGTGTATTGTCTGTGGCTGCTGTCACGCTATAACCTCAGCGTGAAGTAGTTGTGACGGAAACTGTATGGTCTGCAAACTTTTAATCTATTTACTATCTGTCCTTTTACAGAAAAATTTTTCTGACCTCGGTGTTAGAGGATTATAAGAAAGCTATGAATCAGGTGGTGAAAGGGTAAAATAAAATAACCAGACAACTACCAGCAGGAAACATATGGTCTAAGGGAGGGAAGGAAGGCGGCAGGCATGATTCTCCTTGCTCATTTTATGAAAGCAAATGACCAGATAAGCAACAGTCCAGGAATTGTTACACAGATGGGTCCTAATGGTGCCACTTATGAAACTCGCTGAAACTCTTTCTTAGAGGGTTGTTTTACACAGCCTTGGCCTCCCACCCATCCGCTGCCACACCTCTCAGTCCTTTCAAGTATTACCTAGAGAGATCCAATTGTCAGACACTGAGAACAAAGCATGAGTCTCAGCTTTAATAGGGGTTTCTCCTCCTGTAATATTTCATACAAAGCCTCATTCACACCCAATATGAAGGCAGTGCTGTTTTAAAAACCCATTTCACATTTTTAAACCAATTCTGTTAAGCATGACTTCAGCTGTCACTTCTTGTTATTTTTGGAGAAGCTTGATGCTCGTAGGTTTGAAACGTCCCATCCATTTGTTCAGTGGGCTTCTGATAACTATCCCTGCCCATTGGGTATGAAGTTGACACCAATTAAGCAGCTGACTGCCTTCATGATAGAGTATTTTAGAACAGGCCAAAATGCCACGTAGTTATAATTGTTCTTACTTTGTCTAGATACTTGGCGCTTACTATTTTAGAAAACCCAGGACTTCCAAACTGGTGAGATTTTATTATTGCTGCAAATGATGAGTGCAGAGAGAATTTGGGAATGAATGAATGTTGATAGTGGGCTCAAGGCTGTCCGCACTGCAGACATAGTCTGTAACCCCCCTGGAATCAAGAGAAGCAGGCTTTTCAAACCCTTGCTACATAAGCCTTGTTATCGCTGAAATAGACCACTTGAGATGGAAGTACAGACAGATTTGCTGCTGATGACAGCTCACCAGGACCCAGCTCTCCATTCAGGTACATTGATATGCATATTCACTCTACTGGAAAAAAAATCATCTCCTCTTCTACCCTGGGACATGGCTTCTGTAGGCTCCGGAATTTGCTATTTTATACCCACCTGCTGGTACAATATAAGCAGCTGCAATAGGCATCAAGCTATGAAAAGCTCTGAGAAGCACTATTGCAGTGCGAATTGCTTCCTTGCTCTGCACTGTTTGGTGATTGTAAGATGGATTGCCAGATTAGCACAGACACACAGTATTTGTATAGGGAACAGGGAGGGTGGTTTTTCCCTGCTTCTCCTACCAGCTATTTCTTACCAGTCCCTTTGCCACCTATAAAAAATTGGGTATTTGCTAATGTTTCTTAGTGGAAATTCAAAGGCCGGAATCACTAACTCAAGCCCACAGTAATACCACTCTGTTTCTTTCCACCCTTGAACCGCCACATAAGAGCCTCTGATGCTACTGGCCAAAGAGGCCACTTGCCTATGCAATTGCTCACTCACAGAAGCTTCCAGCACAGCAATTCTCTGTTCTTAATGTTTTATACCACCAACTAACTAAACATAGCCACCTTTCACAAATGCAGAAAGTTGTTTCCAAAACACAAAAACAACTTGACCAAAAAAAAAAGTAGAAGTACAGATAACTTGGAGGTGTGGAGGCTGCTTCATGCTTTGGGAGACTGGTGCAGCCGTGTGGGTAATCTATGTTAACATCTTATCTTCAAGATGCTGACCTCACTTTGATTCAGACATTCTAGAAAAGGATTCATTTCTTCTCCATTTCAAAGCTGTTTATCTGGCTTGGAAAATAGCTGTTTTAAACAGAAGCCTTTACACTTGTCTGAGTAAATTCCATTCCAATTTTTGTTTTGGCCATAAGTCAAAGATAACAGCTGTGTGCTTGTGGGTTCACTGAACTCTACGTGCTTGTTGGCTGCATCACCGACCAGAGGGAATAACCAATAATTAGAACATTTCGGGTCATCTTGGGAAGAACAGAGTTTTCTCTTGTTTGGAAAGGTGGTATGACCTCCCTCTGATTTTCCCAAATGCAGATCTTTCAGTGACTGATTGTATAGCTGAATATGTAAGCCTGGACTCATCGCCACTGTGTCCTCCCTTTCCCAAAATATTGCCTGATAAATGGAAGCTTAAAGCCATATTTACTGTTTTTCAGCTTAATTCTTGCTCTGCAACAGGCCTGGGCCATGATAATAAGCAAAAATACTTGTGCATTCCTAGCACATCAGCATTTCTGATCACAATGATTTGCGACTCAGGCCTTGAAAGCTGTGGGGTTTCTTCCTAGTTGAATCAATATAAGTTTACATAAATATATGTTTCTGTTTTTCTTTCGTTCTTGATTCAGCATTCATGTTTACTTGCTGGTAACTACAGACAATGGGAGCATGGGGGCGGGGGGAACTCGAGCAGATAGATGATTCAGAAAAAAATATTTGGGTGGGTTCTAATGTCTTAACTGATTATGACTTTTTTTTTTCTTGTGAAGAGTAATGTGTTGGAATTTTCATTTGAAAAGATAAAATTTATTCTATATATCTAAAGAATATAACTGCTCATCCGTTACACTGAGTATACACTACTATATCCGTGCCTACAGTAGGAAGTGTTCTTGTATCGGGGCATTTGGTGTGCTAGAGCCTTTGGTATCAGAGATATGTATCCTAAAGCATCATTAATCCAATAGTGACATAGGGGCTGGTTTGCTACTGATGCAAGAGCATTTGTTCTATATTTAAAATCTCCCCGAGTCAAGGAGACAAAGTTGGCAAGAGATATGGTGATTATTTTCTGCTCAGTTTTATGTCATGACAGGGAAACCTTTCACTTTCACTTGAATAAGCACAAGGATGAAGGAGAGGCCGCCTTTTCAAAGATCCTCCTGCAAGACAGTCTCTGTTATTAAGCAAGGACTCATTACTGATCCGCTCTCACACTCTGTTGTGGAATGCAGCTTGGGCTGCTTTCGGTGACTGTACTGTTTGTGAAATGTAAAAATGCACCTGGCTGAGGTAGAACAAGGGGTCTGAAATTTAGTCCCCCCTACTCCTGTTCAACAAACTCTTGGCCCACAGGGCTGCTCAGGGTTGGAGTGGGAAGACAACAGGTTTTTCCTGGATTGCCCACATTTTCCATATTGACTAATGGCATCTCTGAGCATGTTTAGGCTTCTTGGTGTCAGTTTGAACCCAAGACATTTTACTTTAATCATCCCTGGTTTCCTTACCCGTAAGTCCTGTTTCAATAAGGAAATAAATGATTTATTAATAAATAAAAGTAAATCAATAATTATTGGTTAATATGGGTACATTTTCTATGACTGGTTTCATTTAGGTAAAGCCTGCCTAGATATAGATATTTTTGTGGAATATCCACATATTTTTCATTTATTTCCTTAGGAAGACTTTAAATGACATTTTATATTCAAAGGGAAAAATTAGAACTAATTTGAAGTTGATGTGATTATATTCTATTGTGCTATTGGTCAGTGTAGGATCATTTAAATAGATTCTTGAAGTGTGACCTGGATTAGGATTGATATTACTGATTGGTAACAAAAAATCCTGCCCGAGAAGTCATGATAAGAAAATATCCTAGCTGGCCAGGTGCAGTGGCTCACGCTTATAATCCCAGCACTTTGGGAGGCCAAGGTGGGTGTATCACCTGAAGTTGGGAGTTCAAGACCAGCCTGACCAACATGAAGAAACCCCGTCTCTACTAAAAATACATAATTAGCCGGGCGTGGTAGTGGGTACCTGTAATCCCAGCTACTCGGGAGGCTGAGGTGGAGAATCGCATGACACCCAGGAGGCAGAGGTTGCGGTGAGCTGAGATCGTGCCATTGCAATCCAACCTGGGCAACAAGAGCCAAACCCAATCCCAAAAAAAAAAGAAAAAAAAAAAAAAAAAAAAGATAAAAGAAAATCAGTTGTATACTCTCATCCCTGAAGGTATATATTCAAAGTGCTGTGCCCACTACGGCCATTGTGTCCCTGCAGGCAGCTTCCTAAACTGGTCCTAAGAACAAAGGACTCTGAATAAACCAGAACTGTTTAAAACTTTCTCCAAAGATGGAATGTGTAAGTTCAGCTAGAGGAGACTGAGAAACACTCATCTTCCTGAAACAAGACACAAATGTGTTGCCACACTTCTGGGTCACATTTCCTGTCTGCTTGGAGCATCCCTCTAGGATGAAAAGAACAAAGAGGGGTGGTAGGGAAAACCCACTGAATCCCAGAGATGCCTGTGCTTGCAAATTATTTTCAGTGTGAAGATTTAGAATCTGGGGAAAGACAGGAAAGTGTGCAGCAGGGATATTTTTTCCACCTCAGCATTTCTTGCAATGGACTGATTGGTGTGAGAAATTAGCTGTCCTCCTGAGAGTTAGGTGTAGCATCATAAAGAGTACTTCAAGGAAGCCTTTGTTTCTAGCATAGTGGTCTTTAAACTGTGGGCCCTCTCCACGAGTTTCCCTGATTACCTTTATCATGTTGTCACACAGGGGGTGTAGAAAACAGATTGCAGGTCTCTATCTACTAATGTGCTTAATCTGATTAATTTTTATGCTAGTGCCTTTTCTCTTTTATTCCTCAAAGTGCCTTTATCTCCTTCATCCGTGACAATACCACATAGGTGCTCATTTAACAATGAAAAAGAGCCTCCAGAATGTCTCCTTCTGTTGTGTGAACTGAAATAAATCTAATGATTTTAGCAGAACAGATCTCCTCCTAACACACAGGAATAAATTATGATTCAGTTTTCTAGGGACCAAAAAAGAAAACCATAGACTTTTCTACTAAAGAAACAGAAGCCAATTTTCTTACATTTCTGAAGCTAGATATTATTAGTGATTATTACTATTATTATACTCATTTAATTCCTATATTGAAGTCATTCTTTCTGACCTATCTACATTAAGAAAAACACGCATTTGGGGAAAGAATAAATCAGTAGATATGGTATAGGCAGCAGTGGCTTAATGACAGAACTAATTCCCCACTTCCCACTAGGCTTTTTACCTTAAGCCATTAGTCCCTTAAGAGTGTTTAGTAAGGGCTGTCTGTAGCTTAAGGAAAGAAGGAAAGAAATGAATATAATCGGCCTTCTGTACCCATGGGTTCCACACCATGGATTCAAGAAACTGCAGATCAAAAATATTTGAAAAGAAATGTATCAGTAGTGAACATGTACAGATTTTTTGTCATTATTCGCTATACAACTATTTATATAGCATTTACATTGTATTAGGTATTATAAGTAATCTAGAGATGATGTGAACTATATGGGAGGATGTGCACAGGATGACACCTACAAATCCTACACTCTTTACATCAAGGACTCTAGCATTGCTGATTTTGGGATCTGAGGGAGGTTCTGAAACCAATCCATACAGATATCAAGAGACAATTGTATTTTTAAACTATCTACTGTATGTCAGGCACTGTGCTAGCTCCTTTTTATTTGTTCTGTCATTTAATAAAAAGGAGCTCATCATGATACTGTGAGGTGGGTAGTGGTTTTATTTTTCAGATGAGGGAACTGAGTGAAATAGAAGTGGGGGCCAGAAGAAAGGGGCTCTGGGGTTTCAGTTGTTAAATCATTTGACTTCTGAGTTAAATAGACTTTCTGTTCTTGGAATTATGAAAGGGGCACAGCAGAACTCTTGCAGTATGGCCATAAGCTGTTCCTGCTGGGAGGCTACAGGGGCGCAGTTGGATTCTTCTGGAATGAGTCCTTTCTGAGTCTCAATAGGATGATTTGCTGGAGCAAGCACAAGATGTGAGAGCAGGTCATGGAACATATTTCTGCTTTGGGCAGATAATGATATGGCCCCACCCAACTCAAAAGAGGTCAAATACCATATGTGTAATAAGGACTGACACCTACTAAACACTCTGAACCAGGTACTATCCTAATGACTTAATGGGTATCAATTCATTTAACCCTCAGAACCAGATAAGGTAGATGTTAATATTATTCTTACTTTATAGAAGGGAAAACTGAGGTAGCGGTTGAGTAGCACAGAGATTAAGTAACTTGTCAAGGGTCACAAAACTAGTAAATAGAGAAACTGGGGTCTGATCCAAGGGAGGCTGGCTTCAGAGTCATTGCTGTTTAAAACTTTTACTTACTGCCTTTAACCCATTCCCTTCAGAATTGTCCTTTGTTAAGCTGACTTTCTGGGATAAGGCTTCTGTGCCTGTTCACCTCCTCCTTCTCAGTTGCTTTCTTCTGACTTACTTTCATTCTGGGGGAATCTTTCTCTCTTAGAGGAACTTCAGCTCTCTTGAAATTTTATTTTTCTTTGTTCTTGCAGAGTGGATGGCCCATTACACTTAGAACCCTTGGCATCCATTATTGTCAGCAACTCATCGGCTAGTGTTTCTTTCTTAAAGGGCGAAGTCTCGATCCTCAGATGTTCTAGGAGGTGAGTAGAAATGTTAGCATTCCATCCTTTTAATGTAGCAAAGCAAAAAACAACAAAACAGCTGAAAATTGTAGTTCACAAAACTACTGTAGCATCTTAGGCTCTGATGTCAGCCTGGGTTTATGTCTCCACTATTCCATTCTACATAACTAGCTGGCTGAATATGTAACCAGTGCAAATCCTTGGTATGTCCCCTGTAAATCAGCTTTACTTTCTAGTTCACTGAGTGGCTATCAGAATCAATGGAAATGGTGTGTAGAAAGTGCTCATCACTATACCGGGTAGCTACAAGCTTTTAACAACAGATATTTTCATTAGTTGTGACGATGATAATTATTACAGCCCTGGATGACTAATGAACTGGCTAAGGTTATTGCATTTTAACTCTGCAAATGCATAGAAGACACTCCCTGTGACTGGGACTCTTAAATCAATGCGGGACTTGCCATATTCTGATGGCTCCTTATAACACGTTAAGGTGGCCTCACCTAATTTCAGATTTCACTCAAGATCTCTTATGAGAGGCTGGGAGGAGACTTTTATAAAGCTGTTTTCCAAAGCAGTTATATTATTTTCAGTGTATTTTTAAAAGATTCAGAAAGAATGAATTATTTTCCAGAAGTAAGATTTTAAAAAAATTCCTTGATAATATATAAGGCTGGGCATGGTGGCTCACACTTGCAATCCCAGCACTGTGGGAGGCCAAGGCAGGTGGATCACAAGGTCAGGAGTTAGACACCAGCCTGGCCAACATAGTGAAACCCCGTCTCTACTAAAAATACAAAGAATTAGTCGGGCATGGTGGCAGGCACCTGTAATCCCAGCTACTCGGGAAGCTGAGGCAGGAGAATCGCTTGAACCCAGGAGGCAGAGGTTGCAGTGAGCCGAAATCATGCCATTGCACTCCAGCCTGGCTGACAGAGCGAGATTCCATCTCAAAAAAAATTAATAATAGTAAAAATAAAAAATAAAAAGATAATATATAAGAAGCCAAATATATAAAGAGTCAAATATGTAGAAAGGGGAATGAGGAGAAGAGAGGTTGATAAATTGAATTAACAACTCAGCCATTTAGATCGAAAATAGCAAAATTTGAAAGTAAGGTCATGGTTTGGTGCCAGACAGAAGACCACCCGAATTTCTAGTTGTGCATCTTTTCAAGTAAGATAGTAACAGGAAGAAAGGGTAAAGAGAGGGAACTGAGTTGACTGTTCTGAACAGGAGAGGAGGTAAAGCTCTGTACATTGTTTTCTTTTTGAAACAAAGACACAAAACAAGCAAACACACAAACATGTTAGTGGCACAGGCACATAAATGCTGGTCCAAGGAGCCTTAAAACAATACAGACACAAATTCCATATCTGACCAACTATATTGGGAAGAGTGGCAAATTCTCATTTCACAGATAAAATATCTTCCCAGACATGGGCAATAACCAAGCACATAGGGTAGGAAGTCTTGACCCTATGAGTCAGAGGAAACCTACAAGCTAAGAACAGATCAAGTGGTAACTAATAAAAAGCAAGGATTATAAACAAAGAGCCAGCCTCTGAGATGTTCAGTAATTCTGTTTTCAGTCTTTCAGTAAACAAATCTTTCTCAGGCATCTATTCTATGTCAAGCACTGGACAAATCATAATAAAGATTTCAGAATAATCCCTAACCGCAGAGAGCAGGCAAGTTAGTTTCTGCCAATCTTGCTATAAATGGAATTTTCCATAAGCCTAATATGTAGACACAGGTCTAATTTTCAGTTAAGATTCATTGTTATATAAAAGTAATGGCCATATTTTTAATAGAGAAATTTGTAGTACTTAAATTATGTGTGATAATTTTTGAAATCTTAGAGAAATACACTTAGCTAAAGTTTCTGAGGGATGGGCCCATGCCTAATGATAGACACTCTAATTTTAGGCACAAAGTGGTTATGAGGATTTAACCATTTTCTAGAAAGTATATATGAAAATTGACTTATGGGCTCTAATACTTTATCCTGCCTCGTATCCATATTGCTTGCTGTGGGACTTTATGGCCTGTCCCCCTAGTGGGGAGTGCTACTTGATTACTTGATCTTGGTCTCAACCAGGTAGTTTATATTGGATTTTGGCACAATTGTTTGAACTGTGCTCAGATGTTGGCCTTGACTGCTTGCACATCTGCTGTTTGACAAAAGAAGAGCCAGTTCTAAAGCATAAAAGACACAAGGATTAACCCTATACCAGCCTCCATGGAGGTAAGTCCAGCTTAGTACCACCCAGATCAACTGATTCCAAGCTGGCCAACTGATGCATGTATGAGAATCCATGAATATAGGCTTGGAGTGGCATATTACATGGCAATAGTTGACTGATACAACGTACCTTGTGATATAGTTTGGATGTTTGTCCCCTCCAGATCTTATGTTAAAATATGATCCCCAGTGTTGGAGGTGGGCCTAGTGGGAGGTATCTGAGTCATGGGGGTAGATCCCTCATGAATGACTTGGTGCCCTCCTCTTGGTAATAAGTGAGTTCTTGCTCTATTAGATTAGGGGAGTGCTGGTTGTTTAAATAGCTTGTCACCTCCTCCCTTCCCTCTTGCTCCCTCTCTCACTGTGTGACACATCTGCTCCCCCTTTGCCTTCTGCTAGGATTGTAAGCTTCCTGAGGTTTCACCAGAAGCAGATACCAGCACTATGCTTCTTGTACAGCCTGTAGAACCATGCACCAAATAAATCTCTCTTCTTTATAAATTACCCAGCCTCAGTTATTCCCTTATAGCAATGCAAAATGGAGTAACACACCTTGCAAATTCAATTCTATTTCAGTGAGCAAACACTGGAGATATCATTGTGAGTTTTCCTTGGAGCCATTTATAATTCAAAATCATGGAAGTCCCAAGTTCTTTGCCCAAAAAGTACCTTCCAGAGAGAAGGCAGTCAATAAATGCTTAGTGAATTTGGCCTCAAATATATCTCAATCTGTCTTACTGTACAACATGAATCCAAGTGAAAATGAGAAAACAACCATTTGAACAACACCTATGATGTTTGGAAACATCTCTTATGTATAGGCAAGTTCTTAGTGGCCTTTGGAGGTGTAAGCTGGAAGGGCCTCGTTCAGCTAATGAATTCCCTTGCACTCTGTATTTAAATAAATTCCCAAAGCTGCTTTCTGCTCATATCCAGAATAGTAGCGCTTTGAAGAAAAATTTAACACTCCTTCAGTGGAAGACATTTTTTCTGTTACCAGCCTGTGAATCCTCACAGTGGTATGGGAATTTTGTTATTATTATTACAATTACGAAGACCACTATTATTATTTGAGTGTTCGTTGTTCTGAATGATACTATTTTAAACCCATCTGCACTAAGTTTCTAAAGTAAAGGTTTTCCATCTTGCTTTGACTCACTACCAGAATCAAATAGAAGTTTCCTTACATGAAGGCCAACTGGGTAAGGACACATCCCTAAGTAAGAAATTGGATACTAAAACCCAAGATAATTAGAAGTTTCCATGAAAATATAATGTAATGGCAGCAGCCAATATTTATTCAACACTTTACAGCATGGGATGCAGTGAAGTACTTTCCACATACTTTGTAATATTCACAAACACCTTATGAGGCACATACATCTCTAGACTCATCTCATTCAGTGGTTCAAACCTTTTACCAAGTTCTGCAGCTGGGAAGCAACAGAGGCGGGATGTGAACCCAGGCTTCAGAGCTTACCCACTACATTTTGCTTGTGGCCAGAAACAGAAGCAGGAAGACTCAGTGACAAGATTCCAGGTTTTGGATGGAGACTGTTAAGATTCAAATTCCGGAATGCTAAGTGAACTTAATCCTCTGTATCTCTGATTCTAGTTTCTTCCACTAGAAAATAGCAAGAGGATGACCAATACCACATAGCTTTTTTTAAGAAACAGATTGGCCAGTGCGGTGGCTTACGCCTGTAATCCCAGCATTTTGGGAGGTCAAGGAGGGTGGATCATGAGGTCAGGAGATCGAGACCATCCTGGCTGACACAGGTGAAACCCTGTCTCTACTAAAAATGTAAAAAATTAGCTGGGCATGGTGGCGGGTACCTGTAGTCCCAGCTACTCGGGAGGCTGAGGCAGGAGAATGGCGTGAACCTGGGAGGCAGAGCTTGCAGTGAGCCGAGATCTCTCCACTGCACTCCAGCCTGGGCGACAGAGCAAGACTCCATCTCAAAACAAAACAAAACAAAACAAAAAGTTAAGTAACGGCCAGGGCATTGATGCTAAATGGATCTGATGTTATTTTTCCCACAGCATAAACCACTTGAGGTCGGAATGGGTTGAGTGTTGGTTGTCTTCCCACTTCAGGGAAGCTGAGCAATGAGTTTACTCAGTATAATGAAGCTGCTTTAGGAGAAAGTGCTCACCCTGCAAAATAGTAGGGAAGGCAGTCTATTTCCACAAAACCCACTTTTCACCTGTCGGAATGTGACTGAGAGAACACTCTAAATATAGAAGATGTAACCATCAATGACCAACTATTCCTTTCCAGAAGTAAACCTGATTCTTTGATAAGAAATTGTAAATTATCTACTTCCGGTTCTGCAGTTACAATAATGTGGTCAGGAAACAAAGAATACGCTAGGTCCTGAAGGCATGAGTTCTGTGTTAAAGTAAATCAGTTTATGGCAAGTGAAACCCTGAATAACTTTGTAAAATATTGCCCAGAGAGCCCAAATTTTCCACTATTCAGCCTTTTGATGCCATTATATGCATCATTTTGACAACAGGCATAAAAGGATGATTTGAGTCTATGACAATTTTGCTTCCTTGCAAGGAATTTTGCTAGTTTGATTTTAAATATGTAGGGAAGGCTTATTCTTATAATATTTGAAATAAAAATTTAAAATGTGAATAAGGTGGTAAATGAAAAAAATCAACAATTCTCTAAATGTCACTTCATTCAGCAATATACATTGTGTTTCTCCTCAGCAAGTGGGGGAATGAAAAATGTCATGTATACACAAGGTTGATAAGTTGATTTTTCTGTGTGAGTATACATCTTTGCATTAAAAATCAGAAAAAAAATTGTATTTTGCAGGTTTAAATGCTGAATTTATACCATTTGGCCCATTAAAAAATTGCTAAGACGAGCATAGAGGTAAAATATCAATATTTCTGTGATGTTTTGATTCTTACTGGTGATGGTTTCTTAAATACCACCTGCTCCACTGAAGCTGAAATCAGAAGGTAAATCATAATTTTCAGACATTATTGTTTATTTTCAGCATTTCTAGATAGAAAACATGAAATGTTAAACATACTTCAAAAGTGACTGGATATGTAATTCTTGTTCTTTCAAAAATGGCTTGGCATGTCATTGTTCTTTCTTCACTCAGAATTCCTAGATGCACATACGGCTTTTGCTCTAAACTTTGCTCCTCTGAGAACCCACACACCTCAGAATAAATATAAAATATATAATTTTTTCCCCTGAGACCATCTGTAAGATGATTTCCTAAAAGAACGAAAAATTGCTTTTAAACGAGGGATAAACATGGAGTTCTGGTAACTCTGATTAAACTTCTTTGAAAGTTTTAAACCAAGGCAGAGGAGGACAAGTGAAACTGCAATGGAATTCATCTTGCCAGCAGCATCATACAACATTTGCTCTCCTGAACGCTAACTTCAGCTGTGATTTATTAGGGGACCAAGTTCATGTCATTGTGTCTGATCTTCAGAGACCTGGCTTCAAATCCTGATTTTACTCACAATTGAAAATGAGGCTGGTGGTCAGATCCTAGCCCCATTTGACATGATTGTCCGCCTGCACTCGGAGAACGGCCCTCTCGAAAAACAGGGAGTGTTAACTTGCAGGTCAGGGACTTAAGTGCCTATCAGTGGAGTGTTTATCTGCAATGAGGCTGGGAGGGACAGCAGCTCCTCACCCTCTCAGTGGGACACTTACTAAACTGCCTGATAAAGTAGGGTAATATTATCCTAATGTCCTCCTAAGGAGATTTTGTCCTCTATCTTTTCTTGTTGTTGTTAAAGCTTAAGAAAATGACTAATTATTAAAAGTTCGGAAAATAAATTGCTCTGGGACTTGGAATGTCTGTGTAAAATTTTAAAGGCAGCCAATTTTGCTTCCTGGCATTTACTTGCCTTGTGCAACTTACAAATAGTTTCCATGTGGTTGCTGCTCCAGTACAGACCTCTGATAAGAGGATGGGGAAATTAGTTTTGTAGAAGTCTGTCAGTCTAGGCATAATGTGTATGCCTAAGTGGATTTTTTTTTTTTTAATGTTCTAGGGAAGGAGGGTTGTTTGCTAACTTTTGTGGACAATAGGGAAAGCTGAAGATTTCTGAAAATTAATTTTGTAATCTGAGATAAGACAAAAAATCCAATCAGTGTAATTAAATTTGATGCTGAATTTATGAAAAGAGACATATGAAAAGATATATGTCAGTTATAATGCTAATTTGTTATCACATCCTGGGATCTCTGCTCCTTTAATATGAGAGAGCCTCCTGTGTTTTTCGAACATCTATTGTTAATTCAGGAGAAGAGATGATGGGTACCACCATGCCAAGAGTCTTTTGGGAAAATGTATTCCATTCATATCTGGAGGGAAGGGGACCCTAGAGCTATTTTTAATTTGAATATGGTCAGTGTATTAGTCAGGGTTCTATAGAGGGACAGAACTAATTGGAGATATATATAGAGGAGTTTATTAAGTTGCATTAACTCATACAATCACAAGGTCCCACAATAAGCCATCTGCAAGCTTAGGAGCAAGGAAACCAGTCCAAGTCCCAAAGCTGAAGAATTTGGAGTCTGATGTTCGAGGACAGGAAACATCCAGCATGGGGGAAAGATGCAGGCTGGGAGGCTAGACCAGTCTCTTCACATTTTTCTGCCTGCTTTCTAACTGTGCTGACAGCTGATTAGATTGTGCCCACCCAGATTAAGGGTGGGTCTGCCTTTCCCACCTTTCCCGCCTGTCTGTGTGGCAATACCCTCACAGACACACCCAGGATCAATACTTCGCATCTTTCGATCCAATCAGGTTGACACTCAGTATTAGCTAACAGTCACGGTAGGCCTTTTTGGTTGAGATGGAGGCTACATCAGACATTTTTTTCCCCCATAGGAAGGTCATCTCATTCTTAGAAAAAGTAGGTATTACCTAGAATAGATGCTTCAGCCACCCTGTCTTGAGAGACTTTGAATTAGGGGCCTGGTGACACTGACATTTACTTAACCCGTTCAAAGCACTAAGGGTCAAGCACTATTCTAAATACTATAGAAATATAAACTTATTTCTTTCTCATAACAACCCTATGAGGTAGATGTGATTATTATCCCCATTTTTCAGATAAGGAAACTGTGATATAGAGAGGTTGAGCTGAAAGTCAAATATCTAGTAAATGGGAGAACCAGGCTTCAAACCCAGTCAGTCCAGCTCTGGAGTCCTTGCTTGTTCCAAGCTGCTTGATGGTGATGCATTCCTGACTAGCAAGACTTCCCCAATAAACCAACTACAGATTGCCTACAACGTACTTAGTACATGAGGATTTTCTAAGGGGGCCAACGAGTTCATCTTCATGTCAGATTTCAAACTCCTTTGAATGTGGTAATGTGGTTCCATGATAACTTGTTTTGTGTGTGTCCATCATTGTTCTACTTAAATTCCTTAGTCAAACTATAAACTCTTAGAGCTGGTTAACCCTGACTAAGCATATCCAGGTCTGCCAAAACCTGCATCAGAATTAACTTCTAAGAGTGAACTCTTGGAGCAACATTTTCCCCTAATTGGTCAGGAATCCATTCCTGACCCTCAGTAGGTAGCTGCCCCTGTTATATTAATAAATCTGTATTATGATTATTCTTTCTTTAATTGTCTCCCTCGTAAATACATCAGCTCTGTGAGATAGAGTTTATGCCTTATTTGTCCTCTTGTAGCCTCTGCCTAGCAAAGTGCTTAACAGGTAGTAGCTATGCAAAGGTGCTCAGAGAGGTTTGTTGATTGAGTGAGGCCAGTTGACCTTTGCTGCCTACTTTCTGTAGATCTCCAGGCTGTGCTGATGGACAAAGACTCTGTCTCCTCTCTACCTTGGAAGAGAGTTTTGTGACTGATTTTATGAAGTGATAAAATAGCTTTACTTGAACTTGTCAAACAAAATTTAATGATTATTGGAAATTCTGAAATAGAAATGGGGAAAAAATGGGATTTTTATTGGGAGAAACTCCCCAAATAGCTGTTAAACACCAATTTCACAAAAGAAACTAGAGGGACTTTAATTGCCTCTGGATCCATTTTGCCAACTCTAAGATGCCTTAAAAAATTAAAATTGTACCTAATGAGAGGTTATTATGAAAGCAGAAGCAGCCACGTTAAGAGTAGAAAAGCTTCCTTCATATTTGTCCTGTTTGTGATTTGTAGTATCTAAATTATAGGACGTGGTATAGTAACGGATCTTCCTTGATCTAATATCCCACATTTCCCAAGTAATCTAAGTAGTCTAACCTCTTAGCCTTCACACGACACTCCTACTCACTCTAATCATCGCTGTTCCCTGGAGTTTTCTGTCTTGTCTATTTTATTGTCATCTGGGGTAATTTTCAATTTTTATGTGATTGACTCTGTCTCCCTCCCACATAGCTACACACACACACACACACACACACACGCTCTCTCTCTCACACACACACACACACATGCACACACACTCACACAGTGTGGAGAGATTTTAATCTCATTTTGCTCTCTTCTCCCTAGTTTTGTAGTAAAGATCAGAAGATAGCAGGGCTGTTTTTATGGATGTAGAGGGAGGAGATAATTGAGGATGAAAATCTGCTACTCTTCACCTTCTAGATGTGCTGCATTTTCTTATCAGCTTGTAGGAGAGGGTTAAGGTTTACTCAGTTAGGAAGGAGTTATTTTCAGGAGTCCAGAGGATTTTCCAACAGGAGTGGGTTAGACTGTTTGCTGAAGCAGTGAGATTACAGGCAACCTGGTGAGGGTATTTGTAGCACTGACCTCTAAGCAGGAATGCGTGTGTTAGATCCAGCCTCCCTTTGAGGTTTCTCAGGCTTGACTATTTCTACATCTGGTGGGTACATCACTGTTTAAAAAATAAACTCAAAATTTGAGAATAACCATATCCTTGACAAGATGTATTCTTTTCTAAGGAGGATTGCTGCAGCTGCCTAACAATGAATTACAACATTCCACAGCTGTCTAGGCAGGAAATGAAGAAAATTATCCTGGCTATCTCAAAATGGGTGTTTGGGGAATGGGGGAGGGTGTATGAGTTGCTAGAGAGTATTCTGGAATTGGGGCGGTGGGCCTGCCTGATCAATCTTATCTGGGATTACAGGGTCCTTGGCCATCAGATTTCAGAAAGTATTAAAAAATCTGAATAATCTAAAATAGTATGGTTACATAGATTCCAGATAGTGAACTAAAGTGAAAAATATGTTATTTTTGGCCACAACCTGATTTTACTGCCTTATCCTCCCATCTGATGAATAAATTGCACTTAAAAATTAATACCCTAATTACCTTACAGTCAAATATGATGGAGCTATGAGTACAGGAGTATCATTTATTAATCATCATTCTAATAGATGACTGTTCATATTATTTTCTATTTTCACTTTCTATGGTTTTTCTGGTACAAACCAGAAAGCCTGCTAGACCAATTCTAAAAGAGCTGTAACACTTAACATTCATATTTTCAAAAGATTTTGTTGGTTGAATAACTGCTCATTCATTTGGTAATTCTGTGTGCCCTCTGCTTCCTAAAGTTGCATTTCCCAAGCACATCTAAGAACAGATAACTCCTCTCTCCCGGGGACCTCCAATGGCTCCCCACTGTCTGCAGGAATGTTTCTCAAACCTTCATGTGCATATGAGTCACTTGGGGATCTTGTAAAAATGCAGATTCTGATGCATTTGGTCCAGGGTGGCACCTGGGCTTTTTGTATGTTGAAGTTTCTAAGTGTTTGCAAGGATGCTCTGGCTTTGACCTCACTTTGAGTGGCATGGGTCTACAGGATGGGCCTGTCACTCTACTCTCTGGCCTTCCCAGGACATTATTGTTTTTCCAGATACCTGCACAACCTCTGCTTCTATGCTTTTGGGATGCTAGTATTCATTCACATCTTACTTGCCTTTATCCACAGAGCCCACACTCTCCACAAGCTCTTCTCACATTTGTCTCTACCCTGACCAACAATTAGAATCACTGTCTCCCTCTCTTGTTCTCCTCTTGCACTTTGTTGGAAATCAATTTTCCAACTTAGTACTGTCTGCCGGACTATACATATTGGGTGTGTATCTGTCTCTACCAATGAACTGTGAACCTCCGGTGGAGAACATCTCATTCTGTACATCTTACCCTCTTCTGCTGTGTTCTGCACAATTCCTACATAGAGCAACTGTAAATAAAAGTTGAATTGAATAAAATTCACAAATTGTATAAAATCGCTTTTCTAGATGGATTTCTTTTGACTGGGTGAAACTTGCTGACATTCAGATAAACCTCTTCAATGTTCTTTCCTGAAAGGATGTCTTACTCCTTGGTAGTTAGGGATCGCTCCTGGGTGTTTTTAAAAAAGATTTTGACTTAGAGGATCTATGAATGTGACTATGTGGGCTAAGCTTCTTAAAGGGGCAACCCAGCTGAGAATCACAAAAGAAAGCGGAGGCTGCTACTTTTGCCGACCGTACAAGCTGGGTTTTTATCGTTGCTAATAAGAGCCACTCGTGTTGACTGTCTAACAGGAAGTACCTTAATCCTTTCTCATTAGACTTCTAAAATTAGCCTTGCTTTGCCTGGCTGGAAGAATCATGAGATGTGCTACCTTTTCAGATTTACGTGGGATGATAGAATTGAAGGTGCATTCGGGGAATCTGGACAGATATTCCTATAGAGCTGGGCATCATTAATGAATAAGCTTTTTGAATCAGAGTGACCTGGGCTCTAATTTTCGTTCTGCAATGTGGTAACTTTGTCATCTTGAACAAATTAGTTAGCCAGTTTGATCCTTGGTTTTCTCATCTTTTAATGGGGTAATCATACCACTTTGAAGGATTATTAAGATTAAATGGAAGAATGTGTATCAACAAATAATGGTGAATGTTATTGCAATCAGAGCTCTGGCACGTCACCAGCCAAATCTTTCAGGGCTGTAAGGGAAAACTATTTCCTTCTCTCCACCAACTAAAGGAAAAATGTTTTTTTCCTCTACTCTCTACTACCCTCAATAATTTACTTCTGACACCAGATGTGTAGGTTTTCCACACCAGGCAATTCTCCAATTCTCTGTGGACACCAACTGTGTATCCTACAATTTAAGTCAATTCTGACATGATCTACTTGGAGATAGCATCAAATCCCACAGGTTCAGGGATCAGTCCCGAAAGACTGGCTGGGCGTGGTAGCTCACACCTGTAATCCCAGCACTTTGGGAGGCCACGGTGGGCAGATCATGAGGTCAGGTGATTGAGACCATCCTGACTAACATGGTGAAACCCCATCTCTACTAAAAATACAAAATATTAGCTGTGCACAGCGGTGTGTGCCTGTAGTCCCAGCTACTCGGGAGGCTGAGGCAGGAGAATGGCGTGAACCTGGGAGGCGGAGCTTTCAGTGAGTGAAGATCATCCCACTGCACTCCAGCCTGGGCAACACAGACTCTGTCTCAAAAAAAAAAAAAAAAAAAAAAAGCTTCTACTTTAGGTCACTGACAGGTCCAGGTTGCCACCTTTCACCTGTGTTGCTGACTGGCTGGCTATAAATCAGAGGTTCCTGTGACGTCCTCCTTGGGTTTGACAATTTGCTAGAATGGCTCACAAAACTCAGGAAAACATTTATTTACATTCCAGTTATCTCAAGAACAGCTAAATGGAAGCGATGCAAAGGACAAGGCATGGAGGAAGGGACACAGAACTTCCATGCCCGCTCTGGGCATGTCATCCTCCTTAATCACCAACCCAGAAGCTCTCTAAACCCTGTCCTTTTGAGTTTTCATGGACATTTCATTCTGTAGGCATGACTGATTAAATCACTGACCAAGGATGATCAATTCAGGCTTCAGCTCCTTTCCCCTTGCAGGTTGGGGGTAAAGTTCCAACTTCTAATCACATGATTAATTCCTCCAGCATCTAACCCCATCCAGTGATTTTCTAGGGGCTTTTGAAAAATCACCTCATTAATATAAACTTGGGTGTGGTTGAAACGGGCTTGGTATGAATAACAAGAGATACTCTGGAGCTAGTTTAGGAACCCGGAACAAAAGACCAAATATTATAACCAAAGATACTTCCAAAGCTCTTATCATTTAGGAAATTACTAGGATTTTAGGAGCAGTGTGTCAGAAATGAGATTACAGACCAAATATGTATTTCTCATTATAAATCACAATATCACGGGACTTAAAGTCTATCACCAGTGTTTATTGATCGCATCTCAACTATTAAAAGCTGGAATGAGAGAAGGGCTCTTGACTTCAGCACGCAGGTTCTGTTCTTTTTTACAGAACTCTGGCTGCTGTGTTGTACCCACTCACTGCCCTGACTAGTGGCAGAGGCAGTAACTTCATCAGTGACTTGATTCTATTCCAAATCCATCAAAATTGTGTCTTTTCTGGATCATGGACTTCTTTCAAAATCTAATGAAAACTATTAGCCTTCTCCCAAGAGAAAAAAATGCAGGTTTTTATATAATTTTACTTTTATTTTCTGGAGGTTGATGAGCCCCAGGGTAAAAAACACTGCTTCCTCTATGGGCTTACAAACTTCTGGTTCCTCATGAGGTGAGAAGCCAAGAATAACACAATGAAGTTGATTTGGCACAATTAAAGATTAGGAAAGTTAGTGCAAGGATGGAGAGAATCACTCACATCTCCCCCAATTCATTTTTCCTGCTCAGGAAAACCTAGAGCCAAGATGAAGACTTGAAGGGTAGGGGGAGAGTGGTTTGTAATCTTTCCTGTTATATTTTGCACTGGGAATTATGGTCATTTAAGTATATCTGTGTATTTTAGATGGTTTCTGATATAACACATTAATCTCCACAAGGGTTATGATAAAAGTGAGTAATATCCCAATTTAGGAAACTGTTTTAGACATGGAGTGAAAGCTGCCCAAGCAGCGAAGTATACTGCTCACCATTTTTCTTGGTCCAGGTGGTAGATCTCTGTGCAGGGCTGACTTGCATTAACAAACATGAACACAGTAGATGTGAAAACATGTCCAGGCCTTGCTCATCAGTTCCCATTTTCATACTTCCCGAGTAGGCTGGGAAACATGGAAGGACAGCATGAATTCAATTTAACAGTCCAGTAAGTGCCAAAGAAATGATCACATCTCTGAAAATAAGTGTTTTAGACAAAATTTTTCAGATGGTAAAAAAGACAAATCCTTTGTTTAGTAAACAGCAAACACTTTATACATTAATCATCCAGCTGACATTAAGTGTAATCAAAGGTTCCGTTTTAGTTCAAATACAACTTATGTTCCCAATTAATTACTTGCAGGACTACATAGTTTGCATTTTAAAATAAATGTTCTGCTTCCCAGATGTCTTCTTATAGGCATGCTGTGACCCTTCTTTGAGAGGCTGATTCTCTTAGCACAGTGATTTCAAGGCCTGCTGGGGTGTGAAAAAACTGATATGGTTTAAGTACCACCTGCCATTTTGGACCTAATAAGGAATTTGTGGAGCTGGAATGCAGTTCCTACACTTAAGTAGGTTATATTCTTGGCAAAGAAGCTGCGAATTGGAATGATGTCATTCAAATTTGATTGTTTCCAGAGAAATATTATAATAATGGAGTTATCTTCCTGACCAAGGGTCAAGTTTTAGTGGGTTCACAGAAATGAGGCTATCATACTGGTAAGGAACCTCAAGGGAAATGTGGGTCAGTCCTCTTTCCTGAGTCAAAAAAGTGTTATCCTCACTTTTCAGATGAGACAAGTGAGATTTCTTTAGAGGCTGTGTTCTGCTAATATTCTAATTATGAGTAGGGATTTTGGAGGGTAAGGATAGGATCTAGAACAGAGCCATCCAATAGAACTTTCTGCAATGATAAAAACATTCTGTATCTGTGCTGTCCAATACAGTAATCTAGTCACATGTGGCTGTTGAGTGCTTCAAATGTGGCTAATGTGACTAGAATACTAAAATTTAGATTTTATATAATTCTAAATAATTTAAATTTAAATATTATAGTTACATGTGGAGAGAAGAGGTAAATTGAATGTAATTCCTGGCATTTGAAAGGCAAGGCCTATGTAACAAAGTGAAAAGTATAACCAAGAAGATAAAATCAGACGAGATAACTACCTTGCTGGCTGCATTGGTTATTTTAAAATGAAGTTTGTTTGTTTGTTTGTTTGTTTTAGACAGGGTCTCACTCTGTTGTCCAGACTGGAGAGCAGTGGTATGATCTTGGCTCACTGACCTTCCCCTCCTGGGTTCAAGTGATCCTCCTGCCTCAGCCTCCTGAGTACCTGGGATTATAGGCATAAACCACCATGCTGGGCTAACTTTTGTATTTTTAGTAGAGATGGGATTTTGCCATGTTGCCCAGGCTGGTCTTGAACTTCTGGCCTCAAGTGCATAATGAAGTTTAAAGATCATCAATCTGCTGGACAATACCAAGGAAAGTCTCAGAGTCATTTAAAAAAAATATTTATGGTATAAGGAAGGAAAAGCACACACAAACAAATCCCAGGGGTATGGACAAGTACCAAATAAAATATTTAAACTTGGCCCGGTGGGGGGGCTCACGCCTGTAATCCCAGCACTTTGGGAGGCTGAGGTGGGCAGATCGCGAGGTCAGGAGATTGAGACCATCCTGGTCAACACAGTGAAACTCCGTCTCTACTAAAAATACAAAAAAGGAGCCGGGGGTGGTGGTGGGTGCCTGTAGTCCCAGCTACTCGGGAGACTGAGACAGGAGAATGGCGTGGGAGACGGAGCTTGCAGTGAGCCCAGATCGAGCCACTGCACTCCAGCCTGGGCGACAGAGCGAGACTGTCTCAAAAAACAAACAAACAAAAATTAAACAAATGCCATATTTAATGACAGAGTTAGGACACATTTAAAGAAAAACTTCCTAAGGGTAATGGAGGAAGTTGCCATGGAAAATTATGGAATATACTTTGAAAAACAAAACCAAAAGCAGTTTTGAACTGTGGCTGGCCATAGGTCTAGAAGCAAAATTTATACTACTGTAATTCTTTCCACTTATTTGGTTTTTACTTTCAATTTTAACATATGTACTTTCTCTTAATTTTGATACAAAATACATAACACGAGATCTGTCTTGGCAAATATTTAAGCATACATGACAATATTGTTAATTATAAGCACAATGTTGTTCAGCAGACCTCTAGAACTTGTTTCATCTTGCATGATTGAAATTTTATGCCCATTGAAAAGCAGCTCCCCATTTCTTGTCACCCCAGCTCCTGACAGCCACCATTCTATTTTCTGCTTTGATGAATTAGACTCCTCATATAAGTAGAATGATACAGTATTTGTCCTTTTGTGACTGGCTTATTTTGCTTAGCATAATGTCCTGAAGGTTCATCCATGTTGGTATATGACAAGATTTCCTTCCTTAAGGCCAAATAAAATTCAGTTATATGTATATGTCACTTTTTTGTCCATTTACTCACTGATGAACATATAGGTTGTTTGTACGTCTTGGCTATTGTGAACAACGTTGCAAGGAATATGGGACTGCAAGTACCTCTTTGAGATCCTGATTTCAGTTCTTTTGGATTAAAACTCAGAAAGCTGGATCATATAGTAATTCTGTTTTTAGATTTTCATCATAGTGGCTTCCACCGTTTTACATTCCTCACAGTGCATAAGGGTTCCAATTAATTTTTCCACATGCTTGTTTACCCATATATATACACACACATATATACACATGTATATATGTATATATACACACAATTATATATATATATTATA
>NW_012115833.1:4434902-4443129 GCF_000951035.1 Colobus angolensis palliatus | reverse complement strand
AGACAGAATCTTGCTCTGTCACCCAGGCTGGAGTGCAGTGGCACCATCTTGGCTCACTGCAACCTCCACTTCCTGAGTTCAAGTGATTCTCCTGCCTCAGCCTCCTGCATAGCTGAGATTACAGGCACCCACTGCCACACCCAGATAATTTTTGTGTTTTTGGTGGAGATGGGGTTTTATCACGTTGGCTAGGCTGGTATCGAGCTCCTCACCTCAGGTGATCTGCCTGCCTCGGCCTATATTCTTTTTTTAAATTTATTTTTTTATAGGTGCGAGATGATATATCATTGTAGTTTTGCATTTCTTTGATGACTGGTGATGCTGAGCACCTTTTCATATTCCTGTTGGCCATTTGTATGTCGTCTTTGGAGAAACGTCTATTCAACTATTTCGTTTATTTTGTAATAGAGGTGACAATGTGCTAGTAGCCCTCACTCTCAGCACCTCCTCGACAGTCCACTCTGGCAGCGCTTGAGGAGCCCCTCAGCCTGCCACCGCATCATGGGAGCCCCTCTCTGGGATGGCTGAGACCGGAGCCTCCTCCCTCTGCTTGCCAGGAGGTGTGGAGGGAGAAGCGCAGGCGGGAACCGGGGCTGCGCTCACGGGCTAGTGTGAGTTCCCATGGGCGCAGGCTCCGCGGGCCCGCACACAGAGCGGCTGGCCGGCGCCCACCAGCCCAGAGCAGTGAGGGGCTTAGCACCCGGGCTAGCAGCTGTGGAGGTTGCGCCAGGTCCCCCAGCAGTACCGCTCCCTGGAGCTGCACTCAAATTCTCCCGGGCCTTAGCTGCCTCCCCGCAGGGCAGGGCTAGGGACCTGCAGCCTGCCATGTCTGAGCTCCTCCCCTTGTGGTGGGCTCCCGTGCAGGCCTGAGCCTCCCCGAGGGGCGCCGCCCACTGCTCTGTGGTGTCTGGTCCTGCGGACAGCCCAAGGGCTGAGGAGTGCAGGCGGGGCTGGGGACTGGCCGGCAGCTCCGCTGCAAGCCTAGTGCAGCATCCACTGGGAGAAGCCAGATGGGCTCCTGAACTGGACAGTGACTTGGAGAACTTTTATATCTAGCCAGTGGATCCTATGTGCACCAATCAGCACTCTGTATCTAGCTAACCTAGTGGCCACTTGGATAACTTTTCCGTCTAGCACTCTGTGTCTGGCTCAAGGATTGTAAATGCACCAATCAGCACTCTGTGTCTACCTCAGGGTTTGTAAATACACCAATCAGAACCTTGTGTCTAGCTCAAGGTTTGTGAATACACCAATTGGTACTCTGTATCTAGCTAACTCTGTATCTAGCTAACTAGCACTCTGTGACTCTGTGTCTAGCTCAAGGATTGTAAATGCACCAATCAGCACTCTGTGTCTAGCTCAAGGTTTGTGAATACACCAATTGGTACTCTGTATCTAGCTAACTAGCACTCTGTGACTCTGTGTCTAGCTCAAGGATTGTAAATGCACCAATCAGCACTCTGTCAAAACGGACCAATCAACTCTCTGTAAAGTGGACCAATCAGCAGGATGTGGGTGGGGCCAGATAAGGGAATAAAAGCTGGCTGCCAAGCAAGCAGTGGCAACTGGCTCAGGTCACCTTTCACCCTGTGGTAGGTTTGTTTTTTGGCTCTTTGCAGTAAGTTTTGCTGCTGCACACTCTTTGGGTCCACGCTGCCTTTATGAGCTGTAACTCTCACCATAAAGGTTTGCAGTTTCACTCCTGAAGCAACTGAGACCACGAACCCACTGGGAAGAAAAAACAACTCCAGACCTGCTGCTTTTAAGATTTGTAATGCTCACCACCAAGGTCTGCGGCCTCGCTCCTGACAGTGAGATCACGAACCCACCAGAAGGCAGAAGCTCCAGACACATCTGAACGTCTGAAGGAACAAACTCTGGACACACTGTCTTTAAGAACTGTAACACTCACCACGAGGGTCTGCTGCTTTGTTCTTAAGTCAGTGAGACCAAGAACCCACCAATTAAGGACACGATAGGACTGGTTTTTGCTATTGAGTTGTTGGCGTTCCTTATATATTTTGGTATTAACCCTTTGTTAGATATGTGGTTTGCAAGTATTTTCTCCTATTCCATAAGCTTCCATTTCACTCTATTGATTGATTCGTTTGCTTTGTAGTTTACGGAAGCTTTGTAAATTTGGTGTGGTCTCACTTGTCAATTTTTGCTTTCATTGCCTGTGTTATTGGTGTCACATGCGAGACACCATTGCCAAGAGTAATGTCACAAATCTTCCTCTCTGTGTTTTCTTTTAGGAGTTTATAGTTGCAGGTCTTACATTAAGTCTTTAAACCATTTTGAGTTGGTTTTGTGTATAGTGTAAGATACAGGTACAATTTATTTCTGCATGTGGATATCCAGTTTTCCCCGACATCATTTGCGGAGGAAATAATCGTTTCCCCGTTGTAAATTCTTTGTGTTGTTATTGAAGATCAGTTGACCATGTGAGTGTGGGTTTATTTCTGTGCTCTGTTCTGTTCCATTGGTCTGTATGTCTGTCTTTGTGCTAGTACTATACCATTTAAATTTCTGTAACTTGCAAAATGCTTTGAAATCAAGGAAGTGTGGGGCCTTTAGCTACTTTTTTTTTCCTTAAGATTGTTTTGGCTTTTCAGGATTGTTTGCGGTTTCATATAAATTTTAGGACTATTATTTCTATTTCTGTAAAAAGTACCAGTGGGATTTTGATACACAGTACACTGAATATGTAGATAGCTTTGGGTAGTATGGCCATTTTAACAATATTGTCTTTTAACCCATGAACATGGGGTGTCTTCGAATTTATTTGTATATTTTTAAGTTCTTTCAGCAATGTTTTGTAGTTTTCAGTATATAGGTTTTTTCTCTCCTTCGTTAAGCTTGTTTCTAATTATTCTCTGATGCTTTTATAAACAGTATTGTTTTCTTAATTTCCTTTTGGAGTTGGACATTGTTAGTATATAGTAACATAGCTGTTGATTTTGAGTCTTGCATTTTTTTTTTGTTTTATTTTTTGAGACAGAGTCTCTCTCTCTCTCACCCGGGCTGGAGTGCAGTAGCGGGATCTCGGCTCACTCCTAGCTCACGCCATTCTCCTGTCCCAGCTTCCTGAGTAGCTGGGACTACAGGCACTTGCCACTACGCCCAGCTAATTTTTTTGTATTTTTAGTAGAGACAAGGTTTCACCGTGTGTTAGACAGGATGGTCTCGATCTCCTAACTTCGTGATCCGCCTGCCTCGGCCTCCCGAAGTGCTGGGATTACAGGCATGAGCCACCGTGCCCAGCCGCAATCTTAATGAATTAATTTATTTAATAGATTTTGTGGGATCCTTAGCGTTTTCTATATATAAGATCATGTCATCTGTAAACAGAGATAATTTTACTTCCTCCTTTTGGATTTGGTTGCCTTTTCTCTCTTTTACCTAATTGCTCTGGCCGGGACTTCCAGTACTAGCCAAATTATTCTGTTAAAAAGAAGTGGCAAGAGTAGGAATCCTGGCTGTGTTGTTCTTATCCTGGCTGTGTTCTTAATCGTAGAGGGAAAAGTTTCAGTTTTTCACCATTGAGTATGATGTTAACTGACGGTTTGTCATATACGGTCTTCATTATGTTGAAATATATTCCTTCTATGGCTAATTTGTTGAGAGCTTTTATCATGAAGGAATATGGAATTTTATCAGTGCTTTTTCTGAGTCTATTGAGATGATTATATGGTTTTTGTCCTTCATTCTGTTGCTATGATGTATCACATTTATTGATCTGTGTAAGTTGAATCATCCTCGCATCCTTGGAATAAATCCCAGTTGGTCATGGCATATGATGCCTTTAATGTGCTGTTGAATTCTGTTTGCTGGTGTTCTGTGGAGGATTTTTGCATATACATTTATCAGAGTATTGGCCTGTAGTTTTATTTTCTTGTAATGTCTTTATCTCAGTAATGCTGGCCTCATAAATTGAGTTTGAGAGTGTTCCTTCTCTTTAATGTTTTTGAAGGCTGTGAGTAGAATCGGTATTAGTTCTTTACGTGTTTGGGAGAATTCAACAGTAAAGCCACCGGGGCTTTTCTTTGACGAGCAACTTTTTATTAAGGCTTTAATCTCATTATTCATTATTGGTTTATTGAGGCTTTCTGTTTCTTCATGATTCAATCTTGGTAAGTTGTATGTGTCCAGGAATTTATCCATTTGTTAGACTATAGTTGTTTGTAATAGTCTGTAATGATGTCTGTGGTATCAGTTGTTATGTCCCCTTTTTTGCTTCTGATTTTATTTGAGTCATCTCTTTTTTTTAAGTTTGTCTTGCTTTTGTTGGTCTTTTCAAAAAACAACTCTTAGTGTCATTGATTTTTTTTTTCTATTATGTTTCTATTGTTATTTATTTCTGCACTGATCTTTATTGTTTCCTTCCATCTGGTAACTTTGTGCTTAGCTTTTCTTTTTTTATTTCTTTGAGATCTAGAATTATGTTGTCCATTTGAATTATTTCTTCATTTCTAGTGTAGGCATTTACTATAAACTTCCCTCTTAGTCTTGCTTTTGCTGCATCTCATAAGTGTTGGGAATGCTATGTTTCCATTTTCGTTTGTTTAATGATATTTTCTAATTTCCCCTTTGACTTTGTTCTTCGACCTGTGGGTTGTTCAATAGCGCGTTGTTTAACTTCCACATATTTGTGAATTTTCCAGTTTTACTTCTGCTTTTGATTTCTAGTTTCATTACATTGTGGCTGCAAAGTAAACTTGGTATGATTTCAGTGTTCTTACATTTGTTAAGACTTCTTTCTTGACCTAATGTGTGATTCTGTCTTGGAGAATGTTCTGTGTGTGCTTGAGAAGGATGTGTATTCTGCTGCTGTTGGGCGAAATGTTCTGTATATGTGTTTGGTCAATTTGTTCCTTAGTGTTATTCAAGTCCTGTGTTTCTTTATTGATTTTTCTGTTTTGATGTTCTATTTGTTATCTAAATTGGGGTACTGACATCTCCTATTATTGTGTTGTTGTGTATTTCTCCCTTCAATTATGTCAATGTTTGCTTCATATTTTAGGTGCTGTAATGTTGGCTGCATTATATATTTATATATATTTTTTATTTTCCTGGTAAATTGACAATTTGCCATTATATAATGTCTTTGTCTCTTGTGACAGTTTTCAACTTACAGTATATTTTGCCTAGATAAATATGGCCAGCTGTGCTCTTTTGGTTACAATTCGCATGAAATGTCCTTTTAAAAAATGTTTTAAAAATCCTTTTACTTTCAGCCTATTTGTGTCTTTAAATCTAAAGTGAGTACAGCATATAGTTGGATCTTGTTTAATTTTTATTCATTAAGCCACCTTATGTTTTCTGATTGGGGAATTTGATGCATTTACATGTGAAGTAATTAATTATAAAGAAAGACATACTACTGCATTTTATTCCTTTGTGTCTGATAGCTCTTTTGTCCTTCTTTTCCTCTCTTACAATATTTTATATTTTGTTGATATTTTTGTAATAACATTTTCATTTCATTTTCTGTATTTTTCTAGGTATTTTCTGTGTGGTTACCATAGGGCTTACATAAAACATAGTTGCAATGATCTAGTTAAAGCTCATACAAATTAAGTTTAATCACATACAAAAATTCTGCACTTCACTCTTTCCCCCCAAACTTATGATATTGATATAACAAATTATTTTTTATATTGTGTCCCCATTAGCATATTTTAGTGGTTATAGTTATTTTTTATACTTTTGTCTTATAACTTCCACCAGAATCAAAAGTCATTTATGCACCACTATTACAGTATTACAAAATTCAATATTTGTTTATATATTGGCCTTTACCAGCATGCTTTATATTTTCATATACATTTGTGTTGTTATTTAGCATCTTTTTGTTTAAATTTGAAGGATTCCCTTTAGTGTTTCTTATTAGGCAAGTCTCATGGTGATGAACTTCCACAACTTTTGCTTATCTGGGAAAGTCTTCATCTCTCCATTTATGAAGGACAGTTTTGCAGTATATAGTGTATTTTATTGTCAGTTTGTTTTCTTTCTGCACTTTGAATATATAACCCTACTTCCTTCTGGCCTATGATGTTTTTGCTGAAAAATCTGCTGATAGTTTCATGGAGTGTATTTTTATGTGATGAGTTGTTTTCTCTTTCTGCTTTTGAAATTCTCTCTGTTTCTGAATTTGGACGATTTGATTATAAGGTATCTCAGTGCTAACTTCTTTGAATTCATCTTATTTGAAATTCATTGGAATGTTTAAACCTGGATGTCCATTTCCTTCCCCAGATTCAGGAAGTTCTCAACCATTATTTCTTTACATAAGTTTTCTGCTCCTTTATCTCTCTCTGTTCTCCTTATGGAACTCCTATAATGTATTCGTTGGTCTGCTTGGTCGTATCCCGTAAGTTCCTTAGGCTTTTTAATCTTTGTCATTCTTTTTTCTTTTTGAATCTCTGACTGAATAATTTCAAATCACCTGTCTTTTAGTTTACTGATTTTTTTTGTACCTGATCAAGACTGCTGTTGAACTCTTCTAGTACATTTTTCTCTTCAGTAACTGCATTCTTCTGCTGCAAGTTTTCTATTTCCTTCTTTCTTTAAAGAATGTATGTTTTTGTTGAAATTCTCATTTTGTTTATGTGTCTTTTTAAATCTTATTGAACATTTTATTGACAGTTATTTTGAATTCCTGTCAGGTAATTTATATATCTCCACTTCTTTAGGGTTGGTGTCTGGAGATTTATTTTGTTCCTTTAATTGGGACTTTTCACCTCGTTTCTTCATTGGTTTTGTAACTTTGTGTGGTTATCCCACATTTGAAAAATAGCAAATCTTCCAGTCTTTATGGACTGGCTTCATAAAGGGAACCTTCACCAATCAGCCTGGCTAGAGATTTTGGGACCTTCTCAAATCTTTTTTTGCATGTTTGTTTTCTCTGAAATTGTACATGTAGATTCCCAATTAGAGAGATCAGCTGGTTATTTCTTCTTTTTCTACTCCTTTGTCTTCTTCTTTCTTCCTTCTTCTTTCTTTCTTCTTTTTTTGGAAGCTCATATTTTCTGGCTTCCTCTGGTAACTGTCTGCTGTAGCATGTGTTCTTTGAAACTGAAACACGCCTCCTCACTCTTTCTTGTCCTCAGTGGCATCAAGACTATGTTGGGTCCCCTAAGTACCCCAAGGCAGGCTAGACAGAAACCAGTCCCTTGGGTAGCCCCCTGAAAAGCTGGAACATGAGACTTATGTTTCACTCTTCTCTTTCTCCCTAAAGGAGAGGTCACAGAGCTGTATCAACTTCTGTTCGCTATACTGTGGGTTTTCTGGAGCAGCAGCTCACCACACAGCTCTTTTGTTACCAGTGTTTCCCAGGCATCTAGAACATGCTGGGTTTCATCAGCACTTCCAGACAGGCAAAACCAACACTGGGCTCTTCTGAAGTCCCCTGACAAAAGTCACAACATTAGATGTATGGTTCAGCCTTTTGTTTCTCTCCCCAGGAAGAAGCCAGGAGATAGGAGTTTCACCATGCAAAGGGGAGGAACTATAGTGAGATAATGCCACCATTTTTAGTTCTTCTTTCAATATGGGCTGGTTTAACACTCACCTGGGTTGCAAGAGCCTCTTAGCTCATTTCTGGATTTTACATAGAGAAAATTTGTCAGGTATTGTGGAATAAGTGTTTTTATGGGAAAAAGGAGGCTCTGGGTCTTCCTATTCCTCCATCTTAATGAGGTAGCTTTAATATACCCACTTTTGATTGTGTTTAGTGCTCTGATGTAGGCCTAATGATTGCAAAACACCATATTCAAAATCTATAAATGATTTTACTTCACTTCATACTTATATCAGTCAGGGTTCTCTGGAGAAACAGAACAAATAGTATGTATATATATCTACATTTAAAGGAATTGCTGCTGGTAAGTCTAACATCTGTAGGGTTGCCATATACTGGAATCTCGGTTAAGAGCTGAGGCAAAATTGCTTTTTCTCTGTGAAACCTCAGTTTTTGCTCTTAAGTCCTTTGACTGACTGAGGCCCACCCATATTAACAAGGATATTCTCCTTTACTTAAGGTCAACTGAATATAAATGTGAATCACATCTAAGAAATATCTTTATCACAGCCGGGTGCAGTGGCTCATGCCTGTAATCCCAGCACTTTGGGAGGCCAAGGCTGGCAGATCACGAGGTTAGGAGATCGAGACCATCCTGGCTAACATGGTGAAACCCCGTCTCTACTAAAAAAATATAAAAAATTA
>NW_012115833.1:4395525-4434822 GCF_000951035.1 Colobus angolensis palliatus | reverse complement strand
AGATTGCGCCACTGCACTCCAGCCTGGGTGACACTGCAAGACTCTGTCTCAAAAAAAAAAAAAAAAAAATACCTTGATCACGTCATCTAGACTACTATTTGACTAAATAACTGGGCACCATAGCTTAGCTTAGCCAAATTGACACATAACATTTATCATCACATTACTCTATACAGCTAACCTAAGCTCACAGAGAATCAAAGATTATCAGAGCTAGATAGGACGTGGGAGATGATCTAGCTAACGTCTTTATTTTACAAATGAGAAGGCTGAGATGCAGTTAGGCAGGATGACTTAGCAGAGGCAGTGTTAATTAGTGAAAAGGACTTTGTGGTTTGAAAGATATAAATATGATGGCTAGGTTCATCTTTTATCACCTATCAATTTTCAGATAAGATACTTAACCTCTCTGTGCCTCTGTTTCATCATCTGTAGGATGGAAATTTTATATACCACCCTTATGGCAACATTTTGTAATAACAGTCTCTCATAGAGAGTAATTACTGAATAAATGGAAATTAGTTATTATCATCAGTGACAACATTATGGGCACTTAAAATGTAGCTTGTAACTCACTCAAGAACTCACTGGTAAAATGGGAGAGTTCCCTTACCCCCCCTTGCAGAGGGTGTAAGACAGGGGTGTGGCTCCTCTGTTCAGCTGCTGTTGGCGCTCAAACCCCCTACAGGACGGGGAGCATGTGGACAGGCACATGTAGGAACTGGAGCGAGCACCCCTGGGTTCCAGCCCCACAGGAGCATCTAGGGGTGGGAGCCTGCGACTCCTGAAGCCCAAGTGGGCATGTGTTACAGTGCTATTTTAGCCTTGCCATCCATGGACAGCTTCAGTGTTAACCAGCTCAGTGCCCTCTTGGTACCTGGGTCCTTGTCCAGGTGTCCAGGAAGAATCAGGTCACACATGGACTTGAAGGATGAATGTCAGGATTTTATTGAGTGTTGGAGGTGGCTCTCAGTGGGATGGATGGAAAGCTGAAAGGCAGGTGGAGTGGGAAGATGATCTTCCCTGGAGTTTGGCCATCCAGCCGTAAGTTTTTTCTTTGACATTCCCAGCTGAACTCCTCTTGACATTCAGATGCTCCTTCTCTTCTCTCCTTCTCTACTGCTCTCCTGCTTCTCTGTCTGCTCATCTTCTTGTGCAGCCTGGAGTTTGGGGTTTGTATGGGTTTAGAATGGGGGGGCATGGCAAACCAAAAGGTAACATTTGGGCGTGAAAACAGGAATGCCTGTTCCGATTTAGGATCATGTGTTTCTAGTACTGAAGGTAGGGTCTTTAACGAAGAACTTCCCTCTTCTACCCAGTATTTCCTTGTCTATCTGTATCACTGGGAAGTTATTAAGACTGTCACCATTCTTATTATTTATTCTCTGTTACAGTGGTGCTATCGCTAATAATCTAAAATTATGTTACTTGTAATGTACTATTCAATCAACTGCATATACTTTTTAATCTACATATTTCTCACTTATTTATACTGAAATAAAATCAGAGGATATTCTGTCAGTTGCTGATTCTTATCAGGGTTAGTGGATTCAGTAGGATATTCCCAGCAAGATTTTGAAAAGTGTTTTGAGGACTGTTGTGGGTAGACCTAGGTCTATGTTGGATAAACTTTTGAGGTGTTGATCCAGGGCTGTTTGTTTTGTGGCTCTCCCTTCCTTATGAATGCCCCTTCGCAGGCATAGGCCTTAGAGATCATCCTGCTGTCCTCTCTGTGCTTGGAATCAGAATGTGTTTTTGCTGCCTTGAGCCACCAGCTCACCAGCTTAGTAGTTTCTCTGTGCTTGCTGATGTTATGCAGAGAATACCTGTGTTGGCAGAGGCCAAGCTAACCTCGACATGCAGAGAATTCTCCATCCTTTGATCTGTGACTATGTTGTTGCTTCATAATGTCAAGAGCCTAAAAGCTTTGGTTTGAATGGTGGCCAAATGCAAAGGCATTCAGAACTGAGTTTGATCCTTAATCCACAAAATCAAAGGTTCTTCTCTCTCGGCCACAGGTCCTGATTGTTGCCTTATAAAATTGGATTACTACTGTCACTAGAGCACTGCATTTTCCTTTTATCCATCATTTTAAAAGCTTGACTATGGGTGTGCTGATAAAATAATGAGCTATCCCCACCCCCCACAAACATAGCAGAGAAACTGCCAACTATATGTGTCTTTGGAAATCATTTTTCTTCAAACATTTCTGTAACTCACATTTTAGAACTATTTTAAAAATGCCTTCTTGTGACAATTTTACTGAAAGAAAAAATTAGTTCTTCTATACTATACTCACAAGGCATTCTTCCAGGCTGTACTACATTTTTTTCTCTTCATTTTTTCCCTTCATTTTTTCCTCTTTCTTTTTTTTTCTTGAGGGTGAGAAGTGGGGTAAGGAAAGGTAGTGTTAAGGCTAGAAGTCAGGGAGAAGCCGGGGGACCTGGATGGGGAGCATTCTAGAATGATTACATAGGGTAATACTTTTTAAGTTTTAATGTGCAGAAATTTGGGGGGATAATATCCAAATGCAGATTCAGATTCAGTGGGTCTGGGGTGGGGCCTGGGAATCTACATTTCCAACATGTTTCCAGGTCATGATGCCACTGCTGGTCCATCCACCACGATTTGAGTAAGAGGACTTAGGAGGAGGAGGAAGTCAAGGTATCAGGAGCACTCTGAATGAGGCATTTTACAAGTTTGCTCAGTCACATCTCAAAACAGCCCTGTAAGATTATTCTTCCTGTGTTACAAATAAGTTTACAGATTTAGAGAGGTTAAGGAAATGGAACCAAGCTGGTGTATAAATGCGGTTTGGGGTGACATCAGGGGCCACAGGTGGCTTCCTCTCTGCATTCCTTCTTGTTGATATGAGTGCTTCCCTCCTTCCTGCTGTTGCTTAGTGTCCTGGCAAGGTGCATACATTCTGCTCGAGGGACATTTCTCACGGCAACTGCCCCTTTGCACTTGCGTTTGTTCAGGGTCTTTGGTTTGACTTATTGTGGGATCTGGCCAGTAGCGCACAATGCAGTGGGACTCTTTCTTTGTTCCCAAGTGGATCGGCAGGTGGAGAAATAATAGACACACACAAGATAGTGAAAGCTAGGTCCAGGGGAGTCACTGCCTTCTGGTCCCGTGGTGCCGCCAATGCACTGGATACACCAGCATTTATTATTAAGTTTAGTAACGGCAAGGGTAGGTTAGTGAGGGATTTATGGTCATTTGACTATGAGGGGTGATGGTCACATGGGGATGAAGTAATTCTTTAATATAACATCTGTATGCAGAAGTACAGTATACAGAGAGAAGAATTTACAATATAGTGTGTGCATCAGTAATTTCTAACAGAGCCTTAAAACAGAAACACAGTCTTTCCATAACCTATGATTAGCAAGATATTAATCAGCAGTGAGAGCTGCAGCAAAAGCTGGTTACAAACAATCCACAGAAACAGGACGTGAAGCTAGACAACCGGTTAGACCAGAAATTCTCATAAGGGAGTATGCCTTAACCCTAAAGAGGCCTAGAAGAGCCGTGGCAAGATGAGGGCATTTATAGCCCTATCTTATCCATATGAACAGGCGCCCCTCGTGTGTCCATTTATCGGCTCTCCATGAGGGTCACATTCCATTCCCAGAGCTATGAACATCTGCTTTTCTGGGATAGGGATCTTGGTGATGTGAAATCTCCCTGACTGCACATCCGTTTATAGGCTCTCTGCAGGGGAAGGCACATCATGTGCTATTGGCTCATTCTGGCAATCCAACCTGGCATTGTCTTTACACAATCCCGCATGCAACTTTGTATTTACAATAATCAGGAGTATTTCATCTTTTAGTCCATAGCAATAGTTTCAGGGTGTCTCCCTACATCTCCCCCTTTTCTCTGATTTAAATGAACCATAGCAATCATAACTTGGCACTGATCACGATTGGATTGAAGAATATTTTTTCCAATTTTACACATGAACAACAAACCAATAGCACAAATTATACACAGAACAAAATTAATGATAGTGGATCCTCCCAAAGATTTTACCCATTTTGTTAGACTCCATATAGATAGTATACATATTTTGGGATGGTACTCTTTTTTGTGAATGTGGAGTGGGGGCGAATAGGTTGTATGAGAGGTGGTTGGGGGACATTAGCAACAGGGGGAAGGGCATAAGTCCACATAATCTTTACTGTCCCATCTTTGAATTGACTTTTTGGTGATTGCTATGGTGATATTTTTGGCTGCGTGGAAATAGTAGTGTAAATCAATCTGTTGTCTTGGTTTTCGAGGTGACAAGGTGGATTTACTTATAACACTTTCTCCAGCCCAAAGTCTCATACCAGTCATAGCTATGGTTAATCTCCATAATTCTGAATATTCAGGTCCTAAGTGGGGAACAAAGAGCCTTGGCTTTGGAGGGGCAACCCCTACCCCTTTCCACTTAAAAGGAAAAGATGGTTTGACTATTGCTCTCTTCCCTGTCCACAGACTCTTTTTCTCTTCCAAACACCCTACATGGTGCTGCTAGAGCGAGTTTAAAGTGCAGCTCTAACTAAACACTCTTTAGTTCCCAAACCTTCTGAACATATGTAATGCTTCCTGGCTTCACATGCAAGGCTCTCCATAATATCATCTCCCCTTTGCAGGTTTCTCCTGCATATTTCTTTGGCCACAACCAACCAAAACCAACCAGATGGGGCTTAACTGTTTGTTTGAATAGACCCTGAACTTCCCGACCTCCCTACCTTTGCTTATGTGAGCTTTTTCCTGCAGTGCTCAACTTTCCATCACAGCACAATGAGATCCTTTCCTATACCTTGCCTGTCCCTTCAGGCAGACACCAGTGCTTTCTTCTTTGGAAACTCTGCAGGCTCTTTCCTAACAGCATATTTTGTATTCTATCTCACATGATATGAACACATCTATTTGTACTCACCTTATTATTAATAGCCTATGAAAAATGTGAGACAGTCTTCCCAGGCTATTATCATTTAGTGATGTGTAGTCTTCCCTCACCCTACATATCAATAGCCAAAATAGCAAAACAAACACTAACTAATATTTCATGAATTAGGTTGCACGATACTATACGGTTAAGAATAATAAATGAGATTCAATGGTAAGTGAATTGTAACTTAGGTACTCTTAGAGTACTAGTTTTTAGGGTTTTTGTTTATTTTTTTTTTTGAGACTCTAATGAGCAAAATGGACCCCAGAATAAAACCTATGCATAAAACAGTAAGTAATGTGTCCAACAGTAATTCTTGTCATCATCTGGAAAATGCAACAAATAAACTTTGCCTGCTAGAACTGCAGTGGAAACTTTCTGAATCAGTAGCAATAGAATCACTAGAACAGTGACCAGCGTGAGGAGAGGCTCACTAAATGTTGAATTCCATCATTTTGCTCTCTAACTTAATTTTATAGGACTGCTGAAGGGATTTCTTTGATCTAGAAAGCTTGCACAGCAGTAAGAAGAAAGCATTTGGTTTTCAGCATTTCATTTAACTGCCAGGTGTAGAAACATCTTGTGAAGGAGAAGTGGAAAGCCACATCTCCTTGGAAACCTTTTTGGTATTCTTAGACAAATCAGAAGAGCAATGAATAGCCACTGATAGTACAATAACCCACTAGGCACCATGCTCCTTTGTTTTGGATGAATAGTTTAGAATGATTGCCAGTCTTGGTAGTTCTCCTATAAAGCAATCCTCTTGTTATGATTCAGTTTGAGGAAAGGCTATAACTTCTTCATCTATGATGGAGGTTAAAGAGAGAAGACAAAGTATAATACAGATGTCAACTTAGAGATTATTCCAATTACTGCTCCTCTTTTTGACATTACTGGAACTGATGCACACATCACTAGCGCTGATGTTGACATAGAAAAGACTGTTCCTTATATTTATTGATGATAGTGATTCAAATGAAAATGTGCCTAAGCATCACCTGGGAAGCTTGTTAAAAATGTAAACCTCTGAGAAATTCTGATTCCGTAATTACAGGGTAGGACTTAAGAATGTGATGCAAGTAACTCTTGGATCACTTTACATTTATCATATACTGTTGAGGGAATTGAGGGTCAGAAATGCAAAGTGATTTTCCAAAGGTCACTCAAGTAGAAATAGAACAGAACCAGCCTAGGTCTTTTGATGCCAATCCAAGGCTGTTTCGTCTATCTCACAGCTGTTTCCAATTATCTGGAGATGTGCATCTCAAAAATTAATGTACATGTGAATTAGCCATAAGACGTGTCATAATGTGGATTCTGCGACACTAAGTCTAAGGACGGGCCAGAGATTCTGCATTTTGAACAGTCTCCTAGGTAATGCTGCTGCTGGTCTGTGGACTGCATTTTGAATAACCAGAATCTAGGACATCACTGGGCATGGATTAAAACATTTAAGGAAACAAGAGCTGGCCATGGAACTCAAATACATTGGCCTTTTGTGATGTTGTAGCCTCTTCTGTGGATAACACAGGACTGAGCACATGAAAGGCTATTAGAAAAACAGGAATAAAACTTAGCAGTTGAAAGTCCCGTGGGAGTAAGTGAGCCCCAAATCAGGTGGCGGTCTCAAATTACTCTTTCCTTGACTGTTTTTCCTCTTTGGTATAGTTTTCATGGTGATCTGTTTCCTTGGAGTACTGAGATAGTCTAATGAAGGCAAATGCTGGTTCCTAGAGTTATAGACAAGGTAGCAGGAAATGGAGAAGATGCACGGGAAAAAACAGAATCGAAAGCATGGCTAGGGTTCATGAGGATTTTTTAGTTTATGAGATGACCTGAAACCAAAAATAAAATGATAAACATTTAAGTGTGTTCATTAGTATGGTTAGCAGGGTTTTTAAAAATAGCATGAAATTGTTGGGCGTGGTGGCTTACGCCTGTAATCCCAGCACTTTGGGAGGCTGAGGCACGTGGATCACTTGAGGTCAGGAGTTCGAGATCAGCCTGGCCAACATGGTGAAACCCCGTTTCTACTACAAATACAAAAATTAGCAGGGCATGATGGCTGGCACCTGTAGTTCCAGCTACTCAAGAAGCAGAGGCACAAGAATCACCTGTGCCTGGGAAGCGGAGGTTGCAGTGAGCCCAGATCACACCACTGCACTCCAGCCTGGGTGACAGAGCAAAACCCTGTCTCAAAAAAGAAAAAAAAAAGCATAAAGTTAGATTATCAATTGAGTTATTTAACCAGGAAAAGAAAAATGGACACATACAATTACCTGATATGTTTTGGAAATTTTCAAAACCAGTTGTATTCATCCTCAGAAAAGAGAAAAGAAATAAGAATTTGCATTGAAGTAGCAGTATTTTATTTGGTATAAAGAAGAGTTTGGATTCTCTAAAGTCAGAGAATATTATATGGGGAAAGGATACAGACATAACATCTCTAGAAATTTTTATAAAATGAAGCACCTTCTTTGGAGGACTTTAATCAGTCAAGGTTTGAATTCCTATTATGTTCCAGGCACTGGGCTAGGTACTGGGGCTGCTGCAGTGACAAGATAGGGTAGCTAGCCATAAGACAGGAAACAGATGTACAAATAGATAACATAATACAATGGAATGAGGGCAAGAGTGGAATTGTGATCTCAATGTGGGAGGTCAGAGGAATTCACTTTGTCCTGGGCAGTTAGGGGAGTCTTCAGAGAAGACCTAATATAAGCATTGAAAGATAAGTAAGAGATGGCCTGAAGAAGTTTGCTAACATTCACTTTAGCGAGTGTTATATTGTTACATGATAAGGGTAATAAAAGAACATGCCCTGTGGAATCTAACACTCCTGAGTTCAATTCCTTGCTCCACCACTTTCTTCTTCTTTTTTTTTTCTCCCCCCCTTGAGACAGGGTTGCCCAGGCTGGAGTGCAGTGGCATTATCTTGCCTCACTGAAACCACCTCCAGGGTTCAAGCAATTCTCATGCCTCAACCTGCAGAGTAGCTGGGATTACAGGCATGCACCACCATGTCTGGCTATGTTTTGTATTTTTTTGGTAGAGATGTGGTTTTACCATGTTGATCAGGCTAGTCTCGAACTCCTGAGCTCATGTGATACACCTGTCTCAGCTTCCCCGGGTGCTGGGATTACAGGCGTGAGACACCACGCTCGGCTGACTTTCTGATGGCATAGTTTGGGCATATTATTTAATCTCTCTCTGAGCCTATATTTTCTCTTTTGAATAACAACATGGTATGCTGCATGAGAAAATAAATGAGATAAATGAGAAAACAGTAAATGCATGCCTTTGAGTCTTATAGATATTTCTGTACCTAATGTCAACAAATTTAAGGTCTAACTGATATCCTAACTACACTCCTGAACACATAGTTATTTGGAACAAAGCCGCTCCTTTTATAAGTGCCCACATTCTTTGCTTGAACCCTCTGTTCTAAGATTTTTGTTCATTTTCTGTTGTAGATTTTCCCTCATAACACTTGTATTGGATTGAATTCTGTCCCCCACAAAATTCATGCCCATATAGAACCTCAGAATATGACTTACTTCAGAAATAGTGTCTTTGCAGATATAATTAATTATATTATGAGGAGGTCATACAGAATTAGTGTGGGCTCTAAATATAGTATGACTTGTGTGCTTATAAGAGAGGGGAAGACACACAGGGTCACAGGGAAGAAGGCCATATAAAGAGAGTGGCAGAGAGTGGACCAGGCTGCCACAAGTCACAGAATGCCAAGGATTGCTGGCAACCACCAGAAACTTGAAGAGGCAAGGAAGGATTCTTCCCTAGGCTCTGAAGGGCCTTTGGAGGAAGCATGCCCTTGCCGATGCTTTGATTTTGGATTTCTAGCCTCTAATGCTATAAGAGAATAAATTTCTTTTGTTTTAGGCTACCTAGTTTTTGTTACTTTGCTATAGCAGCCCTTGGAAACTAATATAACATCTATATGCCATCTACCTTCCATTTAAAGTCATGAGTTAATTCTGAAGGCATGTGGTGGCTTTGTAACATGTTGAACTGACAGGGCTGTGTTGCATTTCCTAGAACCCCCTTCTCTGTCTGTTTCTAATTAAGCGGTGCCACAAGTTACATTTTTGTGCAAGGTTTGGGGGCACAAACGTTAACAGTAGTCATACTGTTTTTATGCTTAGACTATTGCGGCAGGGCCACCAAGTGCTTTTGTGGCTCATATACCTTGCTCCTTATCTGCCTGCTCACCTCATTGGTGTTTAAGGCAGCAGCCACACCTGCAATTGCTGTGCCTTCCCCTACATCCTTTTTCAGCTTCTCTGACTCCTGGCCCAGGTGTGTATTTTACCTCTGTGAAGAAGAGTCCATCTTCTCCTGCAGGAGACAGTGAGAAACTGACATGGTATGAGCTTATCCTTGTTCTCCCTACTTGATTTACATCCACCCATTCCTTCCAGACTGCCTGCCCAGCAGACATCAAGCTCCAGTATCAAATGCAAAGACAATGGCCTTGCAGACACTGTTTTACCAGCTCCATCAATTTTCTAACGTCAAATCTCTATAATAAATTGCTTCTCTAATTAGACCTTCACAGATGTAGGCACTCAGGGTCCCATAGCTTCGTCTCAAGTTTTCAGACAAGATCATTTCTTCCTGTCTACAGATGAGACAGTTATAATTTAAAAATCCTTGCACCCAAAGTTCTCAAACATACCAGGTGAAATGCCAAGTGGTGTTTTATGTGAACTTACTTTTGTGGTTTTCAGCCTCCAGTGAATTTAGTGGCTCAGCATAAAGATCTCTCATTTCCTCTCCCTCATGTTTGTGACACTTCTTTCCCTTGTTCTGCTGCCACAGACAAAGAAAATTATAGGCAGCTCCTACTGTTCCCTTCTTCGACTCCCACCAGGAGCTGTAGGCTCCAGGGTTCACATTCTGTTTTATAGAGGCTTTTTCAGCCATCGTTCGGGAAGACCTTGGCTCGACTGTCAGCAGGAAGCGTGGCTATCTGCAGCTGGAGCCTCAGAGGAGAGGCCCTGACTCCACAGTGGCAGCTCTTCCCTTCAACCTTGTCCTAGTTCTCTTTCCCGAGAGCCAGACAATGTAATCTGAGACATCCTGGTGCTGATGGGAAGAAGATGAATCACAATGTAATGGGCGTTGGATTTTTTTTTTTTAAAGCTCTCATTTCCTTTGTGCGTAAAAGCTGGACATGACATTTGCAGCTGGCTCTACCAGGCAGTTCTCCTTGTGCCAGCACCGCGTATACTCTCACAATATGGCCCACAGTGAAAGCTTCATGCAATTGTAATGAAGATCCTGTAACCAGAATGAATGACTCCATTCACTGCAAACATAGAACTTGCTATGGATGTTCAATTACATTTGATGTCTCCTGGATAGTGTAGAAGGGGAGGTGAACAGTGATGTCAGCTTGGGCGAAGACAGGTTAGAATAAACAAAAAGGGGGCTTGCTGTTCTCATTTCTAGTCAGCATGCCAGTAGAATGGTGTCTGTAACCTCGCGCTCTGCTCTTAATAGGTTATTGATAACAGTCTTTATTTGTTTTTAGAGGACTCTTTCATAACTCCAATTGCCCCACAACCCAGCCCCAACTCAGTGTCTCTAAGTTGTCATATTTCTGTGACTTGATTTGCCCTCTTCTTTCTGCAAGGATATTTCTTGCCTTTTCTGTACTCGAAGAACTCCTGCTCATGTTTTGAGAACTAGCTGAAACATTACTATCATTGACATCTTCAGAGAAACAAAATTTTTTCTACTGTGTTCCCATAGCATCTTTTAAGAACTTTTATTATAATCCACAATACAAATAACATAATTATTTACTTACCTGTCTAGTATCTAAATTTCTTGTGGACTTGACTGATTCATCAGAACCTAGAACAGTTTCTGGAACTAATGCGGAACTAATAGCTTTTCTTTTTTCAAGAGAATTGGATAATATTGAGAAAAGAGTGATTGGCTTGGCTAAAGAACAGTAAATTAGCATTTTGAGTACCTGGATTGTAATCCCAATTCTGTTACTATCCATATGACCTTAAAGGTTTTAAACGGCTAGTCAGGGTTGAATGACACTGACCGGTGAAGCAAGTCTCAATTTCTTTTGCCTTGATGTCTTCATTTGCTAATTGGTGGATATGATAATCACCCTTGCTAACTCATGGGTTGGTCTTAAGAATCAAATTAAATACAAAATATAAAAATGTCCCTGTTCCCCCCATCAACAGAGCATAGAGCAATGCCAGTTACTTTTGTTAACGCTTTTATAATATCTTCAGAGGTTCAGGGATGGACATGCTCTTTGTAACCTAGGGCTCTTCTCTCTGATGCTGGGCTGTTAGAACAGGCTGACCTGGACTAAGGGCTTGTTTCTCTGACCTGTGATTGGTGGGAGGAGTCCCAGTGAAGGCCATTGGCTTCTGAGATTTAGGAGAATGAACTTTGTCATGTGGCTTGTTTGTTGTGGGCTTTCTACCTGCCTCCCCAGGCTCCTAACAGGTGATATACATGGTAAAAATACTAGTGATCACTTGGAAGACACGAGTTTGAAATCACAAGTTAGTGAATGGGCTGACTTCCCTGGGAACAGTCATTCAATCAATAAATATTTCTTAGGCAGCTATGGAAAGAGCTGTTGAGGGACATTACAGATTTTTCAGAGATGTTCACAAGGAAAGAGATTCTCATTGGTCTGGGATGAACCAGGGCTTCTCTTATTTGAGGTTCTTTCTACTTCCTCCTCAGGTATGAGCTGACCTAACTCTTTTCTTTGGCAGTTAGGTTCGCGATAACCTGGGCAAAACCAAAAGTCAAGTAAAAATAGCATCTGGTGTCTTCACATCTCCCTTATGTACTCATTGCAACTTCCTAACCAGCTCTTTTCCTTACCTCTGAGGGTGCAGGGGCCTCGTTTTGTCCCTTAGCTGTCCAAAAATCACTGCTTCCTTTTTGCCTTTCCCCAAACAGTAGAAAAAGATTTAGTAGCTTATTCTAATTATTAAAAAGAGCTCTTCCTTTATGGATTGATATATCTTTTTTCCCTGTGTCTTCAGACTTTTGTTGGGGGTAATATAGTACAATTTCAAAACAGATTATAGTGATACAAACTACTGAGGGACATTTTTCTCTGATAAACTCAGCACCTTTGCTAATTAATAGTTGTGGACATCTGCACATTTGATTATGATGTACATTGTCAGAGTTTTAGTGATTTTCCCCATGTCTATAAATGAAAGATGAGTTTCAAAAGCTTTCAAAATGGGGATTTTTAAAATCAGCAAACTGTTCACACTGTTTAGGGAAGTCACAATAAGATTAGATTTTGGAGGGGCAAGACAGTGGAAGTAAGAATAAAAGGAGCAGATTTTGTTTTGCTTTTGTATTAATAACACAGATGGTCACACTAAAGACAATCACATCTTAATAAATTATAGTTACACCACCAGCAGCAAAGACACCAGCAATGAATACAAAGTGAAGATACCACATGTCTTAATGAAGTTTAGTGATAAGAATTGTCATTAATGTGATGTGTATTTACTGGTCAGGTAAAAATAAAATTTGTTAATGAGATGCGATAGCCTTAAATAAGGCATAGAGAAAGGATTTACATATTAGGTATAGAAAAAAAGAATTTCCTAGTTGTAAACATAAGATATTTGTATCTCATTAGCAAAAAATAAATTGAATAGGTGATAGCCTTGTTGTATCAGGGACATTGAGAGTGACTTAATAGTTGTAGTTCTGAAGAACTGCCTTCTATACATGTTAGCAACGTATACTAAAAATATCCCCAGTGAAAATGAATGATTTATTGCTGTTCCTGAGACAGGAATGGTTTCATTCAGAGCAGTAATAAATACCTGGCATTTGCTCATCTCTGTCTTCTCTTTTTGTCCAGCTTTTCTCTCCATTTCATAGACTCGTAGTTGGGAAGAAACAGGAAAGGTCACCTTGTTCATCCACTCATCTGATGCTTGGATCTTTTCCAAAGAAGAACAAACAGAAGGGCTTGAACTGCTCTAGTGAGTGACCTCCCGAGGTCACCCGTTCTGCCTTTGGATGCCCCTAACTGCTCAGAAGTCTCTCCTCTGTGCGTCTCCTTCGCGCTGGCCCTGACTCTGCTCTCTGGAACTCACAGAGTAGTGCCAAGTGCTCCCAAAAATGACACAGTCATAGGTCACTCGAGGGCTTTTCTTTTTTCTTAGGTTAAACTTCCACATCCTATCATTCCTCACATGGCAAGGTTCAAAATCGCCTTCACTCTTCTGGTCACTTTCTTCTGAGCGTATTTCTCGTTGTCCACACGCATCTTAAATGTGGCTTCAGAACTGAACGCAACACTCCAGGTGTGTTCTAGCCCGACAGTACAGGACTATAATTGTCCTTGCTCTGTGCTAAAGTCAACATATGTAAATACTGCTTGAACTGAAATTAACCCTTTCAAGTCATGTAAGACTTTAATTGGAGTCAGTGATTGTTGTTTAATCATACAGTTGCTAAGACTTATCTTCACCTCATCCTGTTCTTGTTCAGTTTATATGAATCCACATGTTGGACTTTTAATTTATTCCTTTGTTCGAGGTTTGATTCATTATTCCCACCTATCATCGTTTTTCAAATAACTTTCAGAGTATGACAGAAACTAGAGATCATCTAGTTCAATCTGAGTCAAAGGCAAAGACTTGTTGACCCCAGTGAGAAACTGAGTTAGATCTCTTGAAGTTTTATTGCATCTCCTTCATAGCATCTCTTGGTCCTTCTTCCCTTGCAGTAAACTCTGTGCTTTCAGCAATATTGTCTTTTCCCTTTGGGTTGTTGCATTTAAGAGCCCATTTACTTTTGGCCAGGCATGGTGGCTCATGCCTGTAATCCCAGCACTTTAGGAGGATGAGGCGGGCAGATCACTCAAGCTTAGGAATTCTAGACCAGCCCAGGCAACATGATGAAACCTCATCCTACAAAAAATACAAAAATTAGCTGGGCATGGTGGTGCATGCCTGTAGTCCAGCTACTTGGGAGGTTGGGGTGGGAGGATTGCTTGAGCCCGGGAGATTGAGGCTACAGTGAGCCATGATCATGCCACTGCACTCCAGCCTGGGCAACAGAGCCCAACCTTGTCTCAGAAGAAAAAGGAAAAAAAGCCCATTAACTTTAGTTTAGATAACTGCTATAAAGCATTATTGTGGAATATACTTTCTCTTTTCCTTTATGGAAGAAACCTTGAAGTGCTATCCATCCGCTGTCTGAGATCTGGTCTGCCCTTGCCTCTTTTTGAGAGACAAAGTTAATCATCATGTTGATTGGTCAGCACTTACCTCAAACTGCAGCAGCCTTCATAATAAGAAGAATAAAAAAAGATGAAGCTGCTTGCAATGTTGAGATTTGAGAAATATTAGCTCTAATTCTAGCGGCATCTTCTTGGGCAAGTGAGTTAATCTCTCTGGGCCTCAGTTGCTGAAATGAAAAGAGTGGGATTGTGCTTTGTGGGTTATTTATAGAAATGCTGTAGTTCCCTCATTAGGAAAACAAGCTTAAAATTTCATCATTAGAAATTGAGACTGGGCACGGTGGGTCACACCTGTAATCCCAGCATTTTAAGAGGCCGAGGCGGTTGGATCACTTGAGGTCAGGAGTTTGAGACCATCCTGGCCAACGTGATGAAACCCCATCTCTACCAAAAATAGAAAAATTAGCCAGGCATGGTGGTGTGCACCTGTAGTCCCAGCTACTTGGGAGGCTGAAGCATGATAATCACTGGAGCACAGGAAGCAGGGGTTGCAGTGAGCTAAGATCATGCCACTGCACTACAGCCTGGGTGACAGAGTGAGACTCCATCTTGAAAGAAAGAAAAAACAAAATTGAGTCCTCTGTGCTAAGGAAAGACTTTCCCATTCAAATCCAAAAACTCCACAAGAAGGTTAATGCATTTAAATTAGCTGCTAGTACTTTAGGGCATTTCTTTCTGGAAGGTTGCCACAGGGATGGCTTGCTGAAGCAGGCTCTGAATCTGATGAGATTCTCAGTAGAAAACTGTAGGTAGGAGAGAACTGACAAGTCCCACACTGGGGAACTGCCTGAAATCAGAAGTTCTAAAAATATACTTTATGGAGGTACCTCACTGCTGGACATGGACTCAGAAGCGAAAAGCCCAAGTGTGGAAGAATGATGACAAATTACTGTAGGAACTGGAAGGGAATTAGGAAAGAGTCCAATTCAGTCCCTTCATTTAGGGACGAGGAGATTGAGGCTTAAGTGCTTTGCCCCGGGTCACATAGCTGGTTAGTGGTGGGGTCAGAGCCCCATTTCCTGTACAGTACTTTTCCTCTACATCATGAAGACAAACGACACAATTTTGCCTAAAATGGCACTGCTCTCAGGTTCCGGCACCATGCAAAGTGAACAAGATTGATGAAGTGCTTGAAGCAGTCTGTTTGGGAGTAGATAATGCCTGTCCCTAAGGCTGCCCAGCCATCCCCTAGGTAATGTTTGAGTAAATGGATCAGTGTGGTCTGTCTCTGCAGAGATTGGCAGAGACCACAAAATAGAGTCCTTGCATACCGTTATTCCGTGGAGGCGGATTGGACTGATTAATAGGACTCAAAGTTCTGGTTGAGGACACTCACAGAATAATTTGATGCTGAACATGTAGTCACAGATGAAGATAAATATCACAAATCAAACAGATCCTAAATGGATGGAGAATGTTCCTGGAATGATGTGTGAAAGATGTGATTGTGGAGGTACCCAGCCACATCATCTCTGCTCTCTCCCGGGGCACATGCTGGGTACTTTGAGTATTAACATTTTAGGATTTGTTCCTGAAGGGTTGACTGTTTGGGATTTCTCTTAAAGCATCCAGTTTGCTCATTATGGCTGAGTAACTGGTGGTCATCTTTTGGATAACAACTTTGCTCTCATTTTCAAGGACAGCTTCCAAGGGCAGTCCCCACATGGACTTTGCTTACTTAGCATAAGTTGGCACCAAGAGCAGCCTTCTATCTTGAGCAGGCTTGTATTTGAATACAAAGGTGCATATGAATCACTTGGGTACCTTATCATGATGCAAATTCTAATTTAGTAGGTCTGGGGTAGGGCCCAAGATTCTGCCTTCCAAACAAACTCCCAGAGGAAACCCATGCTGCTGGTCCACAGACCACACTTCTAGTAGCAAGGCAAAGTTCCAGATTAGCCTTCAGCCTGGCATGGGGGAGGCTCGTGAGGTTGGCTCAGGCAGGGCTTTCTCCACTCCAATCCTAGAAAAGTGTTTAACCAGGACCTTCCTGGGCCCAGAGGGAAGATTATTGAGCCTATTAGGCACTAGCAATGAACATGGATCTTTGCACCTAAGCCTTCTTAATCAAATCTGCAATATTTGTGGGTGGGACTGTTTGCTTGCACAAACACCCTACACTTGCCCACAGTAATTAGGTAATTGAATTGCAAACAGTAATTAGCTGCCTAACTGCCTGCTTGTTCATGCAGGTATCCAATTTGCTTTTGAAATGTGGGCTTATACTGGTGAAAATGGAAGCTGCTGTTAAAGACTGCAGACACAATTAAGAAGGCCCATTGAAAACCTGGCCCTGAGTGAGAGGCTGGTATATATATACTTCTCCCTGATATATTTTCTTTCCTCCTATTTCAGCTACTCCAATTACATTTTCTCTGTGACTATGAGAATCTCAATTCTATTACATTACTTAAGAGAAATGAGAGGTGGTATTGGTCTTCTGCTTTCCTGTTTTTGGAATAAAATTAAAAACTAAAAGTGTTGTGCAATAGAGTGATAGCTGGTCTGCTGCTTCCTTAGTGAACTGACAAGCTGGTTTGCTTTCCAAGAGCTTGTCTGTCTGCGCAGCCCATCATGAAAACAGGTGAGGGCTTCTGATGCCGTCTCTCCCATTACACCGGTATGCATGCTCCAAATTGTGGCCCAACACATGCAGTTCTCTTTTAACCTGTGATCATTTTCATAACAAAGAGAAAAACAGAAATTGTAAACATCTGCTTTTCTGGTGAAGGAAATTTGTGTCCAAGCTTCCCAAGAAACTTCAGTGAGAATATTAGATTATTTCCCTCACTCTTAGGAACTGTTAATTCTTTCAAAACATGTCTCACAGTTTCAGAGTTTCTCTTCCTACCTATCTCAAATACGTAGCATCTTGACTCTCCTGTATCCCTGGCTTTGGGTCCCAGAGCACCAGGGCACCAAGCTCTGCTGAGGTCGGTACACATATCTAATTCACATCACACCTTGGGGCTCTTCTGAAGCCACTTCTAAAGGATGACCTTGAACCTGCTGACCTACAAAACAGTGCTCCACTGAGCTACCTCATCCTTTCTAACAGGTAAAAATCTGTGGAACACACAATTATCTTGAGCACAGATCAATGGAGAGTTTTTGTTAGCACAGTGCAATCTTTGTAAATTATGATGATGGCGTTCATTTGTTAATCCTGCATGCTGCATGGATCCTTTAAGTTCTTGCACATGACAGTAGTTTTGACTGGATTTTAACATTAGAGCTACATTTTTAGGGAAAAAAGTATCTTGCAAAATCTCCCTCTTTTTTTTTTTGTTTTTTTCATAACTGGCACAAAGACCATTGTGCAGTCTACAGCTTTAAAGGATGTCTATGCAAGAGGACTGGGAAACATATGAACTCCATCATTGAAATCCACTTAGTTTCAATTTCATTATGAAATGTACTAAAGGGCTGGGGGTCAAGTCTGTTACTGGAGCTTTCAGAGGCAGAAATCTGAGGCATCATTAGGAAAACAAAAATTGGGGCATTTTTATGTTCAGCATATAGGCATACATTAGGATGCAGAAAACTATGGCTTTTTAAAATAATAGGGAAGCAATCTCTATGTAAAGATGAGAAATTAAAATACTAAAGACTATTGTACCATAAGATAAAGAAGTCAGGGGTGTAATTTTAAGACCTTTTTAAAAGAGTAATCTTCAACAGGCACATTCCAAGTCTCCTTAATATTGTTCCTCATATATAAGGGGCTGCAAAAATCCAGAACGGGATTTCTCAGGGAGTTTTCTCTTGCATTGTTTCCTCAAAGTGAAGGGAGTCAGTTTTCCCACTGTATAAATCTAACCACAAAATTGAACTGGGTCCCTGCTCTCCACCCCTCTAGGAGTCTGGAGTCTGGCCTTCATCGTCTCTCTGCCAGACCTTGGCAATCTCACCAACTTAGTCTCCCTCTCATTCACTTTTTTTTTTCTTCTTGTGCATACTGTTCATACTGTCACCAGAATTATTTCTTTAAAACAAAATCCATCACATTATTCTCAAGGCTTCCTGATGCTCAGAAGGTAAAATTCATACCATAGCATGCAAGGCCATTCACACTCCTCCTCCTATCTCTTCAGGCAGATCTCTCAGCAGCCCCTGCCTGACCATGCACCCAGCACTCTTGTCACATTAAATTTTTCGATATTCCCTGAATGCCATGTCTTCTCACTACACTGCCACTTGGTCCCGTGGATGGGGAATCAGAATGGGGCAGAAACAGGGATCAGTTGGAGGATATAGTGAAAACTCAGAAAGGGAAGAACAGGTAATTGGGAGTGATTGTACTTTAATCCTTTCAAAGGTTTATTGAGTAGAAAGAACACTTGTCTAAATAAGCTCAGTGCATAGCAGCCATCCATATCACATTGCTTTATAACCAACATTCAAGGAATTATATTAGCCTCTGGGCTACAGAGCATATGGAAGTCCAGATGGGTGTAGATTTTTTCTCTTTTCATTTTGTTCCACTTGTGCTGACAGTATCAGATTTTCCATCTCCAGAGTCAGAGCTTGTACTTGTAAACATAGTGGGTTCAGTGGAGGAGTGAGGGGGAGAGACAAAAATGTGTTTTATGAAGAGAGAACAAAGTTCACCTTCCTTCTTAATGTCTAGCAATAGACAGGTATCCTTGAAGATTAGTTCCTCTCTAGCAGGAAAAATTTCAGGTTTGGTGCTCTTTAGGAAAGACTCAGTTTATAACATCTTTAGCTTCATGGAGCGGAACGAATTTTTTGGTTGAGTTAAATTTTCCCTTTAGATAATCTATAATGCAAGAACGAGAACAAAATTTTTGAAAACAGCATCCAGTGTTTCATTTTGCTGCTTATTCCACTTTCTCCACCCTGGTGCTCCACAGATCAGGTCAGGGACCCTTAGTCTTCTAACAAAGAGGAATGACCTTCAGTTGCAGGAAGCTGTGGAGGGAAGGAAGAGAAAAAACAATATTAGAGGATGCTGATATGGAGATTCCACTTGTAGTTGGGCGCTACCTCTAATGATTGTTACATGCTTCCTTCCTGGGAATCTTGGCAAATGAGAGGATAGAGGAGTCCTTGCACTAGGAAATCGAACCATGCAAGTAGACAGACTTTACATTTGCATAGACCACAATAAAGATACCCCTGGACACAATCTCCTTTCAGTCACGTGATGGAAATGAGCGCTTGTTCATTCACCATCTAGGAGGACACTTGGTGTTTGCATCAGTTTACTGAGAAATGTAATACAATGGATAATGTCAGATATTTGATTAGAGGAAACAAAAATTACTCTGCACTGTGGGAAAATATAAAAAGCACCGAGATTTCAGTATATGCGCTGTTGCTGACAGATGCCATCTTGTGAAGGCTCTTCCTGATTGGGCTGCATGTGAATCAAACCAAAAGTAAATGGTATCAAGGGAAGGTTGTTCAAATTCAGAGTTATGTCCTTCAGCTACATAAAATAGTATTGTAACTAGATTGTATAGAGCGGTAGAAAAAAAGTGAAATACCCATGATTTATGATAACATCTTTTCTTAGCTAGAATGGGCGGAAAAATCTGAATCACATTACTCAGAAAACCCAAAGGCAGTAATATTTGAAATTACAACTTATCTCACCTATGACTGTGCTAGCTCTAGCTCTAGAACTTCTTTTTTTTTTTTGAGACAGAGTCTCGCTCTGTCACCCAGATTGGAGTGCAGTGGTGTGATCTTGGCTCACTGCAACCTCTGCCTCAAGTGATTCTCCTGCCTCAGCCTCCGGGTAGCTGGGACTACAGGTGCCCACCACCATGCCCGGCTAATTTTTTTGTATTTTTAGTAGAGATGGGGTTTTACCATATTAGCCAGGATGGTCTCAATCTCCTGACCTTGTGATCCTCCTGCCTTGGCCACCCAAAGTGCTGGGATTACACGTGTGAGTCACCATGCCCAGCCACTCTAGAACTTGTCTAAAGAAGGTAAGCTCCCGCTGCAGGTTCTGAGTGATTTCTGTGTGTCTGCTACTGTGCTGGGAGCTGGGGAAACCATGTGCATGTGGCAAATCCCTGCCCTTATAGGAGTCACTGATGAGAGGTGCAAACAAGAAGGGGTGTGATGGCAGCCAATATGCCAAGACATGTACTACTCAGATAGCTCCTAATTGTTCTAGACCCTGTACTAGGCAGGGCTTTGAAATCTGCTAATAGATCCCATGTTCTAACTTGAGATTTCGAAAGTTTTGACACTTATAATCCACATGGCATTGATGTATGTAGTCATTTCCTCTCTATTGCTAGGGTAGAAGGGCGAGACCAGAAACCTTAGGAGGGGTTAGGCTACCTTAGCAGTCCACATTGTTTTGCTAATTTTTCCTCCATTCAGGCAAATAACAGAGTTACAGCTTTCACAGCTGAATAAGACAAAGCCTCCATTCATCCTTTGAGCAGGAAGAATGTGAAAAACTTCAGGAATGGAAGAGTCATTATCACTGAGCCCAACCAATGGTTCCCACATTGCTTGCTGGTAGGGGCAGAATTGTCCTCCCCTCCCCTCCAGCTCTTATGTCAACACCCTAATCCACAGAATGTAACTGTTTTTGGAGATAGGGACTTTAAAGAAGTCATTGGGTTAAAATGAGGGCATTAGGGTAAGCTCTATCCAATCTGACTGGTGTCCTTGCTATAAGAAGAGATTAGGAAACACTGGTACACATTGGAAACAGACACAAAGGATGCTCGTGCACAGAGCAAGACCATGAGAGGACACAGCAAGAAGGTGGCCATCTGCAAGCCAAGAGGAGAGACCTGGAAAAGATCATTTCCTTATGGCCTTCAGAGGAAACCAACTCTGCTGGCACCTTGATATTGAACTTCTGGCCTCCAGAACTGTGAGAAATAAAATTCTGCTGTTTAAGCCATTCAGTGTGTGCTATTTTGTTTTGGCAACACAAGCAAACCAACACATATGCCTTTGCATCTTTCAGATATTCTGTGGCTTGGTAAGTTGATGGACTAACCTCCGAAAGGAGAGGAACCTCACCTTTTCCTAGTTCACATTCAGACAAGGAAAGGTGCTTGGATTATTCCTCTACCACTTTCCATGGCCACCAAATTGGACACCTTATGAATACTTTATTTACTATTTGGTCATCTCTCAAGTCCACAGGGGCTCTATTAACTTTGCGGATTAAGATACTTTAAGAGCAGAACCCAAAAAGTCTCCCAATATTTGATATTTTAATATTGACATGCTTGAAGAGAGTGCTCAGAAATAAATGACCACTTCAGATCTGTTCTGGCTCAGTGATCCACAAGTATACCTTGAAAGGACTTTGGTCTTCTCTAAGGCTTTATAAAAATTCAAATTAGTTAGTGTTTCAAAGATATTATCTGCGATTTAATTTTTTTTTCTATTGGATGCAGTTGAAAATCACATAGATAATATTTAATAATCAAGAGATTGACGTGTAAATCACCATTGTTTGAAAAAGCTCACTGATGCAAAGATGTAATTTTCTCTCTCCTCCCCAAACCAGTAAGAAAGCAAATAACAACCTTCTTGTAGTCCTGTGGTTAATAGATTGAGGATTTGTGTTGGGAGATATCAGAAATGCTTTTTTCTGGAGCTTTCTGGTTGATAAAGTGCTAGATAAAGCAGGCTTTTTACCGAAATTCATTTCCTCTGCTTAATGACTAATTGCAGCAAAATAGACATGGCTTCAAAATCATGTCTTTCCTATTTGCATTTTTTTCTTCTGATTCTTAGATTTAAAATTCCAGTTGTGCTAGAAATCATGATATGTCTAACACTTTTTGAAAATTATATAGATCAAAAGAGAAAGCATGTTCATAAAAAGCTTTGATAGTCTCCTTCTAATAAACCCCCTTGTAGACATTTTTAAATTTATACAGAAAAGCAATGTTCAGTTGGGAAATGCTCACATATTATGCTTTAAAGCCCTAATTTATGTGATCAGCTTGATCCACATGGTGCACATTACCCCTAACTTGTTGGCAAAGGGAAAAATTTAGCTTGATAATATTTTCTGCCCTTTGTGAAAAGAAAATATGGTTATTAAGAAACCAGGGAGCTGAACCCATTCTGGGCTGCTACTAGCACAGGTACCAGCCCAGTGAATGCAGAGCTGTTCTGGGTGGGCTAAGGACACCTCGGCCTGTCTAATCTTCTGTTGCTCTGGTTCCCAAGAGATTACTAATTCCTTTCTTATTTTATAGCCAAAGCCAATGGTAATGGATGACAACATCTGTGTTCAATAGGTATATTTTTGCCAGCTTGCATTAAATAATTCATTATGGATGTTTGTAGGGCTGAAATTAGCCTTTATTAAATATAGAAGCAGGCATCACCACCATTCTCTAATGAGAGCAATCAACCCCTTTAATGATTTCTTTCTCCAAGTGGAATTCTCAGGACTTAAAAAAAATTTTTTTTTTGGTGTTTCCTATTTACCAACTGTTACGGATTGGATTATGCTCCCCCCACCCCAAAGATGTTGAAGTCCTAATCTCCAGTACCTGTGAATGTGACTTTATTTGGAAATAGAGTCTTTACAATGATCACGTTAAGATGAGGTCATGGGTTGGGTGTGGTGTAATTAGGTATGTCTCAGGACCTTATAAAAAGGGGAAATTTGGATGCAGACACAGACATGCACAGAGGGAAGAAAGGGAAAACACTGTAAGTCAAGGAAAGCCTGAGACCACCAGATGCTGGGAGAAAGAGATGCAACTGATTATCTCCCACAGGTCCTCAAAAGTCGCTGCTGACACTTTTACTTCAAACTTCTGGTCTCTGGAGCTGTGAGACAATAAAACAGCTGTTTGAAGGAGCCAGTTTGTGGTACTGTGTGACAGCAGCCCCAGGAAACTAATGCACCAACTGATTAGGCCTACTCTACCAGGGTTAGGGTATTTCCAATCATTTGAAAACTTTGTATGGATGACATGGGCTCCCATGTTAAATGATCACCTCATTTAAAATTGCACTCCCAGACACTTTTTATCTCCCTCTATTGTATTTTTCTCCTTACTTATTGTTAGTGCACATTCTATATTATATCTTTTTGTCAGCTTTTCCTCTCACCAAAATAGGAGCTTCACAGAGCCAGATTGTTGACCGTTTTTGCTTATGTTCCCCAGCAGTAAACAACGTCGATACTCAGATATTCATGAAATGAATGAATTGCTTCCTCTTCTTTGTCATCATATTTTATTCCACATGAACCTCAACACCTCTCTTACTTCTGAACACAGCCACTCCACAGAGACCCCTGCAAGGGGAAGAAAAAAAGGAATGAAAAGGGGTTCTGTATAAGATACCAGGAAATTTGCCTAATCTAAGATGTATTTTATTCGAAGTTGCAAGTAGTAGGAGAGTAAGATTATTATTCTTTAGGATAGATCTTTTCATCTTTCCTTTCTATTCATCGCTATACCTTGGTGTCAGCCAATTTCAAGTCCATGGGATTTTAATAATTTTTGAATAAGTAACATTTATTTCCTAAAGGATGACACTGCAATTTTGAATGTCCATATTTTACTTGAAATCTCTGATTTTAGATTAACTACTCATAGAGAAAGGCCATGAATTTATAATATGCTTGGGTTCAGATTTTCATCCAGTATACTTTAGTAGGCACTACGCATGAGTGGAGGAAGCATCAGCCCCATGTTCAGGTTCTGAGATGATTTTCATGCCTGTGAAATTACTGTCCCTGGAGACAATAAGTAATACTTCATAACAGTGGCCCCTATGGGCTGGGCATCCTATTGTTTGTATGAGGTTATGATGTCCTGGGCTGGATCCCTTCCTTTGTCTCTTCTAACCTGGAATAGTACGCTCTGGGCTTCCCAAAGGTGTTTCATTTATTTTAGGATTAGCCCAATATATAGTTACTACCTAGTTGATGGCCATGTTTTTATGTTGCTGAAATCGAAATTTACAATTTACTTGTGTGTTCTAGCTCCAATCCCAGAGCAAAGTAGAGCGATGCTTTGGGATCAAAAAAAGTCTTGCTGTGCCTGTGACCTTGGGCAGATTATTTAGACTTTTGAGGCCTATGAAAAAGAAACAACAATAGCTAACCCTACGTAATTATTATTTAGAGAACAAAATGAATGTAAGGCTCTTGAACATGATGGGTGTTCTGCAAATGGCAGAGACTGCTATTTTCCCTTGTAGGCTGGCATGTTTGATTCAGTATTTACTTAAGGACTCCAGGCTGCTCAGATTTCAGCAGAAATATTAACAGCGGAGCCTTTCCCCACAAGTGTGGGCAGCGCAGGATGCCTCTGATCCACTTTGATTCTTGCACATTGTAGACATGGATGTGATTCTGTGCAGAAAATTCAGGTTGCGGGTGCCAATGGGAAAAGGAGGGATGTGTGCGAGCGCTCAGAGAGAGCCTGGAGGACTCTCTAACAAAGTCCTCCTTAAAATTCCACTTGGAAAACTTCCCAGTGACCACAACCCTCTTTCTTTGATAGCTGCTACGATTGTCCAAAACCTACTGGGAGGTCTATGAGTCCACTGCTGTATAACTCAAACAGAAACACTTAGTATGTCCTTCAGCAACAACCTCACCTGTTTTTCACAAATAACTCACTCCCAATTCCACTGAGGAGGTGTAGATGTTCATTAAAGCATTCATTAGCATATAGAGAAAAAGAAAATCAACCTGAAAGATAATTTATGAGCAACTTTCTTCAGTTTGAAAATATGCCAACAAACCTAGCAGAAGCCACTCTGGTTTTTATGGGTTTTTTTTGTTGTTGTTGTTATTGTTGTTTGTCATTTTGGTATGATAACCACCTGTAGTCATTAACACTTCCTATTTCTAACACAGGGTCTCAAACATCTGCTGCTGCAGCCAAAATGTCCCTCAACACACTTAAACTTTATGTCCCTGAAATGGGAATTTCATATCCCACTGTTGGAATTATGCACATGCCTTCTTTCGCCTGCAGTCTGGTGATTCTCCACTCTAGCTCTGCGTTCCTAAAGTAGTTTGCCCCATCCTGTTCATCCTCACAACTGTGCTTTTGTTTTTTAGGTATCCCCATAAGTGTCTTACGTTTCCTGCTGGATTTCAGGCTCACTGAAGGCAAACATGAAATCTCCTACGATTTTATGTCTCCCTGTGCACCTAGCAGAGTGGGGGCTCAGTAAATGCTTAGTGGATATATTTTGCATGCAATTCTGTAAACATAATAACACAGGCAACAGAGAGAGTGGGATAAAGGATGAGGGAAAGGAAAGAGAAAAACATCTTTTTTTTTTTTTTTTACTGAAATTATTTTATAACATATAGTCAAGAATTAGGTCCTAATTCAAGGTCCCAAATTATGCCAACACTTTAAAATAGCCAGTCTTGCAAGGATTGAAAACTTCATGTTTGTATATATTAGAGGTTTTTTCTTCCACCCTGAACATAGGTTCTGAAAATAAAGAAGCTTACATTGAATTTTCCTTGCAAATGGTTTATCCTGGAAATCCTTTTCTCCTAAGCACAACTCCGGGTATCAAACGGCTGCTGAAGTTCATCAGTGTCATCTTCAGTAAATTATCCCAAGAGAACACAATATCGAGTCTCGGAGGTTTTAAAGATATTAACATTCTAATATGATGCTATTTTTTTTTTTTTTTTTTTACTGGAAAGAAACTGATGTAATTTGACCTTAAAATATGAAATGTGATCTTCCATTCAGACCAAACAGACGCTCTGTATCTCGTGGACCACATTTCCTGTAAATGCCCTGTGTGTGTTCTAAAGCATGTATTTTTTCATGGTCCCTAAGTGAAACTTAAATTGCGTGTGCTCAAAAATGTTGTTTTGCTTTCAAGAATTTCATGACGCTTTAAAAATAATTTTCAAGGATGAACCATAATGTGAACATAATTTACCATCCAGATAGCAGATATTTTCACTAAAGAATAAATGTTTTCATTTTGTTTAGATACAGGCATATTATTCTTATAAACAGAGAATATTATAGTTGTGTATTTATGATACAAAAAAAGTAAAAGTAGAAAATTAGACATTTGTATAAAGGCAAATGCAGAATTAAGCCCATGTAGAGCTGTGTGGTATCCTCTGGTAGGTGAGAGTCACTGTCTCGGCCTGGACACTGACATTGTCCGGGCTTAACACATACCATTTCTAAACAGAAAATCAGATGAAACCAGAGAAAGCAACATGTATTGTTTTTCTTAATTTAAGGCATAAGTGACAAGGACAGCATCTGCAGAGTTGAGGACAATGCTGCCGAAGGCCCCTTTTTAGGCTTTCAAGAGAGCTCCCCTGGCAGGCTTATTGAGCTCAGAAACATCCAAATGAATCTGGAAAAGAAAAAGTCTTTCTAATGTTGGGTCATTAGAAGTGGAAGACGAAGACGTGTAACATTCCTTTCTGCAGGCTCAAGTTTCTGGATAATGTCTAGTCTGTGTTCAGCGAGGCAGAAAATAAATGATATAAAGAAATCTTAGTGAACATTATGTTTCTGAGTTCATTTACCTCATGATTCGGGCAAGGGGACGCATGTGTATGTGAGTATGTGTATGTGTGTATGTATGTATAGTGTATGTACGCAGTGTTGTGTGGGTGGTTTATATGTAGTATGTATGCATGTGTGTGTGGCGTTGTGTGGCATGTTTGAGTATGCATATACATATGCGTGTGTGGTATATGTGTATGGAGTGTGAGTGCATGTGGCATGTGTATGTGTGGTGTATGTGTGCTGGTGTATATGCGCGTATGTATCTGGTATATGAATGTATGTAGTGCATATTTGATGTTTGTGTGTAAGTTGTATGTATTCACGTGTATATTTGGGGTATGCGTGGTATATGTGTGTTTATGTGTAGTGTATGTGTGTGAGTTTTGTGCGTGTGTGTGGATGGTTACTTGTAAATATATTTTTATTGAAAGAAAAGTGGCTCCAGCTTTCATCCCTTCCAATCCATGCTCCTCTTTGCTCCAGGCTTATCTTTCTAAAACACAAAGCCGAGCTTAGCTTATCCCTGTTAAAAAACAAAAACAAACCCCAAAACACGGCTCTTCAAAGCCTGAGAAGACAATTGGCAGCGCTTGTCAGCCTGACTCCAAGATACCTTTGTCAGGTGTTGACTGTCTGGCCCTGCCCCACCCATCGCTCCTGAATTTCATATGCAGTCTCTGCAGGGGTGGTGCTTGCAGGGGTCAGGAGAAGTTAGGAACACAGGCTTTGGAGCCAGATCACTAGGGTTCGCGCTACCATTTACTAGCTGCTGCTCGCATTTAGGCGAGTTACTTGATCTCTCTGAGCCTCGTTTTCCTGATTTATACAGTGGGAATGATAATAGGACTTCTCCTCATTAGAGATATAAGATGTAGTTATTATTTTCCCTGTCTCAGGGACTCATGCAGTAGCCTCCATGTATCCTTTTCTTCCTCTGGAATGCCTGTCTCCCTCTTAAACATGTTCAACTCCTGCCTGGTCCAGCTAAAATGTCATCATTGAAGTAAACTATAATACTTAAACTAGGGAAGCATTACAGGTTAGTAGTTTAGTGTTTAGGTTAGGCATCAGAGACTCCTAGTGTCAAATCCAGGCTCTGCCCTGTATCAGCATCTTTTTAAAGTGTAGCTTTCTTGTTGGTGAACTGGAGGTATTGTCAGTGTTAAATGAGCTAACGTGGGAGGCATGTAATGAAGCAGTTCCCTCCAATTTGTATTCCCTTGCATTTTGCTGTCTTCTGAACATGTACATCCAATTATGTGCTTTGTGTTATCCTGGTGTTGGTGCCTGTCTAGATTGCATCAAGTATTTTTCTTTTCCTCCATTGCCTAGCACAGTGCTATGTTAATAATGCATCTTCAAAAAAAACACTATGAAGTAAACAAATAATAAGAATGAAACAGGAATCAGAAAGTGAATCGTGAGCTTCTAGGGTCAGCCTAGAAGCCATTACTGTAAGAATATACAACAATATTGATAAGCATTCAAAGAGCTGCCTTTAAAAGTTTCATAGCTCAAAGATACCCTTAAATCTTTAGAAGGCAAAAAAGACTTTTAAGAACTTACTTTAATTTGTTTTCATCCTCCATTTCTTTTGTTGTCATGTGGTGAAGAAAGCTGATTCTCAGGGTCATTGCAAATTGATTTTGTGCTGTGCACTTAAAAGAACTGAAGGAGGTTCTTAGAGTTTTGTTCACTACTATTGCTCCTAAGAGTTCTCATTCTGATCATTGATTTCATTTTTTTCTTTTGGTAATGGCTTTTGAACTACAATAAAAAATTATTTTAGCAAACATATTAGCCCTGTGGAAAAGTGGCATAAAATGTTTTTGGTGTTGTAAAATATATGTACAGAAATACCATAACTCCTATGATTCTCAAAAATCAAATGCAACAGAAAGGATGTATTTCTGGTAGTTAGGTTTTTAAATGCCATTAAAAGTCTTCAGATAATTTGTTTTGGAGATGTTCATGACCTGTATTGGTAGTAAAAATTCGGAAGGTAGGCGGGAATTTGTGTAAAATCTCATATTTATTATTTTGTTATTTGCATATTTGTATATCTTAAAGAGGATATTCTTAAAGCTGACATTTCTTTCTTAATTTTTCTCTTTGTACTTTAGATGGACTTTCAGGTTGCCTGTTCTAACAATTTATAGCAGAATCCAACAATCACCTTTGTAAATATCAGAACTGGTACCTAAACTCCAGAGGGACCCAATCAGCAGCCTGAGTTGGTAACTGGGAGATTTATTTTATGAATTGGTATTCAAAATATTTCTTGCCTTGATAAAATGTAGCCTCTTCCTCTACCTGAATAGGGTTCTATAATCCACCATTTTTTTTTTCAGATTCTTCCGCTGTTTTTCAGGTAGTATTCTGCTGAGATGCTGTGTCCAACCAGTCTACAAAATAGTAATAAATAGAATGCTTGCCCTTTGCTGTGGTTTCAGTCAACACCTTGGAGAGCAGAGGTTAAACCATAAAGAAGGAAGTGATGAAAAATAAAAGGGGAAGTTTCACAAGGTGATAAAAAATATTATTCCAATTATAAGTGGGAGATGTATACGAATGTTCCATTGATGAAATGGCTTTCCTCACAATGTGAAAATTAAAGAATCCCTGGACCCAAACCCCTTTAAAACCCCCAAACAAGACTCCTGCCACTGCAGGAAGTCAGTTATCTCCATGGCAACCAAAACAAATGGTGAATATTGCCTTAGCAGACAAGATGGATAAAAGGTGCATCTAAAATTAATTTATGTCTTAGGATCAGACACTTGAGATGAGAGAACTGGTCCATAAAGTACCCAAGAGAAGCTATTAAAAGAGAAACAAAATAAGTCCCTTGTTGAGTTCCCAAGGGAGCTGTGATTGAGGCATATAAATCCTGTTTGTGTCTGCCTTTAAGGGGGAAAGTTGTCAATATGTCCCCATTTACATGGCTGCTTTGATGATTGCCCCCTGTAAATCTCAGACCTGCCAAAGAATGTTTAAGAAATGTCTTAAAGGGTGGTCTCTTAATCCAAACTTTCGTATAGTTGGGGACTTTATTATTATTATATAACAATTCTGAGATGCGGAGATGCCCCCAAAGTTCAGAAGATTTTGAGTCTATAAAAATCTTGCATTAAAAAATAGGAAGAACGAAAAATTAACACACAATCACACAGAAGTTTCAGAGCAACCATGAAGCTATAAATTTTTCATTAAGTTTAGAAATTAAAAACACTAATTAAACCACTGTTTGGAAAATAACTCCAAATATTAAAAGGACCTTTTCAGAAGGAAAAAATGCCTCTGCTTTTCTCTGCCTGGAGATGTGGCTTTTGAAGTCAGGGGGATTCCAGTGGGGAGCCTGCTTTGTGGAGGAGTCCATTTCTTATCTTTAAATGGGAAGATGGTGGCACGTGAAGGCTGAGCAGGATGGAGACCCCAGCTGTTCCTTTTTAGGGCAGAGCTGTTCTCTCTAGACTGAATTGCATTTACTGCTTTACCTGACTCAGGTTTTCTCTTTGTAGCAGATTTTACCCCATTCCTCCCGACCCCTCTTTTTCCAAGATCACAGTTATTCTCTTTCACGTGCAACCTTCAATCAAGCCATACTCCAGCTGTTTCTTTCTTCCTGGAATCTCTCACCAGTATCCCTTCCTCTCTATCAACCTTATTGTACAACTGATTGATTATAATTTACTTGGCTATCTTCCACCCACCTCACTCCCATCTTTCCTGTACACTGATTGAATTCACTTCCGCGGATCATTTTAATTTTTCAGTCTTTCACTCAAAAACCTAATGATTTCCTGTAGCCTGTAGAATAAAACCCAAGTTCCTCTATGTGGCACTTACGGCTCTCCACTGGCTGACCTTATCTGCACTCTAACATACTATTCCTCTAATTGTTCTCACAAATTCATCATTCTAATCATCACCACTTATCACAAATGTCTTACACTTTCCTGGGTCTCTACGTGTATGATTCTTGTTGCTTTTCTGGACAGCTTCTCCCATAGGTTTATACTTTTTCCTCCCCAACACAAAGAGGACCTTGTAATATCTTACATATCTCTTAAAATCCAACTCAATTTTACTTCCATGGATACTTACTAATCACCCGGCCTACAAAAATGTCCACATCCTAATCCCTGCATCCTGTGATGCACTCCATTATAAGGTAACAGGGAATGTGCAGGCGTAACCTGCAAACCTTAAGAGAAAGGGTTATGAACTTTAAGAGAAAGAGGTGGCCGGGCGCGGTGGCTCAAGCCTGTAATCCCAGCACTTTGGGAGGCCGAGACGGGTGGATCACGAGGTCAGGAGATCGAGACCATCCTGAGCTACACGGTGAAACCCCGTCTCTACTAAAAAATACAAAAACTAGCGGGGCGAGATGGCGGGCGCCTGTAGTCCCAGCTACTCGGGAGGCTGAGGCAGGAGAATGGCGTAAACCCGGGAGGCGGAGCTTGCAGTGAGCCGAGATCGCGCCACTGCACTCCAGCCTGGGCAACAGAGCTAGACTCCATCTCCAAAAAAAAAAAAAAAAAAAAAAAAGAGAAAGAGGCTATCCTGGATTATCTGGGTGTTCCCAATTAATCACATGAGCCCCTAAAAGCAGAGAAACTTCTCTGACTGCAGTCAGAGAGGTGTGGCAGAAAAGGAGGTTACGGATTCTAAGTGTGAGAAGAATTTGAGGCACAGTTACTGGGTTGGAGATATAAATATATGATATATATAATATGTCTTATATCTTATAGTATTATATATAATATATATTATATCTTATAGTGTTATATATATAAGTGGGAGATATATGTATCTCCATATGTAGGCCTCTAGGAGCCAAGGGTGGCCTCCAGCTGACAGCCAACAAGAGAATGAATCCTCAGGCCTTTGATTGCAAGGAACTTAATTTTTCCAGCAAACTGGATGAACTTGCCGTAGATTATTCCCAAGCCTCTGAGATAATAACTCAGCCTTGATTTAGTCTTTGTGAAACCTGAAATGGAGAAACAAGCCAAGCCACTTCAAACTTCTGACCTACAGTACTGTGAGATAATACATTTGCATTGTTTTAATTCACTAAGTTTGTGGCAAAGTGTTATGACAGCAAAAGAAAGCTTGTATGATAGCCTTATTGTATGTTTTATAAAGTATGGTGATCAGGAGATTGGGATTTATAGTTTGATTGGACCTGAATCTGCTTCAGCATCACAGACTGTATGACCTTTGGCAAGTTACTTAACCTTTTATGTAGTACAGTTTCATCATCTCTAATAATGATATTTATATTCATTTATGGTCATTCATAGAATTATAATAAATGCTTAGATGTTGCATATAAAGCATTAGCTGGCATATGCTGGCATTCAATAATGCTTTGCTTTATGGTATTTATGATGTAAGCAGTGGATTAAAGATGTTCATGAACTCTTCACAGCTCTTTCGTTGAGGAGATGATGCCTTTTTTTCCCAACGTTTGCATCTAGGGTGGACTTTGACTTTCCTTGACCATAGTAGATTGGGAGAGAAGAGGAAAATGGTGGATAAGAGGCAGGACTAACTTGCAGCTCCCACTAGGAGGGAGAGAGCAGTGTGTGGAGACCCATATAGTGAACTTTTTCTCCAAGAACTACCACAGGAACATACCAGGAAAGCCAAGAGAATCTACGGACCTTTGAAGGAGGTAGATTGCCACTGCAGGCTCCATGGGACAGCTGAGGAACTTGAGTGTGCTTGCTTTCTCAGCTGGGAGGCTTGTGGCCTGGGACAAGTATTCAGCCCTGCTGAAGGGCTGCCTGGAAATAAACTCGGTGCTGCTGGGGGCACACAGTGGGAGTGAGACTGGTCTTTCTGGCTGTGGGTAAGGCCTATGGTTGCTGACTTTACCCCCTTCCTTGGCAACCTGTGTGATGCAGCAGAGACAGCCATAGTCCCCCTGGGAATATAACTCCATTGGTCTGAGAACCACACCCCTTGTCTCCCACAGTGGCCACAACAAACCCTGCCCAAGGAGAGTCTGAGCTCAGACACGCATAATCCTGCCCCCACCTGATGGTCTTTCTCTACCTACCCTGGTAACCAAAGACAAAGAACATAATCTCTTGGGAGCTCTGTGACCCTGCCCAATTCCTGAGAAACCTGAATACTTATCCAAAGGCAACCCTAGGGCAAGCATGTATCCTCCTTATGCAATCACAGCTGATGTGTTCTCAAAAGCACCTCGTCTCGGCTGCAGGCCGGTTAACACAAAACCATCACACTTAATGAAAATACAACCAAGAACCATCACAGAGTCCATTTCATTCCCCTGCTGCCTCCACCAGAGTAGGTGCTGATATCTACAGCTGACAGAACTGAAGACGGATCATATTACAGGACTCTTTGTAGACAGTCCCCAGTACCAGCTCAGAGCCCAGTAGCTCTGCTGGGTTGCTAGATCCAGAAGAAAAATATCAATCACTACATTTCAGCTCTCAGGAAGCCTCATCCATAGGGGAAAAGGGAGAGCACCACATCAAAGCAGCACTCCCATGGGACAAAAAAATCTGTAAAGCAGCCCTTGAGGACCAGATTGTCCCTCTGACATCGTCCATCCAAATGAGAATAATCCAGAAAAACAATTCTAATATGACAAAACAAGCTTTCTTGACACCCACAAAAGATCACACTAGCTCACTAGCAGTGGATTCAAGCTAAGATGAAATCTCTAAATTGCCAGAAAAAGAATTTGTAAGGTTGATTATTAAGTCAAACAAAAAGGAACCAAGAAAGGTGAAGTCCAACTTAAACAAAAATGATACAGGCCATGAAAGTAAAAAATCTCTATAGATAGCATTAAAAAAATCACCACTTCTGGAAATTAAGGACACATTTACAGAAATAAAAACTGCACTGCAAAGTCTTAGCAATAAAATTGAACAAGTAGAGGAAAGGACTTCAGTGCTCAAAAGCAAGGTTTTCAAATTAATCCAACAAAGCCAAAGAAAAAAGAATTTTAAAAAATGAACAAAGCCTCTAAGAAGTTTGGGATTATGTTAAATGACCAAATCTAAGAATACTTGGTGTTACCAAGGAAGAAGGGAAATCCAAAATTTGGAAAACATATTTCAAGGAATAATCAAGGAAAACTTCCCTGACCTTGCTGGAGATCTAGACATTCAAATACAAGAAGCTCAAAGAACACCTGGGAACTTCACTGCAAAAAGACAATCATCTAGGTGTATAGTCATCAGATTATCTAAGTCAAGATAAAGGAAGGAATCTTGAGAACTGTGAGGCAAAAGCATCAGGTAACCTATAAAGGAAAACGTATCAGAGTAACAGCAGATTTATCAGCAGAAACCCTACAAGCCAGAAGGGATTGGGGTCCTATCTTTAGCCTCCTTAAGCAAAACAATTATCAACCAAGAAGTCTGTATCCAGCAAAACTAAGCTTCATAAATAGAGGAAAGATAACAATCTTCAAACAAACAAACGCTGAGAGAATTTGCCACTACGAAGCCAGCACTACTAGAACTGCTAAAAGAAGGTCTAAATCTTGAAACAAAGCCTTGAAACATGCAAAATAGAATCTCTTTAAAGCATAAATCTCACAGGACCTCTAAAACAATAACACAATGAAGAAAAAACAAAAACAAAACCAGGTATTCAGGCAACAAATGGCATGATGAATAAAATAGTACCTAACATCTCAATACTAATGTTGAATGTTAATGGCCTAAGTGCTCCACTTAAAAGATACAGAATGTCAGAATGGATAAAAATTCACCAACCAAGTATCTGCTGTCTTCAAAAGAGTCACCTAACACATAAGGACTAGTATAAACTTAAGATAAAGGGGTGGAAAATGATATTCCATGCAAAGGGATACCAAATGCAAGCAGGAGTAGCTATTCTTATATCAGATAAAACACACTTTAAAGTAACAGTAGTTAAAAAAGACAGAGGGACATTATATAATGATAAAAGGAGTAGTCCAACAGGAAAATATCACAATCCCACAAATATATGCACCTAATGCTGGAGCTCCCCAATATATGAAACAATTGCTACTAGATTTAAGAGATGAGATAGACAGCAACATAATAATAGTGGGAGACTTCAATACTCCACTGATGGCACAAGACAGGTCATCAAGATAGAAAGTCAACAAAGAAACAATGGACTTTCACTATATTCTACAACAAATGGACTTAACAGATATTTACAAAACATTCTGCCCCAAAACTGCAGAGCATACATTCTATTCATCAGCACATGGAACATTCTCCAAGATAGGCCATATGATAGGCCACAAAGCAAGTCTCAACAAATTTAAGAAAATCAAAACTATAGCATGTAGTCTCAGACCACAATGGAATAAAATTAGAAATCAACTGCAAAAGGAACCCTCAAAGCCATGAAAATTAAATAACCTGCTCCTGAACAGTTTTTGGGTTAACAATGAAATAAAACATTCTTTGAACTGAACAATAATAGTGACACAACTTATCAAAACTTTTGCTGGATACAGTAAAAGCGGTGGTAAGAGGAAAGTTCATAGCATAAATGCTTACATCAAAAAGCCTGAAAGAGCACAAATAGACAATTTGTGCTTTCGAGTTAACCCAATCCAACAAAGCCAAAGAAAAAAGAATCACCTAAGGTCATGCCTCAAGGAATTAGATAAACAAGAACAAACTAAACCCAAATCCAGAAGAAGAAAAGAACATATAACCAAGATCAGAGCAGAACCAAATGAAATTGAAACAAAAAATACAAAAGATAAAAGAATTTAAAAGCTGGTACATTTAAATGATAAAACTGATAGACCATTAGTGAATTTAAACACGAAAAGAAGAGAGAAGATCCAAATAAGCTCAATTAGAAATGACACAGGAGATATTACAACTGATACCATAAAAATACAAAAGATCATTCAAGGATACTATGAACACCTTTACACACATAAACAAGAAAATCTAGAGGGGATGGATAACTTCCTGGAAAAATACAACTCTCCTAGATTAAAACAGGAAGAAATAAGAACTCTGAACAGAGCAATAACAAGTAGCAAGATTTAAATGGTAACTCAAAAGTTACCAACAACAACAAAAAATGTCCAGGACCAGATGAATTCACAGCTGATTCTATAAGATATTCAAAGAGGAATTGGTACCAATCCTATTGACACTCTTCCAAAAGATAGAGAAAGAGGTAATCCTCCCTAAATCATTCTATGAAGCCAGTATCACCCTAATACCAAAACAGGGAAGGATATATCCAAAAAAGAAAACTACAGACCAATATCCCTGATCAACACAGATGCAAAAATCCTCAACAAAATATTAGCTAACAGAATCCCACAGCATATCAAAAAGATAATCCACCATGATCAAGTGAGTTTCAAATCAAGGATGCAGGGATGGTTTAACATACGTAAGTCAATAAATGTAATGCATGACATAAACAGATGTAAAAATGAAAGTCACATGTTCATCTCAATAGACACAGAAAAAGCATTTGACAAAATTCAGGATCCTTTATGATTAAAACCCTCAACAAAATTGGCATAGAAGGGATATATCTTAAGGTAATAAAAGCCATCTATTACAAACCCACAGCCAACATTATATTTAACAGGGAAAACTTGAAAACATTACCTCTGAGAACTGGAGCAGGATAAGGATGCCCACTTTCATCACTTCTATTCAACATAGTACTCTGGGAGTCCTATTCAGAGCAATCAGATAAGAGAAAGAAGTAAAAGGCATCCAAAGTGGTAATGAGGAAGTCAAAGTGTCGCTATTTGCTGATGACATGATTGTATACCTAGAAAACCCTAAAGCTTCATCCAAAAAGCTCCTAGAACTGGTAATTCAGCAAAGTTACACAGTACAAAATTAATGTACACAAATCAGTAGCTCTGCTATACACCAATAGCGACCAAGCCAAGCATCAAATCAAGAACTCAACCCCTTTCACAATACCAAAAAAAAAAAAAAAAAAAAAAAAACCCAAATAACAACAAAAAACTTAGGATTATACCTAACCAAGGATGTGAAAGGCCTCTACAAGGAAAACTACAAAACACTGCTGAAATAAATCATAGATGACCCAACAAATGCAAACACATCCCATGCTCATGGATGGGTAGAATCAATATTGTGAAAATGACCATACTGCCAGAAGCAATCTATAAATTCAATGCAATTCACATCAAAATACCACCATCATTCTTCACAAAACTAGAAGAAACTCCCTACAATTTATATGGAACCAAAAAGAGCCCGCATAACCAGATCAAGGCTAAACAAAAAGAACAAATTCATGGGCATCACATTACCTGACTTCAAACTACACTATAAGCCCATAGTCACCAAAACAGCATGGTACTGGTATAAAAATAGGCATAGAGAGCAATGAAACAGAATGAAGAACTCAGAGGTAAAGCCAATGCTTATAGCCAACTGATTTTTTACAAAGCGAACAAAAACAGAAAGTGCAAAAAAGACACCCTGTTTAACAAATGGTGCTGAGATAACTGGCAAGCCACACATAGAAGAATGAAACTGTATCTTCATCTCTCACCCTATACAAAATTCAACTCAAGGTGAATCAAAGTCTTACGGACTTGAAACTATAAAGACTCTAGAAGATAACATTGGAAGGAACCTTCTAGACACTGGCTTAGGCAAAAATTTTATGACCAAGAATCCAAAAGCAAATACACCAAAAACAAAGATGAATAGGTGGGATTTAGTTAACCTAAAAAGCTGCACAGCAAAAGAAATAGTCAGCAGAATAAACAGACAACCCACAGAGTGGGAGAAAATGTTCACAATCTATACATCCAACAAAGGGCTACTCTCCAGAATCTCCAAGGAACTCAAACAAATCAGCAAGAACAAAACAATCCCATCGAAAAGTGGGCTAAGGATATGAATAGACAATTCTCAAAAGAAGATATACAAAAGGCCAATAAACATATGAAAAAAGCTCAACATTACTAATTGTCAGGGAAATACAAATCAAAACCACAATGCAATATCACCTCACTCTTGCAAGAATGGGCATAATAAAAAAAAAAAATAGTAGATGTTAGTGTAGATGTGGTGAAAAGGGAAATTTCTATATTATTGGTGGGAATGCAAACTAGTACAACCATTATGGAAAACAGTGTGGAGATTCCTTAAAGAACGAAGAGATCTACCATTTGATGCAGCAATCCCACTCTTAGGTATCTACCCAGAGCAAAAGACATCATTAAATAAAAAGATACTTGCACATGCATATTTATAGAAGCACAATTTGCAATTGCAAAAATATGGAACCAGTCCAAATCCCCATCAATCATGGAGTGGATAAAGAAAACATAATATTGGCCAGGCGCAGTGGCTCATGCCTGTATCACAGCACTCTGGGAGACCGAGGCTGGCAGATCACCTGAGGTCAGGAGTTCGAGAACAGCCTGGCCAACATGGCAAAACCCCGTCTCTACTAAAAATACAAAAATTAGTTGGGTGTGGTGGCGGCTGCCTGTAATCCCAGCTACTCAGGAGGTTGAGGCAGGAGAACTGCTTGAACCCAGGAGGTGGAGGCTGCAGTGAGATGAGATCGTGCCATTGCACTCCAGCCTGGGTGACAGAGTGAAATAACATGTCAAAAAAAAGAAAGAAAATATAGTATATCTCTTCCTCTTTCTCTCTCTCTCACATAAAACTACTCAGCCATAAAAAGGAACAAAATAATGGCATGCACAGACATCCTGGATGGAATTGGAAACCCTTATTCTTTTATTTTTCCATAGGTTATTGGAGTACAGGTGTTGCTTGATTACATGAATAAGTTCTTTAGTGGTGATTTGTGAGATTTTGGTGTACCCATCACCCAAGCAGTATACACTGCACCCTATTTGTAGTCTTTTATTCCTAGCCTCCCTCCCACCCTTCCTCTCAAGTCCCCAAAGTCCATTGTATCATTCCTATCCCTTTGAGTCCTCGTAGCTTAGCTCCCACATATCAGTGAGAACATACGATGTTTGGTTTTTCATTCCTGAGTTACTTCACTTAGAATAATAGTCTCTAATCTCATTAAGGTTGCTGCGAATGCCGGAAATTCGTTCCTTTTTTATGGCTGAGTAGTATTCCAGTGTGTGTGTGTGTGTGTGTGTGTGTGTGTGTGTGTGTGTGTGTATGTTTGTATATATCACGATTTATCCACTAGTTGATTCATGGGCATTTGGATTGGTTCCACGATTTTGCAATTGCGAATTGTGCTGCTATAAACATGCGTGTGCAAGTATCTTTTTAGTATAATGACTTCTTTTCCTCTGGGTAGATACCCTGTAGGATTGCTTTGTCAAATGGTAGATTTACTTTTAATTCTTTAAGGAATCTCCACACTGTTTTCCACAGTGGCTGTACTAGTTTACACTCCCAGTAGCAGTATAGAAGTGTTCCCTGATCACCGCATCCATGCCAACATCTACTGTTTTTATATTTTTTTGATTATGGCCATTCATGCAGGAGTAAAGTGGTATTGCATTGTGGTTTTGATTTGCATTTCCCTGGTCATTA
>NW_012115833.1:4331570-4395475 GCF_000951035.1 Colobus angolensis palliatus | reverse complement strand
GTCCTTAGCCCATTTTTTGATGGGATTTTTTTTTTTTTTTTTTCTTGCTGAGTTGTTTGAGGTTGTCGTAGATTCTGGATATTAGTCCTTTTTCAGATGTACAGATTGTGAAGATTTTCTCCCACTCTGTGGATTGTTTGCTTACTCTGCTGATTGTTCCTTTTGCATGCAAAAACTCTTGTTTAATTAAGTCCCAGTTATTTATCTTTGTTTTATTGCATTTGCTTTTGGGTTCTTGGTCATGAAATCCTTACCTAAGCCAATGTCTAGAAGGGTTTTCCAAATGTTATCTTTACACCTTCAGGTCTGAGATTTAAGTCTCAGAATTTTTACACCTTCAGGTCTGAGATTTAAGTCTCATTCCATCTTGAGTTGATTTTTGCATACTGTGAGAGATGAGGATCCAGTTTCATTCTCCTACATGTGGCTAGCCAGTTATCCCAGCATCACATTTTGAAAAGGGTGTCCTTTTTCTACCGTATGTTTTTGTTTGCTTTGTTGAAGATCAGCTGTCTGTAAGTATTTGGTTTATTTCTGGGTTCTCTATTCTGTTCCACTGGTCTATGTGCCTATATTTATACCAGTACCATGCTGTTTTGGTGATGATGGCCTTATAGTATAGTTTGAAATCAGGTAGCGTGAAGCCTCCAGATTTATTCTTTTTACCTAGCCTTGCTTTGGTTATGCAGGTTCTTTTTTGGTTCTGTATTTTAGGGTTGTTTTTTCTAGTTCTGTGAAGAATGATGGTGATATTTCAATGGGAATTGCATTGAATTTGTAGAATGCTTTAGGCAGTTTGGTAGAGACCATTATTCTAAGTGAAGTTACTCAGGAATGGAAAACATTGTACGTTCACATTTATAAGTGGGAGCTAAGCTATGAGGACGCAAAGGCATACAAATAATATCATGGACTTGGGGGACTCGAGGAAAGGTTGGGAAGGGAGTGAGGGATAAAAAGACTACACACGGTGCACGTTGCTCAGGTGATGGGTGCACCAACATCTCAAGAATCACCACTAAAGAACTAATTCATGTTATTAAACACCATCTGTTCCCCCAAAATTTACTGCAACAATTTGAAAAAGACCAAAGTAAATTGGATGCTGTGGGTTCTCAAGGGGGACTCATGGATTTAGCTCTTGCTTTTTGGAATGCTTCTGCCATAACATTAAGAAACCTGGGATAAACGACCAAATTGCCAGAGGCTTGGCCATCTCTGTCATTTTAGACACTCCATCTTAGGCCCCAGATATGTGATAGCCCCAGCGTTAGAGCATTCAGCACCAACCAAGCTACTTACTGAAGCCACTGAGTCCAGGTGAGACCAGCAGAACAACTGCCCAGTCAGTCCACAAAATTTTGAGATCAAATCACTTGTTTCTCCTGCTCAGTTTCATTTTTGTTTTATTTTGCTCCTGCAGTAACACATGGCTGATACCTGAGACTCTCCTAAATTGGTTTTGCATCCTCCTTAAAACATAGATTAGAGCCTTGTACATTATAAGCATTCAGATATTTTAATAGAATTATTCCCCACTCTTTTCTTGATTTTTTTTTTTTTTTTTTTTTTTTTTGAGGCAGAGTCTCACTCTGTCACCCAGGCTGGAGTGCAGGGGCACGATCTCGGTTCACTGAAAGGTCCACCTCCTGGATTTACACCAATCTCCTGTCTCAGGCTCCCAAGTAGCTAGGACTACAGGTGCCTGCCACCACGCCCGGCTAATTTTTTTGTATTTTTAGTAGAGACAGGGTTTCACCGTGTTTGCCAGGATGGTCTCAATCTCCTGACCTCATGATCTGTCTGCCTCAGCCTCCCAAAGTGCTGGGATTACAGGCATGAGCCACTGCGACTGTCCTCTTTTCTTGATTTTTAATATCTTAATCTGGTTAGAAAGAAACCCAAGCACATGTTTGCAAACTAGTTTCATAATTTGGGTAAAAATATGTTTTCCATAATATTGTATAGTCTGGGTAAGGCAAGTAAAAAAAGTTCTCACTGACTAAAATAACTAGAAAAATTTGGGAGTAATAGGGCTTTAACTCATTATAGTGATTTTGTGCAAGTCACTTATCCTTGATGGATGTTGGTGAGCTCTTCTGTAAATTGGGAAGTTTGTATCAGATGAGCTCTACCCTTTCTTCTAAATCCACATTCTATCATGGAACCCATTGTAAAGACCAAGTTTAAACAGCTGTGGCTATGGGTGCAGGAGTTGAGTCCTTCCAAGTTTAAATCAGTCATCAGAAAGGAAAAAAACTGTTGCTTCTGGGGTAGAAGCCAAGAGCCAGTGGCCACTGGTTTAAGTGATTCTGTTTCATGATATGTTTTGTCATTTATTGGGAAGGAAATTAATTGGTGATCTTTGTCTAGCTCCCTGTGTCCATGTCATACAGTACATCACAATTGGCAGGTGGCTGGCAGCTTCAGCAGGGAGAAGAGAACAGAATCATTTTAAGAATGAGTGGACCTCTTTATACCTCATGTAAAGGCATTTTCTTTCGCATAAACACGTGTTGCAGCAGTGCTACAGGATGCTCAACATAGTTCTATGTTTGGTCAGTAAGGGGAAGTAAGAAGATAATTTTCTTAATCTAAACCAATCTAAATAATATCTTATGTCTCCAGGGACACAGTTTATGAATACAAATTATTTTTTGTTATACAGTTATTGCTCTCTCTTAGTAAATGCATGCTGCTGATCACAACAGAATGAAAACAATCTCTTCCCCTAGACAGAGTATCCAAGTGCCTACTAAGGGAGAGAAGTAGGTGTTGGGTTACACTTTCACTGTGGCTGGTTTCTTTGTTCCCCACTCCACAGTTACGCACTTGAACCTGCATTCATCCTGCTCCCCCTTTTCACCCGCTCTCCTGATCCTAAGTCAGTGACCCTCAGTCTGAGGGCAACTGTCCTCCCCTCTCTGAGCCTAGTTAAGCTCTTTGACCTTACAGTTTTTTCCTGGCTTGAGAAGTACAGATAAAATATCTTTCGAGGTTTCTGTAGCAACAGAAACAAGTAAACTGAATCTCTCAAAAGTCCTCTAGTCTCCTTCGCGCAAAGAAAATATACCTCCCTCCACAAATCAATGGAATGGAAATAATTTCATTATCATTCAAGGAAGCTAGCCATTTCCGGTGTGTTTAATCATGAATCATGTTATAGATAGTCATGTGTCACACGCTTGCACATTTTATAACTTCATTCCAATGTATTTCACATAACAAACTTACAAGTCATTATCAAATATTTTGGACCTTTTTTTTTAAAAGAGCAGCATGATAAAAGAAATGGCCATTAGACCACCTGCAAAAGTTTATGTAGATTAAAGAGGATAATATTGTTAGAAAAATTTTGATAGCCATGTATTTTAAGCCGGTATAAACTGACTACATGGCAAAGTGTGCCATAGTCACTGAGCCTTAAAGATATAAATATTAGAGTTAAAAATACATTTCAAAACTCTTGCAAGTACTTCTGTTTCCAGTTATAGTAAAGTTCAGGGACCAGAAGTACCTTCCTTCCTTAAACAACTGGAAAACTGGACAACACCTATGAAATAATGGTGTTTAGCTACTGTGCCAGAGATACAATGTAACAGTGATTCCTGAGAAAAGGAACACAAATAAGGGAGCCCTATGACTGTCCCAGTTTATTGATTAGAGAGCATTTTCAGGCTACAGTGTAGGAAGAAAGAACCAAAACAGAGCCAGAAGGTCTCACAGACTCTAGGGTAGAGATACGTATAGATAATAATTTAATGCAATATTTTAACAATCAAATTTAATGTAAAAAGTTACAATGGAAAAAATATCAAATGTTAAAGATAAAGACTGACTCTGTACTTTCACAAATCTGGCTTTGTTTGCCTTATCCTAATCCTAGCCCTGTCTGAGAATTTTTATTTTGATAAAGTCCAACTTCTCATTTTTTTCTTTTGTGATTAGTGCCTCTTCAATCCCGTTTAAGAAACCTTTGGCTATATCATGTTTGCAAAGATTTTCACCTATATTTTCTCCTGGGAATTTTACTGTTTTCATTTCTAAATTTAGATATGATGAATATAAAATTAATTTTTGTGTATGGTGTGAGAAAGAGATCAAAGTTCATTTTCTTCCACATCAGATATCTAGTGGTTTCAGCACCATCTGATGAACTGAATGTGTTTCTTTATCACATTACCTTGGGGCTTTTGTCAAAAATCAATTGACTATATATGTGTGGCGGTATTTTGGACTCTATTTTGTCTGTCATTACATCATTATCACGTTGTCTCAATGTGACACAGTATCAGAAAGTGATTACTGTCACTTTGTAGTAAGTCTCAAAATCAGATGGTATAATTATTCTAGCTTGTTTTTTGGTTTCAAAATTGCTTTGGCTGCGTGTTAGCGGCAGCAGTCCCCAAGCTTTTTGGCACCAGGGGTTGGTTTCGTAGAAGACAATTTTTCCATGGATGAGGGGTGGCAGGGGATGATTTTGGGATGAAACTGTGTACCACAAGCAGTGCAAGAATGTGAACCTTGAAAAAGGAACTCAGGATGTGAGCCCAGCTGTCTGACTGGGGATAATTCCTGACTAGAGTGCAGTGAGCTGCTGTCCAAGCAGATCCTGGTACCCGTCTGCGGCCTGGGGATTGGGAACTCCTTAAATCTGGAGAAGGCTTCTTTTGTTTTAAACTGCCAGTCTGCAGTTCAATGATTGTCTGATCATCTTGCATTGTGTAACTGTAGCCTTAGTGATATACTTTGTTAGGGCTGATATTTGGAAAAGCCAGGGTGTTTTCCAGACCTCTCTAACCTGGTGGGTCTAAGCCTCTGAACTCTGTTTTCCTACAGATCTTGCTGGGGTTTTGTTTTCGACTTTGTTGGGTGGGCATGGAATAGGGCACAGCCCTTACTTCTAAGATGCAGCCTTTTTTGTGTCTCTGGAGGATATCCGAGGTATTAACAATATTTTTACAAGCAGAGCTTGACCACTAATCTCTTTCCAATGTTGTATCCTGAAGCAGCTTCTTAATCTCACTCTGACCATGCATAGCACAGCCATTAGCAGAAGACCCATTCCAAACTTTTGGAGTCCCCTCTCTGTGCAGCTTCCTCCTCTGCAGTCCTGCCCTGTAGATTCCAGTTGCTTCATCTGCTCCTGCTGCGATCTCTGCCTCCTCAGTTCGGATGGACTAGCACCATCTGCTTGCACAGCAACTCACTGCTCACTAGTCAGGAATTTGTCCCGAGTCAGACAACTGGGCAGTTGTGAGACTCACATCCTGAGTTCCTCTTCTCAGGGATCACATTCTTGTACTGCTTGTGGTCCACTGTCTCAACACAGTTGCCTCATATATTTGACCTAATGCTTGTTTATGACAGGAGCACTACTTTGGTACCAGTTACTCCACTATTATCGGAAATCATTGCAGTCTTTATATAATATTAATGAAAGGGCTCTTTTCTATGTATTTGCATTAGTATTTTCTAATCATACATAATTCCTGTGCATAAATGCAAACTAAAAATATAAGTGAAATGAATTGGATAAAGTATTTCTAAAATGTCAAATTCTCCTGAATTACTTCAACTCAGTGTTGTTGTTGCTTGTATGTTTCCATACAATAGTGTTCTCTGTGCTATTGAGATCATTGGTGATCCAGTATTCCTCCAAAGAGTGATACACTATTGATTCTGTGGTTGTTTTTTTCCAAGTTGCTGTCACTTCTGAATTTTGACGTTGGTACTTTTTAGAAGTGTAAATGTGCAGACAGTATTACTGTGTTATGATTGCCACCTGGTCCACTGCAATTATAAGATGTCATAGACAGTAAGAAGGCATTCAGATTTCAAAGATACTAAAATGTGAAAAAAATGTGCATTTTAGGGTCAGTGTAATATGGTATTTTACTTTTAAACACATGCATTTTAATTTTGACAAAAAGGAAATCAACTATTTAAAAAATAAAAATATTTTTTCTTATATCATGGAGACCAGCAAGATTCCAGAATTGATTCCCAGTCTTTACTGTTGCAGCAAACACAGGGTATATAACTTAATCACTGATAATTTTTTATTAATGTAGTTAATAGGAGGTAGAAGTTAATTGTGAATATCAATGCACAAAAAGAACATAGAACAAAGAACAGTATCAATCTATAAATGTCTATTTATTTCCTGACAAGAAGTCAGGAGAAATGAGTTCTAAACTTGTATATTAATAGCTAACATTTGTTCAGTGCTTTATGTATGTTGGCATTGTTCTATAAACTTTCAGTAGAAACTTCCTTAACCACTTGAATTTAAAAGATGACTTGGCTTTCTTCATTCTGTCTGTAAAGCACACTGACATACTTATAGCACCCTGACAGCTCCAGGGAGTGGGCCCACCTCCAGGAAGCTGATCACTTTTGCTCCTGCAAGTTGAGATGGATGTTGTCAAGAGAGTCGGGGGTGTTTGGACCCAATTTGATTATACCAGTTGCACTTATGAATGCAATTGCATATTTTCCTTAAATATAACAAAATTCAGTGAAATAAGAACTTTAATAGAATAAAGATTGCTTTTGTAAAAACTAAGTTAACTATATTGGAAGGATTCAATTAATATACTTTGTGTTTTTAATGCTGTTGAATTAGGTAAAGGTGTGCTTTGGTCCAAATGTTTGTGTCCCTTCAAAATTCATATATGGAAACCTAATCACCAATGTGCTGGTGTTAGGATATGGGGCCTTTGGGATGTGTTTATGTCATGGAAGAGAATCCTCATGAATGGGATTAGCACCCTTATAAAAGAGGCCCCAGAGAGCAGCCCAGCCTCTCATACTACATGGGGACAAAGCTAGAAGGCAGCATCTATGAACCAGGGAATGGCCCTCATTAGGCATAGAATCCGATGGTGCCTTCTTGGTCTCAGATTTCTCAGCTTCTAGAACTATGAGAAATAAATCTCTGTTATTTATAAGCTACCTTGTTTATCATATTTTGTTATAGTAGCCTCAATAGACAAAGACCGTGAAACAACAAGTACAAAATGGGAAATTATAAAAATCTAAAAGAATGCTGCATTTAGAATGACTCATAATTGTATTTATTTCTCCAAATTAAAGGGGTGGAAGCTTATGGGTATGGTTTATATGAAGAAAAAAGAATGGAGGCCGGGCATGGTGGCTCACATCTGTAACCCCAGCACTTTGAGAGGTCAGTGCAGGTAGATAAGGTCGGGAGTTTGAGACCAACCTGACCAACATGGAGAAACCCCATCCCTATTTTAAAAATATACAAAATTAGCTGGGCGTGGTGGTGCATACCCGTAATCCCAGCTACTCGGGAGGCTGAGGCAGGAGAACCCCTTGAACCCAGGAGGCGGAGGTTGAGGTAAGCCGAGATTACACCATTTCACTCCAACCTGGGCAATAAGAGTGAAACTCTGTCTCAAAAAAACAAAAAAGGAAAGATGAATGGAAACAACCTCAGAGGACCCATACTCAAAGAAAGGGCCTTGACTCTACGTGAAAATGGGTAAATTATATGCACATACACACACACACCAACAACACACAGCTGACCCTTGAACAACATGCATTTGAACTGCACAGGGTTCACTTATACATGGGCTGTTTTCAATAAAAATTACACCAAGTATGACTCCCTCTCTTCCCCTTCTACCTCCATCAACTCTGCTTCTGTCACCCCTAAGACAGCAAGACCAAGCCTTCCTCTTACTCCTCCTCCTCATTTCTACTCAGTGTGAAGACAATGATGATGAAGTCCTTTATGATGATACATTTCCACGTAATAAATAGTAAATATATTTCTCTTCCTTATGATTTTCTTAATATTTGATTTTCTCTAGCTTAATTTTAATAATACAGTATATAATAAATATACACAATGCATGTTAATTGTTTATGTTATCAGCAAAACTTCTAGTCAACAGTAGGCTATTAATAGTTATGTTTTGGGGAGTCAAAAGTTATATGAAGATTTTCAACTGAGTGTTGATGTTTGAGACCAGCCTAGGCTGGTCTCAAACTCCTAACCTCAAATGGTCCTCCTGCCTTAGCCTCCCTAGTAGCTGGGATTGCAGGCATGTGCTACCATGCTTGACCTTCAAAATCTTTCTTTTTTTTTTTTTTTTTAAGAGTTCAAACATCAAGATGGTGGTGGAGTAAACCAGCTGGAGTCTTACCAGTGGTTGGTTGGAGGTATATTGCTGAGTTTCTGGGAGCAAATGGCTCCTGTCCAGAATAATCAGTGCTGATCTTTGGCCTCTCCTGAGGACCCTTCATACTAAAGCTTGTTTTAAAATTCCTCTTGTCAGATGTCTTACAACTAATGCCATTCACGTTTTTGATACCTAGATTCAAACACCTTTTTTGGATAAGGTCATACCCTGCTCCTTTTGTGGCCTCATTAATCTTTCCTGGCCTTGAATAATGAATGGCCTTTGGTGAACAACTAATATCACAGTCTGATAGCACAGCACTGGTCCTGGAACCCTTTGACAATCTCTCCATGGTGGCCAAAATGTGGTAGGCATTATTATTCATTTTAATCATAACCTTAAAATCTACCTTTTATTTGGTTAACTTCACAAAGCATTTGGTTTTGTTAGTTACTATTGGGTAGTATATCAAAGACTGTATGTGTCCTTTATAAGTAGACTTGAACTAAAAATGCATATAAAATAAATGATGTTGATTAGTTTGGAGAGTCATTAAGAAAGTATATAACAAGTGCATTCGTCGGTTTTGTGTTACTATAACAGAATACCACAGACTGGGTAATTCATAAATAAGAGTTTTTTTTCTTACAATTTTGGAGGCTGGGAAGTCCAAGGTCAAGGATCCCACATCTGAAGAGGGCCTTCTTGCTGCATCATCCTATAGCAGAGGTGGAAGGGCAAAAGAGCAAATGCAGGCCAGAAAGAGCAAGAGAGGGTCAAACTTGCTTTTATAACAACCAACTTGTGATGACAAACCTACTCTCCTAATAAAGGTGTTAATTCATTCAGTGGGGGCAGAGCCTTGATGACCTAATCACCTTTGACAAGTTGTACCACTCAACCTTGTTTCACTGGGAATTAAGTTTCCACCTCTCGAACTTTGCAGGGGGACATGCAAACCATAGCAATACTGTATAATAAAACAGATATTAACAGGGAAGTACAATCTTGCAAGGTATGGAAAAAAATTATTTTCTCATAATTTATCATTTGATTTAGGTCATGGAATATTCTAATTAATTCCCAATCAATTTTTGGCAATGTGTGTTGCTTCTACTTCCAGAAGATAAAGCATATAGCAAAAGTAAGCTATTTCTGAATTTTTTCATGGTCTTTTATCCTATTACCTCAGCCCTGCATTTATCTCTGAGTGTTCATGTACAATGATCTAAATGAAATTTTTGAGATGAATATTAGTTTTTCACAACATACCAACATCTGTTCCCAATCGAGGTAATAGGGTTACAGTCAACGGGATATAAATAACTCACAGAAACATTCATGTTGAGAAAGAACCTTCTGGGACAATTGAAAGATGGATTTTCTGTTTCCCACGTGAGTGACTTACATTCAAGGGCTGGCAACGCATTGTGACTGGAAGACAACACAGATTAGGGCAGATACAAAGATGAACCTTGGGCACAATCTAAGATCAGCCACCCACAGAGTTTTGTTTATTTTTTAAATGGATTGTTCAGATATGGCATTCCTCATATAGAAAAATGTAGTAAATGGAAAGACGGGTAGAGGGGTGACTTTTCTCAGATAAGACTGACAATTTATTAAACATTGTTTGACCTTAAACATTTCAGCAGGAGACTCTAAGTGTAACGTAGACTTCATTTCAGGGTGGAAACTGGGGAAACTAAGCATGTCTCAGAATCTTTATCTTTAAATGGATTCTCTTTTTAAAAAAACTTTAAGTTCCAGGATACATGTGCAGAACATGCAGGTTTGTTACATAGGTATGCATGTGCCATGGTGGTTTTCTGCACCTATCAACCTGTCATCTAGGTTTTAAGCTCCGCATGCATTAGGGATTTGTTCTAATGTTCTCCCTCCCCTTGCCCTACACCCCACTAAATGGATTCTTTAGTTAACAATAAAAAAAGAAAGAAAAAAACCCACAAAAACTGTGTTCTGATCCATATGAAAATTTGAGGTTTCAGAAACAAAGGGAACTATGTAGAATAAGATACTAGTAAAGAGAACAGAAGTAATTATACACCTCCTTGCCTTCTTTATGTTTATTAGCCTTGTTTAATTCAATTTTAAAGTGCTTTTGTGTCAAATGGCATATTGGCAATTATTTTCAACAAAACCCAAGCAAGAGTGAGGCAATGTGTTCTGAGCTGGCTTTGTCAGCTCAGAGACGTTGTTTCCTTTCCATCCTGAGACAAACACTGTGGAGATGTGTGCATCTGTCTTCCCAAACTCTTCACTTTTTAACAGACAGCACGCACATTGCCTGAGGATCTTGTAAGTGCTTGCCCAGGTCTTGGTGAGCTTCCTTGGTCACAGCTGCTCTGACAGTGTGACTGGCTCAATTTCCTCATTATGTGAAAGAACAAATGTTTAGTCTATACTTCTTGAAGCATGCATAGCCCCTGGGAATATTTCTGAATAAACAGTTGTCAGTCAGATGACTTTTTCCCCTTTAGTCCTTTGTTATTCTAGAGGATTGATATCCTAGAAAGCTTTGAGGCTCTTCTAGGCCAAGCGTGCAAGCAATGTCACCCAATTTAGGTGACCCTAACTTGGCCACTTATTTTGGTCATTTACTTAACATTCTCTAATCCAGGCAACTACTGAAAGAACTGTCCTCCATATTAAATACATACAAGTCTTTAGAAAATAAGTATTCCTTCCTTCTGCCGTTAGCCACTCCTGTCTAAATCTACAGAGCACATCCTAAATACAAATGATCTATAGGTTTTGAGATGGCACCTCCTGTGTTGCTCTCCTTTCTTTTACTCTCACTGCCTCAAACCCCTTTCAAGCCCTTTTTGAAGCTGGGATCGTCCTTAACCAGAAAGCTTTAAAGTGAACTCTACAAAGTGTGCATGTGTGCATGCATTTTCAGAGATGGAAGGAGAATAATACCTTTTAAGGACTTCTTACAAAAAAACCTGTTAATTAAAAATTTTCAGAGTTCATTTAGGGTCCTAGGGGGAAGGACTTGGACAAAAGCAGGCCTGAAATAGTTGGGTTCGCCTAAAACCTAAATTACTCCTAGGAGTTTATCAAATGGTTTTATCCTTTAATTAGAAGAACAATTTTTGAACATGGGGTAAATCCTGTGAGGTGCCACTTAGTTCATTGTAGTAGTAATTTCAAAAATGGCACCCTGGTGACTTGACAGATTTCATACCATTTTCAAAAGTACCAAGCCTATACTCAGACACAGGAAAAATCTGGAATGTTATCTGCATAAACCTTAATCAGTGATTTCTTCACAAAGAGACTACAATTACCAGTGCACTACAAAACCAGGGTTTCTGGAGGTGTTATCAGCGCCACCTCGCTGAGCTCTCAGGAGCAGTGACCTCCATTCACCTTAAAACTATTATGCCTTAGCTCTGTGTTTTACAAGGGTTTCACCTCCACTGCGCTATTTCACTGCCAGGCTCTTATCTCAGCGGAGAGAGTCAGTGCCAGTGCCCCCACTAACATTTCAAGAGGGTAAAGGAAAGAACTCTCAGCTCGGGTCAGAGATGTCAGGATTCACAGACCTTAACACCAGGCTCAAGGCTGGAACTCTGATACGAACATGACAAATCAAGACAAAATGGTCAAGCATTGGAATATAATCACCTACTAAGTCACTGCTATTCAAAAGGCCCTTTAGAGAACAAATTGGCATAACACAGAATAGGAAAACTTCAGGTTTAAGAAGAAAGTGTAGAGGGGGCAACTGTTGCATTGTCAGAATTTACGGCGTGAATTTCAACAATTTAAAGGTGGTGAACTCTAATCCTACCTTCAAAGTTTTCTTATTCCTTGTAATTTTGTTCCCTCATTTGTTATAACATCCTCCTCGTGGGATTATGGTGATAAATAATATGTTTTAAGGAGTTTTCTCCATTTTTAACTTTCTTTAAAAAAAGGCAATAATTATTTTTTATTTCAAGATTATTTTTATCCATGTGAGGTATTGAACAAGTTGGAAACTGAAAAAAATATATATATATATGTATATATATATATATATAATTTTTTTCTTTCTTTCTTTCTTTGAGACGGAGTCTCTGTCATCCAGGCTGGAGGGCAGTGGCGCAGTCTCAGCTCACTGCAACCTCTGCCTCTCAAGTTTATGGCATTCTCCTGCCTCAGCCTCCCGAGTAACTGAGACTACAGGCGCCCGCCACCACGCCTGGCTAGTTTTTTGTATTTTTTTAGTAGAGATGGGGTTTCACTGTGTTAGCCAGGATGGTCTCGATCTTCTGACCTTGTGATCTGCCCGCCTCAACCTTCCAAAGGGCTGGGATTACAGGCGTGAGCCACTGCGCCTGGCCTGTGATCAAATATTTTTAAAAGCAGTAACTAAAAGGAATTTCTATTACATGCCAGGTGTGTGGCTCATACCTGTAATTCCAACATTTTGGGAGGCCAAGGTAAGAGGATCACTTGTGTCCAGGAGTTTGAAACCAGCCTGGGAAATATAGCAAGATCCTGTCCCTACAAAACAATTCAAACAAAAAATCGAGTGTGGTGGCACATGTCTGTATTCTCAGCTACTTGGGATGCTGATGTGGGAGGATCACTTGAGCCTAGGAGTTTGAGGCTGCAGTAAGCCATGATCATGCACTGCCCTTCAGCCTGGGTGACAGAGCAAGATTCTGTCTCTAAAAAACAGACAGACAAACAAAACCCAGAAAAACAAAAACTAAAGGACATAGAGCAATATAGCAGACATTTTAACCCCTTACATTGGGACCTAGTTGACCTTTGGGTCTCTTTCTGTAGACCAGGCTAGAGTGTAGTGGTCCAATTGCAACCCTGAACTCCTGGGCTCAAGCGATCCACCTGCCTCAGCCTCCCGAGTGACTAGGACTGCAGGGTGCACTACCACGCCCAACTAATTTCTTTTTATTTTTTGTAGAGACAGGACCTCACTATGTTGCCCAGGCTGGTCTCAAACTCCTGGCCTCAAGCCATCCTCCTGCCTCAGCCTCCTAAAACATTGGGTTACAGGAGTGAGTCACCATGCCTAGTCCAACTAGCAAACCTTTAGATTAGTAGATTTTCAGAAAGAATGATTTCTGTAACGACATGCTTTCTCTGTACTTGAGAATGGAGTACATACAGAATCAATGAGTTCAACCCCACAATATGAATGATGCATCATGTTACTCTTCATACACTATAACTCCCATTGCCTAATTATACACAATGAATGTTTTAGTGATTTGGATTTCCTCCCTCAGTCCTAACAACAAAAAAAAAGAGCACAAACTTTCTAGTGTTACTAGCATGCTCTGTGATCTTTCTTCACATCCATTTATGGAAATTTTTGGTCACAGGACAGCCTCCATCCCAATCCCTGTAGCCAAGAACTTGGTGGTAAAATCTCTGAAGGAAATGTTTTTGGCTGGAGCTTTGTCACAGAGCCATAAGACTTTCTTGGGAGTCTAGGTATTCATGGAGTCTTAGTATTGGTGGTCCATACTGTCTGGACCTGTCTTTTTCCCCAGGAAAACAGCCATGACATAAGATGGTTTTTGAGTATTAGGTTTCCTATTGAGTAGGATAATTCTTTGTTGTGAGGAGCTGTCCTGAGCCTTGTAGGACATTCAGCAGCATCTCTGGCTGTTATCCAGTAGATGCCAGTAGCACCTCTCCCCTTTCCTCAGTTGTGACAATCAAAAATGTTCCCAGACATTGCCAAAGAACTCCTGGTGGCAAAATCTCTCCCACCTCCACAGTGAAAATCAATAGATTAAAGGAATGTTCCGCAGTATCGTGCTGTTAGTACTTGGAATTTCAATCTCATCTGAGTTAACACATTAGTAACAGTGTGTTGCATTTATAATTTGCAGAGAGTTTTTCACGTAGAGCACTATATTTAACTCTCACAACAGCCCTGAGATACATTTGTTGATATCCTTCTTCTAAAGACTTAGAAACTGGCTCTCTAAGTGACAAACTCTTAAAGTGACAGGTGACTAAGCACATAAAGTGGGGTTTCTGGGACTTTCACCTTGGCCTTCAGCTTCCTCATTCCTGTGGTTCAGTTTGTCTGACATTACTGTGCACTAGACTGCCCTGTTAATTTCTCTTACATTAGGGTTGGAAGAAATCTTAGAGGTTTTCTCTTCCTTCTTAGAAAAAACTGGATTGCAGAGGAATTAAGTGACTTGCCCAGATAACCAAGTCTACATTGGTTTAAAAATATTATTCACAACACTTGTTAAAGAATGCCAAGGCAGACTTTATTCAGGACCGCCATGATAGGTATAGGGACCACTGAAATAAGATTTTGCAGGAGGGGAGAGAGTCTGGGCTCAACTTTAAACACAAGGAAAAATGGGAATTCATAGCCAAGGAGGAGCGAGGTGGGGTCAGTGGATGGAAAATTACTAAGAGGAATTAACAGATGTAAGGGAGAGGGAATTCTACCAAAATTGACCTGATAGGATTCTTGCTGAAGGCAGGCCAGGGTGATCATCCATCATCTGAGGGATGATGCAGGAGGAAGAACCTGATACGACATCAAAGGTGATCAGATACTGAGGATGGGAGCTTCTTGCTAAAGTGACTTAGTAAGATTCTTGTTAAAGTTGAACAACGCAGAGACTAACACCAAAGTCTAAAACGTCTTATTGAAGAGAAAATTAAGAGGAGCCTGATTAGTTTGATCAAGGAGAGACTCTGTCTGACTTAAATCCAGCTCTCCAAGCTTCCTAAACAGTGCTGTTACATAAGTGTTACATGAATGAATGATAAAATGGATACAAACTAAATACATTTTGGGGTGTGTGTGTGTATGTATGTACGTGCGTTGCAGGGAGAGTAACTTTAGGGGAAAGTGGATTGAGAGGAATACGTGATCTCAGAATAGAGTCATATTAGTGGGGCCAAATAATCAGGAAAAAACCAGGATGTGTTTGAGAGCCACTGCATTCCTCAAAAAGCCTTTTCCTGGTCAATTATAACTTAATTGAGGTAACTAATTGTTGTGGGGAGGAGTAGGGATGAAGGAGGAAATGATAATTATCTGCAAAGAGTCAAAACCAATGTGTAAGAATTGGTTAAGGTGGCCCTATGCAGTCCTATTTAGCACAAGGATGTTCAACTTCATTTTTTTCCCTATAGATCCTTTGGTCCTGGCTTAGGCATCTCCTCCCCTGAGATGCTCTCTCCTGCTCTCCATTCAGCTGGTTGCTGGCTTAGTGCTCCTTCTTTATTCTCTCAGCACACTGTTTGTGTTAGTCTGTTCTCATGCTGCCAATAAAGACATACCTGAGATTGGGTAATTTACAAAGAAAAGAGGTTTAATGGACTCACAGTTCAACATGGCTGAGGAGGCCTCACGGTCCTGGCGAAAGACCTGAAGGAAGAGCAAAGCGACGTCTTACATGGCAGCAGGCAAGAGAGCTTGTGCAGGGAAACTCTCATTTATAAAACCATCAGATCTTGTGAGACTTATTCACTACCATGAGAACTATTGGTATGGGGGAAACCATCCCCACGATTCAGTTGTCTCCACCTGGCCCCACCCTTGACACATGGGGATTATTACAATTCAAGGTGAGATTTGGGTGGGGACACAGCTAAACCATATCACTATTGTAGCACTGAACACACTACATTACATCTTTGTTTCCCCTACTAGCCTGGGAGCTCCCTGATGGCAAGAACACTGTTTCATTCATTTTTATAACCATAAACCCTCAGCGATCATAGGCGTTTGAGGAATCAAGGGAGTTGATGACGGTGGAAGAGCAATTCATCCCAGTGCCCTTGATTTGTAAACAGGGACCCTAGTTTTAAAAACATATTTTAATCAACCACTATTTGTCTTTCTTCCCTCCACTCTCACCCCTTTATTTCTTCTCTTTCTAGATAGTCCCCTCTGGCAATGCAGGATTATCTAACTGTGTTCTTGCTTAAGAAATTCCAGAGGCTAATCTTGAAATAAACGAGGCACAGAGCCCAGATTGCAGAATCCTCCCGCTTAGAAGGACTCATGAACAATTAGTACATGACCATTGGGCCACAGTCAACATAATGCCAACTATGTCTATCTCTTACCCTAGATAGCCACTGGAACAAGACACACAGACCCCGCACCCTGCACCACTCCCACATATCTCCCATATCAAGTTTTCCTTTGTGGTAAATTGAGAAATTTAAGATGGTACTTTAGAACACTTGTTCACCATCTTCTCTGTTTGCTGGCTCTCTGATCAAACCTGCTTTTTCTCTCACCAACCATCTTTTGGCTTTTCAACCTGCAAGTAGAGACTAATAGAAGGGCCCCTGAGGACACCATTTGCTCTGATTCTGTGCTCATCCATTAACCTCCCTTCTCTAGCCTGGACACCTGAGGCTGGACACCTGACTTCCCACAATAGGAAGCAAGACCTGCAACCTCATCAGCTCCTTAAGGCTCATGTTAGGTTCATCTCCCACTGTAAGTTAATCAAGAGGAGTGAGAGAAATGGCCAGAAGAACCATTCAGAAGAGAGCTGGAAGGGCTCAACTAATTTTATTTTATTTTTTTAATGGAGTCTTGCTCTGTTGCCCAGGCTGGAGTGCAGTGGCACGATCTCGGCTCACAGCAAGCTCTGCCTCCTGGGTTTGCACCGTTCTCCTACCTTAGCCTCCTGAGTAGCTGGGACTACAGGCACCCGCCACCACGCCTGGCTAATTTTTGTTTTTTTAGTAGAGATGGGGTTTCGCCGTGTTAGCCAGGATGGTCTCGATCTCATGACCTCGTGATCCGCCTGCCTCGGCTTCCCAAAGTGCTGGGATTACAGGCATGAGCCACCGCGCCCGGCTGGGTTCAACTAATTTTGTAATTTTGCCAGACGCCACCCAATAGTTTGAGCCCAAAGTGCTCTAGTTGGGAGATCTTAATGCATCCCAGGAGGTTTTAGTAAGGTTACAGTGGTGTGTGTGTGTGTGTGTGTGTGTGTGTGTGTGTGTCTGTGTCTGTGTGTGGTTAGACAGAGGGTGGGCTGATAATGATGGAGCTACTGCCTGAGTTTCCAGCATTCAGAAATGTCTGTGGCTGGGCTCTTCCAGAATTATCAGGTAGAATATTTCTACCTTAAAATGAACATAAGAAGAAGTAAAAAAAAAAGTGATAGGAGGAGGGAAATCTTTTAAGGAAAGATTAATTATTATACTTAAGAAGACAGCATTTCTAGTAAACCTCATTCCATACCCCAACTCCCTAACCTCTTTCCTGACTGTGGATGAAAAATTGTCAAATCCTATAAACTCCACGCTTGTGGCGAAGGTGCAGGATTGTTTGCCTGGCCAGCTTGTCTGAAAATCTGAACGCACTATGCTAATAGTACTCTTGTCATGCACACTGATGCTTTGTTTCCATGCCCCCAAAGTCTTTGCTATGCAAATCAAACCACAGGGGCACTTTAACATGTAAATCACATAATCTCCCTCACGTGGGATGAATTGACGGATTTTAAACTCCTTGACTGTTGGGAGGTAATGAACTGTGGTTATTTAGCCAGCATTATTGCACTGGGCAGATCCCCTACACTGGGCTTTACTTTGTGGTACAGCTATGCCAGGAGAGAGCTGGGGCGATTATTAATATTGCTGTCAAAAGAATAAGAGAGGCTCAAACCTGAGAAATTCTGACCCCCTTTGGAGTGGAAAATAAGGCCCTCCTCAGAAACTGTGTTGAGTTCTGTGTCCCCCTTGAGGAGCGGTGGGTTTTTCTTCTTTGATTGGTGAATGAACACTGAATCTTCCTGGGAAAGGCTGTTTTCAGCTTGTTTCACAGGTGAAGGGAGCCAAGGAGACTTAAAGGGACATTTCAGGCCCTGCAGCTGGGAGGAAATCCAGGCTGGGGCAAGGAGCCAGGAACCTGTGTGAAGGCTATGGAAGACTGTGCTTTCACCAGCTGCTGCAGCCCTGATCCCTAGTTTGTGGCTAAAGTCACTTAAGCACCTCGTGCCAGCTTCCTTTTCAGTAAAACAGGGATAATGCTAGGGATAGAGGGAGCAGTGACTAGATCCTGTTTGTAATGACAGCTGAGCTGCTTGGCAAGATGTGCTTGTTCCAGAAATGAAGTGTGATTCCATTAAAATGTGTGATCTTTTGAAACAGCCTACCTTGTTTTGGAGTATGCGGTACTGGATTTATTTGTTGGGAACAAATTGATAAGAACAATATTCTGGCCTTAAGGCATCAGTTTAAGCAAGGCACAGTTAAAAAGCAACTTCAGCTGTTAATGGGCTTTTACTCTTTCTGTATGTGTTTGAAGAGTTTGACAATTGTAACGTGCTCATTTTAGCCATTACCTGTGTGGCAGTCCTCACCCGGGCACTGTTCCAGAACTTCTTTTGAGCTTAGTGTTTGGAACTCAATATACATTTTCTCATAGAAACAATGGCTGTAAGCCTTCTTGGATGGTGGACAAAAATTGATCTCACCCAAATGTAACTGAAATACTGTGCATTTGCAATTAAAAGCTAGCAAGAGAAATTAGAAATGAGTATTAAAAATTCCCTTTAAAAATATTACAAAATGTATTTAAGTCTATCAAAACATACAAAATTTAAAATCACCAGACCCTAGGCCTAAGCTGCTTGCCTTTGCATGACACTTTTGGAGGAGCAGAAGCAGGAGTCCCCTCAGGGTATGACCCTAACGCATTGCTGGAATTTGCCAGCAAGGAGGAATGACAGAAGGATGTTGAACCAAATGGAGAGCGGAGAAAAGGTGGTTACATCACCCTAAACTCTTCCTGACATGATTGGGGTGAGAGGATATGAAGGTTCTCTGGGGCACTGCTCACATTCATCTTCTGGTTCAAGACCCCCTATTCCCCAGATTCTGGGAGTGTTGCTGCTGAGGGCTCACAGCTAAGCCTCTCTCCAGAAATTGCCCTCTGCCTGCTGGAGCTGCCTTGTCCTCAAGGTTATAACATTTTCCTAGAGCAGCCTTTGCCTAATAATCTGTTGATTTGTGAATATAAAGTCCTGGCCACATTGCCTTAATTTGGAAACAATGAATAAATATGCTAGCTTCAGAAGGCCCTGTACAATTGGCCTCTGTTGTGACTACATCTCAGTTCAATTTCTTCTACTCCAAACCTGCTTTCTGCAGTCCCTTGGATGTGTGGATCCTAACTACATTCCCCAGTAATTCTGCATGTAAATCTTTCTCAGAATCGGTTTCCCCATGAACCTAACTCAAGACAAACAAGCAGACAAGGGTAGGTATGGAGAGGCGATTAGTAAAGACTTCATTATTATTAATTGGTAGCAGAGGGCTGAAAGCTGATCTACAGGAAAGGGGAGTACCAGCCAGGATACTAGTGGAGAGAATGCTAGAAATGATAAGAGCTATTCTGGCAGGGTAGACATTCAAGATTACTTCTATATGAAGTAGATCCGATGACTTAGTCAAAGCCACTAAAGATGTCCAATTTTTATGCAAATAGAGGTCTGAAAACAGGCAACCTACAGAATGGGAGAAAATATTTGCAAGCTATATATTTGACAAAGGTCTAATATCCAGCACCTATAAATAAATAAGTTTACAAGAAATAATCCCATGAAAAAGTGGTCAAAGGACATAAATAAACGTTATTCAAAAGAAGACATACATGTGGCCAACAAGCATATGAAATAAGTTCAACATCACTGATCATTAGAGAAATGCAAATGAAAACCACAATGAGATACCATCTCACACTGCTCAGAATGGCTATTATTAAAAAGGCAGAAAATAGTGGATCTTGGCAAGATTGCAAATGAAGGACAATGCTTACACACTGTTGATGGGAATATAAATTAGTTCAACCATTGTGGAAAGCAGTGTGGCGATTTCTCAAAGACTTGTAAACAGAACTACCATTCACCCCAGCAATCCCATTACTGGGTATATACCCAGAGGACTATAAATCATTCTACCATAAAGACACATGCATGTGAATGTTCATTGCAGCAGTGTTCAATAGCACAGACATGGAAACAACCCAAAAGCCCATCAATGATAGACTGGATAAAGAAAATGTGGTTCATACACACCATGGAATACTATGCATCCATAGAAAAGAATGAGATTATGTCTTTTGTGGGAACATGGATGGAGTTGGAGGTCATAGCAAACTAATACAGAAGCAGAAAACCAAATACTTCATGTTCTCACTTATAAGTGGGAGCTAAATTATGAGAGCACGTGGACACAAAGAAGGGAACAACAAACACTAGGGCCTACTTGAGGACAGAGGGTAGAAGGAGGGAGAGGAGCAGAAAAAATAACTATTAGGTATAAGTACCTGAGTGATGAAATAATCTGCACAACAAAGCCCATGACACAAGTTAACCTATATAACATGCCTGTACATGTAATTGTGAACCTAAAATAAAAGTTGGAAAAAAAAAGAATTCAAGTGAGTTGGTCCTTTAGAACTATACTCTTTGAAAACAAACAAACAAACAAAGAAAACAAACCCAAAACTCTGCCAAGTCTCAGGAAGACCTCAACTCTTGATCTTCCTCGAGTTTTAGCTTGAATAACACTGTCTTCATTTATTTTGCATTGCTGTAACAGAATACCACAGACTGCATAATTTATAAAGAAAATAAATTTCTCTCTCACAGTTTTGGAGGCTGGGAAGTCCAATATTAAGATGCCAACATCTGGTAAGGGTTTTTTTTTTTTTTTTTCCTGTGTCATTCCACGGCAGAAGGTAAGAGGAAGAGAGAGAAAGCTCAAACTCACAGCCACAAGCTATTTTTATAATTGGAATTAAATTATTCATGAAGTTGGAGTCCTCATGATCTAAACACCCCCTTTTAGGCTCCAGGTAAAACTGGCCCAATTGTCCCTTAGAACTCCCATAGAACTGATGTTTATGGTTTCTTTTGAATAAACAGAGGAACTGACCCTCCTAGTCTTAAAACTTGAGAAAGTTACACTTGTCTTATCTGAGTTCCTTTACTCAGGAAACTCATTGGTTAACCATCAGTCCTCCCAGATAGTATCAAAGAACTGAAACTTACCAGATTATGCATCTAAACAATGAGACACCAGACCTCTCACCCTTCATGATTGCCTAACCAACCACCTGCTTCCTGTTGACCAACTCCTCTTTCTTAACCCTCCTTAATTCCTGTTTTCCTGCATGTAATTAAATTTATTTCCTGCTATTTAAACCCTTGATTTTAGTTGCTAAGGGAGATGAGGAGATGAATTTAACACTCATCTCCCATCTCGTTGGGTGCAGCACCCAATTAAAGCCTTCTTCCCTGGTAATACTCCTTCTCTCAGTGATTGGCTTTCTGTGCAGCAATTATTAGGATGTAGACCAAACCCCTGGTGTTTTGGTAACACACCTTCCAACACTGCTGCTTTGGGGAGGACACATTCAAACTATAGCAAACACAGTTCTATTGCTGAAGCAATTTGCAAGGGTTGCTTTCTCAGAAAGCCTCTTATTTAGTTCCAAGCCTGGTATTTCTATATAAGATGTTCAAAGGTTATTGATCACAAAAGCATCTCTCCTCCAAATGACTTCTTGCTGCCAGCTGCAATCAGTAATGGTGCCAGATTGGGGTTGGGGATTTGCTTACTTTGTCGGTCTTAGGTTTGGATTACGGTATCACTCATTCCATAGCTGCAGTTCTTAATTTTATCACATGAAGCCTCTGACTTCTCTCACCATCTTCCTGTGCACTAGATACACACAAAATAAATGAATAGTATACGAAAGTGTTTCTAAGAGATCTAAAAGATTTCTAAGAGCTAGCCATCTTCCTCAAAAGCTGAGGCTAAAGTATGTCCAGCAAGCAGTGGGCTCTAAACAGATGTGAATGTATAGTGCTATGGGAGGACTTGGGAGGCAGGGCAAAGATCTGGAGATCAAAGTGTAACGGTCTCCCATGACTGGCTGGCTAGAAGGACAAACCTCAGAAACTGGCTGTCAGGGTCCATCACCTCTTGTTTTCCAAGTCTGTTTTCCTGAGGACCAAATGTGGTGCAATGCTATTAGGGGATCTCACAAAACAATTTGAAGGCCAAACAGAGATTTTGACCTGACACGCTTGACAGACCCCTGAACAAAACATTGTTTCATGCTCTGATGTTTAGCTATTGTTTTCCGGAAGGATGAAAAATGTAAAACTGCAGTGCTGACACCCATCCAAATATCAGTAGTTTGTAGGAACTACCAGAATACGCAGAATTGTTCTTGAGTCAGAGTGGATGATTTAAACCCAATCTTCACAAGTCCAGCTCTGTATTAGCTAATCTGAGGGTAACAGATGCAAGGACTGAGTTTTAAGAGGCAACCTAGATGGAAACCTAGGTTCTAGGGTAGAATTACTACCGGGATTGCTACAGAGAAAGTCTGTCTTAAAAGAGATCATTTAAAAAACCTCTGATTTGGAATCACTGTGATGGTAAGATGTGAATCATAATATCCTCAGAAAAGGCCTAAACCAGTCATTTATTAAACAAATGTCACTGAGTGCCAACCATGTGGTGCTGAGCAAATGTTTGAAAAGCTGCAAAAGTGAAAATTTCTTTCCAGACTATTTGCAAATTATTTTACAGGGAACAAATAATTTCAGTTATTAATTTTAATATTTTAGGAATATTTTAGCACTTGTATTGATGTCAGGGTAAAATACAAACTCTCTACCAAGGTTTATAAAAGACTCTTTGTGACTCTTCCTCTGCTAATCTTTTCATAGACTGTGTCCCCCAGCTTTATGACCCATTCAGTATGGACTGTAAATGTGTCTTGCTCTCTTTCACACGAGCTCTTCTCTTTGTCTGGGAAACCATTTTCATTCAACAACTTTCCCTCCCCCCTTCACCAATTCTCTCTTTGTCCTGATAACACTTGCTCATTTTTGTAGCTAATATTACATTTCATTTTTCTCTTAGGATGCCTTCTATGAACCCCTAAAATTGGATTAGGTGCTCCTATAACACTCTGCAATTTTCCTGTTGTGTTAGTCCGCCTGGGCTGCCATTAAAAAATACCATAGACCAGGTTACTTACAGAACAGAAGTTTATTTTCTCACAGTTCTGAAGGCTAGAAATGCCAGATCAAGGTCCAACAGGGATGGTTTCTGATGAAGATTTTCTCCCTGGCTTGTAGATGGCCACTTTCTTGCAGTGTTCTTACATGGTGGAAACAGAGTAAGTCCTCTAGGGCCTCTTATAAAGACACTAATACTATAAGATCAGGACCTGCTCTTATGATCTCATTTAGCCTTAATTATCTCCATAATGACTTATCTTCAAGTAGAGTTACATTAAGGGTTAGGATCCAAACATATGAATTTTGAGGGGAGAGAGACACATTCAGTTGATAACACACATTATATATTTCTTTAAATTTTTAAATTTTTAATTTTTGTGGGTACATAGTAGGTGTATATATGTATGGGTTACATGATATGTTTGATACAGGCATGGCATGTGAAATAAGCACGTCATAGAGAATGGAGTATCCATCCCTTTGTGCATTTATCCTTTGTGTTATAAGTAATTCAATTATACTCTTTCAGTTTATTTTAAATGTATAATTAAGTTATTACTGACTATAGTCACCCTGTTGTGCTATCAAATAGTAGATCTTAATCATTCTTTCTAACTTTTTTTATTCATTAATCATCCTTACCTCTCATCCCACCCACCCACTATTTTTCCCAGCCTCTACTAACCATTCTATGTACATGAGTTCAATTATTTTTATTTTTGGATCCCATAAATAAGTGAGATCATGTGATATTTGTCTTTCTGTGTGCGGCTTTTTCCACTTAAGATCGTGATCTCCAGTTTCATCCATGTTATTGCATTTGACAGGATCTCATTCATTTTTTATGGCTGAATAGTACTCCATTGTGTATATGTACCACATTTTCTTGATCCATGCATCTGTTGATGGACACTTAAGTTGCTTCCAAATCTTAGCTATTGTGAACAGTGCTGTAACAATCATGGAAGTGCAAATATCTCTTCAAAATTCTGATTTCCTTTCTTTTGGGTATATACTCAGCAGTGGGATTGCTGGATCATATGGTAGCGCTATTTTTAGTTTTTTGAGGAACCTCCAAACTGTTCTCCATAGTTGTTGTACTAATTTACATTCCCACCAACAATGTATGAGAGTTTTCTCCAGTATGTTTCTTATCCAGGGCACCATTCACATTGTAGTTTGTGAAAATGTACTTCAGGGGTGTCAGTTACAGTTTGTGAAAATGTACTTCAGGGGTGTCAGTTACATAGACTACTTATCTTTATGTTTCATTAGAACTTAAGCTTCATGAGGGCAAGAAACATGCTTATCTTGTTTATTATTGTCTTCTTAGCACTGACATCAGTGCTTCAGAAATACAAACACTTAGTTAATATTTATAAGCAGAATTCAATAAGACTATTCTGCTGATTTCTGGCCTCTTCCAGCCATTTGTTGTCAGTAATATTTTTCTAAATTGTTCGTACAATTATGTCATTCCTTTGCTTACAGTCTTTTATTGAAACCTGCATCAGTTAAAAATATTTTGATAGGAAGTAACAAAAAATAAATCCCAAACTGGCTTAAATAATAAATAGAATTGTACTGACTTACTAGTTTGTTAGGGCTGCCATAACAGAATACCACAGATTGGGTGGCTTAAACAATAGAAATTTGTTTTCTCACAGTTCTGGAGGCTGGAAGTCAAGGAGTCAGCAGGTTTGGTTTTTACTGAGGTCTCTCTCTTTGACTTGTGGATGGTGGTATCCTCACATGGTCACCAATTGAAATGGACTAGGGCCGCCTCTAACAGCTTCATTGTAGCTTAATCACTTATTTAAGGATCCTGTCTCCAAATACAGTCACATTCTGAGCTACTGGGGGTTAAGGATTCAACATATGAGTTTTTTGAGAAACAATTCAGCTCATAACATTCACATAATTGAAGATCTCAATATAGGGGGACTTAAGGTAAGGCTTGATTTTGGAGTGTTTAGGTTTATACTGTTTATGATTTCCTAGAACCATGTAAATCGCCCAGTGGAAAATGGAGGCTGGTAAGGGCCTTTACCATGTGGTCTCTTTTTATCTTCTCTTTTTCTTTTTTTTCTTTTTTTGAGACAGGGACTCACTGTGTCACCTGGGCTGGAGTGCAGTGGCGCAGTCTTTGTTCACTGCAACCTCGACCTCCTGGGCTCAAGTGATCCTCCCACCTCAGCCTCCTGAGTAGCTGGGACCACAAGCACATGGCACCATGCCTGGCTAATTCTTGTATTTTTATTTTTTTGGTAGAGACAGGGTTCTGCCATGTTGCCTAGGCTGCTCTTCAACTCCTGAGCTGAAGTAATCTGCCCGTCTCAGCCTCCCATCATTTTATCTTTTGAATATAATTTTTCTATCATATATACATTCCATCCAATATGGCAATGGTAATCTTGCAATTGCATATTCATTTCATTCATTCTCATGGACTTTTTCCCTTTTCCCTTTTCCACTGTGACATAAATATTGCCTCCTGGATTGTACAGTGTAAAATCTTCATAATTGTATATGATTGCCTTGGCCTGCTTTCCTTAATATAAAATTACATTGTAATGGTTTACTTAAATGTCTGCCATCCTTCTAGTCTGTAAGGCCAGCATGATAACTTACATAGTGCAGTTACATTGCTTGTGTTTTTAGATCTTTATCATTCTTCTCAACTACTAAAACACTAAAATATTTGCTAAGTAAGTGATTCAATCAATATACATCATTTTTAATGTCAAGTTAAAAAATTATTTAACCGTGACATCATTCTTATGAGGTAGGTATTCTTTTATTTATTTTTCAGCTGAGGCAGCTGAAGTTCAGAGAAGTTTAGTCATTTGCCCAGGACCACACAGCTAGTAAGTAAAAGAATTGAATAGTGCTCTCTCACTCTCTCTCTTTCTCAAGTCAGGGTTTTCAGTTTTGATCAATAGTGGACATAAATTTCAGCATTGAGAATGATTATGTCTTGTTTAGTTGCTTTAGCTACATAATGGAAAGACTGACCACAGTCTACCTCCTAGAGTTCCCAGAAGTAAATGGGATTATGCATGTGACTGTGCTCTGAGCACAGAGGTACCTATACTAGGCAAATAAAAGGTATTATTTTATAATGATAGTTTTGTATTAATAGCTTCCAATTCCATAACTAGCCTAGGATGCATGTTTTAATATTTTTATTGATGCAATAATGGAATCTTGAAATACATTTGCAGAATCAGTGCTGTGGCCCCAAAGGGAAGCAAAGCAACCTAGTTTTATGGCTCATCTAAGGACCACGATGAAGCAGTTTGGCAAGAAGTCCTCCTTTTGCCATTAGCTCTCGTTAGCTGAATTCAAATTCCAGTAGTGATAATACACAATTCTTTAACTACATATAGATTCTGTCTCTATAAAAGAAAAAAAAGAAATCTGTAAATGTAATCATTTCTCCCTTGTCAGCTAATGTAACATAGTAGTAACTATAAAACAGTTTTCTTTAGGTGCTTTTGTGTGATTTATTCCTCCTGGCATGGATGTATGAGCAGCATTTTGTTTCAATAGAGCTTTTCTGTAGCTTTTAACCAGTTACAAAGGGCGTCTGTCTATACCTGGACACAATCCTGCAATAGAAATGAAACAGGCTTTTAAGGATTGAAAAAAAGCAAAATAGAAGGCCAGGGGCAAATTGTCGTTTCATGGTTTTGTGAAGCAAATATTATATATCTGGGAAAAAGATTTTTTTAAAGTGTATAATTTAGGAGTGTCTAAAGGCGTTTTGTTAGGTCAATTGTGTATCAGAAGTATAAAAGGAAGGGCTTATAGATCTTTAAATGTCCCCTAGATAAGTGAGCTTAATCTATTTCAAATTATACTTCCCAGTCTCTGATCGGAGAGAAGGGCTTTCTGTCTTGCTTTCAGTATTTAAAATCTGAAATAATATAGACTCGACTACCCAGGGATCTGCCTCTTGGCCTGGTGCTTTGTCACCACAATTGAGATGGGCAGGTTGGAAGCAGCGGCGTGCTCCCCAGCATCACTCACAAAAGTGGGAGCTAGTGTTGTCTGCCTTTTTTCCAGAGGCTGGCTGGCACAGTACTCCCCTTGAGTTTCTGCCAAGGCACATCACTAAATAAGAAGGAGGTAAAATAAGGATAAGATTTAACTGCTTCTTTCCAGGGAAGCTTGGAGACACTATCACTTCCTTTTTTTAAAGTTGGAGGCAGTTTTATTTGTTTGGGTAAATCCCGTGGGAAATGAATAAGTAAGGTTATCAACTGACATGCTTCAGAGGCTGAAAATAGATCCCAGAACATGATTTCCTTTTTATTTATCAACCATATATATTTATTCCTGATTTTCTTCTCAGGCTCCCAGATTGGGGGAGTCAGAGATAATAATAGCTAAAAACAACTGATCTTTTCTAGTTTGCTTGTTTTGGGGAGTTATCTCCCCAACATTTTGTTTAAAAAAATTTCAAACCTACAGTATAATAAACATTTTTCACATTTGCTTTCTCTCTCATTTTTTCTTTTTTTTTGGCTGAAAGTTTGAAAGTAAGTTTCATGTAGAGTCATGATACTTTCTCTCAAAACATTTGAACATACATCTCCTAAGAACAAAGATATTACCCTATCATTATCATATCCAAGGTATTTAACATTGATACAATAGTATATTGTAGCATGCAGTCCAATTTCAAATTTCCCATAGTTGTCCCAATTATGTTTTTTATAGTCATTCTTCTGTTAAATCTAAGATCCAAGGAAGGATAACACATTGTGTTTGCTTCTCTTGTCTCTTTAGTCTCTGTCCATCTAGAACAGCTCTTCTTTGCCATTTTGTTGTTTGCAACATTAATATTTTCGAAGACTCCAGGACAGATGTCCTAGAGAAAGTTCCACAGTTTGAATTTGTCTGATACAATTCCACCAAGAATGTTTAGTCAGACAACTGTGTTCAAAACCTACTTAATTATTTCTCTTTTTTTGTGTGTGGTTATATTATCAACTTGATATGTAGTTTGTTTCATTTGTTTCTGTTTGATTTCAATTTTAAGAGTTTGCTTTTGGTAAGTCCTTTTTAATATAAATTTACATTTAGAATTGTGAAACATTTACATGGTTCAAAAGGCAAAACTACATTTAAAATGTCTGTTCAGAAGTTTTACTCCTGTTTCTTTCTCCCAATTTCCATCCACCCCTTATGATAAACCATTTTCATTAGTTTCTGATTTGTTCTTCCTATATTTTATTTTTTAAAAATAAGCAAAAATATTATACATGAATATATATATACACATAGGTATATATGGGTATATATACATATGCATAGGTATATATATGCGTGTCTATATATACATACATATTTTCTTCCCTATGGGAAATATATATGTATAATATTATTTATCAGTCTATCTATATATCTTCTGTGGCTGCGCATTTAGGTTTTTCCCAATATTTGCTATTATAAATAAAGCCTTGGCAAATGATCTTGTGCCTTTGCTGTACTTGTGGAGAGGCAACTGCAGTATGCGTGCCATGCTGTACCAAAGGTAAGTGCACGTATCGTTTTAGTATGTATTGCAAATTGCCCTCCATAGGGTTGTATCATTCTTCACCTCCACAAGCAATGTGTCAATGGATCTGGCATGAATCTGAACACTTTACATTATCTCACTGAATCCTCACAACAACTTTTCCTTATTATGACATTATTTCTTTCTTTTATGACCCTTATTGTATACTTAGGAGATTAAGGCTCAGAGATCTTCAGTAATGTCTCCAGGGTCATATGGTAAGTAAACGGCATAACTAGGATTTGAACCAAGATGTTGATTCCAGACTCATGCAACTAACCACCTCACTGTACCATATACCCCTTACATTAACCTTCTTGAATCATACTTTTGGTGTCTGGATAGGATCAATAGGAAACTTCCTATTCCCAGAGATGATGTTCCTGGAAACCTCAAGGACTTGTGGAGAATCAAAAGAACTTACTTCCTCAAGGAATGCCAGAGAAGTACGAGAACAGCTTTCATGTTCATCCTGTTTCTTAAGGAGATGAGTGTTTAATCCAAGTTCCTAGGTCCCATCCAAAAATTCTAACCTAGTAGGTTAAGCTTTGACAGCAAGAGTGTTTGAAAGAGGAGAAGTTTTAGGAAGGCCCCTTTCTCAGAAAAAGGCATGAGAGTACAGAGAGCTGGATCCAGTTCTAAGGCAGAGTAGGCTATTGGGAGGAAAACAGGGAATCAAAACCAAGGTAAACAGTTTAGGATTTAGGGCAGGCTCCAGTCCCAGCAGAGAATTGGAGAACAAACCAGGAACCTGGAGAGGCTCTTAGGACCAGACTTAGGGGGTCAGCTTTTCCCATGACAGAGACAAGAGGTAAATAAATGTTTTCAGATACAGATAAATGCTATGGTCCAGCACAGTAGAATAGAGAGGAGTTAGGATGTTTAGGGAAGACCTCTCTGAGAAGGTGGCCTTTGAAGTAAGACATGAATAATGAGTTGGCCAAAGACTTGGGGGCAACAAACTTCCAGGAAAAGAGAACAGCAAATGCAAGTCCTGAGGGGAAAATGAGGCTGGAAAAATAAGTTACATAAAGCCTGGTACAGCTGGAATAGATTAGGTTAAAGAGGAGGTTAAAGGCACAGATCAGGTGGGGCCTTGTTGGTTAAGGTAAAAGAGTTTGAGCTGGATGCTGTGGCTCATGCCTGTAATCCCAGCACTTTGGGAGACTGAGGTGGGTGAATCACGAGGTAGGAGTTTGAGACCAACATGGCTAACATAGTGAAACCCCCTCTCTACTAAAAATACAAAAAATTAGTCGGGCATCGTGGTGGGTGCCTGTAATCCCAGCTACTCAAGAGGCTGAGGCAGGAGAATTGCTTGAACCTGGGAGGCGGAGGTTGCAGTGAGCGGAGATCGTGCCATTGCACTCCAGCCTGGGCAACAAGAGTGAGACTTTGTCTCAAAATAAAAAAAGAATTTGGACTTTATTCTAAGAACATCTGAGCATGCCTGGGGGAGGCAAGTTTTGATGGATTTCTGGAATGCGTTGCAATTTAGTCATCAGGAAATGTATTTAAATTCAGTTCTATGCGGTATGATAAGTTCTAAGGAGATAAGAACAAAAATAACTGCTATTGATTGTATATACTTATTTAAGTAAGAGTTATGCTATGGATTGGATGTTTCTGTCCTCACCTGAAATGCATGTTAGAACTTCAGTCTTCAGCAAAATGGTAGTTGGAGATGGGACCTTTGAGAGGTAATTAGGTTACGAGGATGAAGATCTCAGGATGGAATTAGTGCAAAAGAGACCTAAGGGAGCTTGCTTTCTCTCTTTACTCTCTGCTGTGTAAAATGAGAAGACAGCCATCTCCAAACCAGGAAGCAAGCCCTTGCCAGGCACCGGAAGTGCCAGCACCTTGATCTTGGAATTCCTAGCCTCCAAAACTGTGAGAAATAAATGTTTGTTGTTTAAGCTGCTCAGTCTGTGATATTTTTAAATATGTATAGCAGCTGAACTGACTAAGACAAGTTTTTTTTTTAAGGCAGGGTATAATAGGAGGCTGAATGTGAAGTTTGGCCAGTAGTGTGAGTTAAAGAACATTTATACAAAAATAAGTACCTTACTACTCATGCTTACTGCCCCCAGATGATTGATCAAGTATATTCTTCACGTTCTAGTAAGGATACAATACTTATTCCAGTACTATATGCATAGTAAACATATTTCATTTTATGGAAAGAAATAAGAATTTTAAAATATCTTGTTATGTGCCACATGTGAAGCTCAGAAAGTATGCCACTGATGAATTCATTAGACAGTACAATTTCCCCACACCCAGTTCATCACATTTTCTTTTTTTGTGTGTTTGACATCAGGTAACATAAGCTTTCTTTTGATTATCTCTCTCATTTTGCCCTCAGTATTTTTTGTAGATTCTTGAAATCAGAGAAGTTACCATTAAGTGAGAAATCTAGCTATGGCATAAATCCTGAAGAAAGAATGAAAAAAAAAATGGCATCATGCCATATCCTAATCATGATAGAGCTAAAATAGAGCCAATGGCAAGAGTGTAACTTAGAAGAAACATTGAAATGAAATGAATGACAGTAAATATATTTAAAAGTCATGACGGGCACATCAAAATAAGGATAATTTAGTACTAAGTCATCTTTATAAGGAAAAAACCTCAAACATAAAATATAACATTTAAGCAAAATCATTATTAGCCGAGTAAAAATTCAGTAAGAACACAAAAAGCATATGCTTTATACATTTTAACTTTTCTTCTTAAGCTGATCTATAAGATATGTCAATGATCCAGGTATTTTTAAATATCTAGGTGTTTGATACCATGCAAAAAATGCAGACATTTGGCTCAATTTTCTATTTTTATTTGGCTATTGAGAATCATGTAAATCATATAGAATCATATAAAATCATATAAATCATATACAAAATCACACAGCATGAACCATCTTTTCAAATCCTATAAATTAGGCACAGACCATTTTCCTTGTAGGTAACATATAATAAAACCAGAAGAATGACCATAGAATCAACTAAAGATGATAGCTGTTTAATTATGAAAGATAATCATTTATTAGTAGATAGTTGTTTATGTAATAAACATTTTTAAAGACATCCTTCTGTGGAAATTTACCTGGCAGGTATTTGTGGCTGTCAAAGGGTTATAATATTTGGCTGATGGAAATAGACAAACTACATAAGTAGCTTTAATGCAGGTAAAAGATAACTATTTATTGTACACAGATGGCCTCTTATTGTGGAGGTACAGCAACCCTCAGGGTTGAAGAATGATGATTTCCTGGACTTCAAATCCCCCTGAGGATGCCTGGTAGAACCTGACAGCATGTAACTGGGGGGAAGGAGTGCTTCAAGCCTGTCCAAGAAGCTTTTTCATTTCTAAACGGATTCCTTCTTGCTTTTGCCAAGTTTTATGGAGTCTCTGGCTCCCCATTCACCTATCCCTAGTGTACTGTACTCCTACATGTTAGCTGTGAGACTGGCCAAACCGTAGACCAGCTTCCCAGGCATCTTATTCTCCCAGTAGGTCTATTTCTATAGGCTGTTACTAGTTCCTTCTGCACACACGTACACAGAGAAAGCTGGAAGAATTTGAGTTTGTTACTAAAGCAAGAGCTACAATGGAAAAATCAGTCTAAGACTATAAAATGTTGTCAGTTTAATTGGTTGAAGCCATCCTAATGATACCCAGAGTCTAAGTCAGTGGTTAGACTTGATCTGATGGGCAATAGGGAATCAATGTACATTCTAGAGGAAGGGAGAGCTAAGATGAAAATTATGTCTGAGAAAAATACTGATGCATTCTTTATAGTGGCCTAGAGATGGGAGAAATGGAAGAGAGGCAAAATAAGTGATATAGGCATGAGAAGCACAGGTTTGTCTACCTTTCTCTACTACCTTCAGTTTCAACAATTGGCTGTTTCTAGCTTGAGTCAGGAGCCTTTTACGGGTGATCTCACTGGGAGGTAAGATTTAAAGGGAAACGGCTGGAGGCAATCAGGTAGAGCAAACCTGTCTGTTCTCTAAGGGGCCAGCAGACATAAATAGAAAATGCTAGATATGGTGACAAGAGTTTCTTAGAGAGCTAAGTTAGCCTGAACAATCACAGAGACTGAAAATATTTGAGAAATGCTTATCTCCAATGGGATGGTGAAGAACTGACTTAGCTTAGGATATAAGATTATCCCCAGGGGATCTTGGCATAGAGTCTAAAGAAGAGTCTAAGGAGTATGTACAGTTCATCTGTGTCCGTCAGAGTCCAGCCAGGACATAAAATACACACCTGTTATTTTAATAGAAGGAGTTTAAAATAAAGAATTGTTAACTAGGAATTAAAGAAATGAAAAGGCAAAAAGAGAACACTATAACCTTAGGCCTGGAGGATGAGGGAAGAGGTTGAAATTATTAACACTTAGTGACTTGGAAGAGACGCTCTGCAGAGCTGGTGAACCAGAGAGGTGAGATGAGGCTGGTCTTTAAGTGTTGGAAAAATTGCAAACTGATATCAGCTATTCTACTGGAACAAACCAGTGCTTCCAGGTGTAAAGGTTGCTAGAGTGACATAGGAACAGGAAACTAAATAAGAACAGAAAACCAAGGCAGGAGCAAGACGCAAACAGGAAGTGTTTGTGGTCCTTGCCTTTAGCCTAGTTGTCTCCCTCTGGTGCTCCCTAGTGACAATGCCTAACAGAACCGCTGGCAAAAGAAAAATAAGTCTCAGCCCCAGCATTACTAAAGGGAATATAGAAAAATGAGTTTGATGCTGAGACAACAGTCTAATAACTGGGAAGACATGCATAGTCACTAGTTGGTAGGATGAATGTCATGACTAGAGTGAAGTGACCAGAAGACACTCAGTCATGGACATTCTGGGACAGAACATAATTGAGACAAATAATGAGCTCAGAGTCTCTTCCCAAAGGAAGACTTATATCTTGAGATAATCTAGAAGCTGGTGATAAACAATAATAATGCTATCAACAGCATCATTTCATGAGTTCTTTCTATGAGCTAGACAAAGTTACAGTTCATCTTATTTAATCTCCACAGCAGTACTAAAACAGTAGGTAGATATTATTATAGCCATTTTGCAGATGTGGAAACAGGAGGCAGGCAGAAGAACATCTAGTATGGTTGATAGATCATGATTGAAACCCAAGTTTTTCTGATTCCATGGCCTAGGAACAAAAGTGCTACTTGGGTTTGACTCATGATTTTCAGCTTCATCAAATTCTTAAAAATTGCTATCAGGGATTGCTTTAGTAAATGTCAACTATCAACAGGGGAGAGTACATATAGAAGAACATGGGGAAAATTAAAATTTGTGTTGAGAATGGAAGTGCCCATTCAAAAAACATCTACGATTGCATGTGAGGACTTTGTAGCAACCCTGTGCATGCTCCACAAATATTGTCTAATAAATATACCAATGTTGGATATAGGTTAAGATGGCATATAGGAGGCAGGACTAGCTTGCAGCTCCTGCTCAGATGGACAGAGCAGCGTGTAGAGACTCACATCATGAATTTTGCTCCAAGAACTACCATAGGAACATACCAGTAAAGCAGAAAGAATCCACAGACCCTTTGAGGGAACTACATAACTGCTCCAGGCTCCCTGAGATGCTGAAAAAACTGTGAGTCTGCTTGCTTTCTCAGCAGAGAGGCTGGTGGTCTGGAGCAAGTTCTCAGCCATGGTCACCTGCTGCCAGGAAGTAGACTCGGTGCTGTTGTGGGGGGCACGGTGGGGGTGAGACCAGCCTTTAGGCCTGTGGGCTGTGTGGGAACAAGGTGAGGCCTGTGACTGCTGCCTTTCCCTGGCGAACTGTATGACTCAGCAGAGGCAGCCATAATACCCCTGAGAGTATAACTCCATTGGCCTCAGAACCACACCTCCATCACCCACAGCAGCTGCAGTAAGCCCTACCCAAGGAGAGACTGAGCTCAGACACGGCTGACCCTGCCCCCTCCTGATTTTCTGTACCCACCTTGGTAGCTGAAGACAAAGGTCATAATCTCTTGGGTACTCTATGACCCTGCCCACTGCCTGAGAAGCCTGAATGCTTAACCAGGTGTCCCTAGGGCAAGTTTGCATCCTTCCTATAGGACCACATCTGATGTGATCTTGAAAGTGCTACCTCCTGGCTGGAGGTCAACCAACGCAAAACCAGCACACTAAACAAAAACACAGCCAAGGATCCTTACAGAGTCCGCTTCACTTCCCTGCTACCTCCACTGGATCAAGTGCTGATATCCATGACTGCAAGACCTGAAGATGGTTCACATCACAGGACTCCTTGTAGACACTCTCCAGCACTAGCCTGGAGCCTGTTAGCTCTGCTGGGTGGCTAGACCCAGAAGAGCAAAACAATCACAACAGTTTGGTTCTCAGGAAACCCCATTCCTAGGGAAAGGGTGAGAACACCACATCAAGGGACCACTCCCATGGGACAAAAGAATCTGAACAGCAACTCTTGAATCTCAGATCTTCCCTCTGACATAGTCTACCCAAATAAGAAGAAACCAGAAAAACAATTCTGTTAATATGACAAAACAAGGTTCCTCAACACCCTCCAAAAATCATACTAGCTCACCAGCAATGGATCAAAACCAAGGTGAAATCACTGAATTTCCAATAAAAAGAATTCAGAAGGTTGATTATTATGCTAATCAAGGGAGCACTACAGAAAAGTGAAGTCTAACTTAAATAAAAAACATGATACAGGATATGAATGGAAAATTCTTTAGTGAAATAGCATGAATAAAAAACATTCACAACTTCTGGAAATTAAGGACACACAGAAATGCAAAAGGCACTGGAAGATCTCAGCAATAGAATCAAACAAGAAGAAGAAGGAACTTAAGAGCTCAAAGACAAGTCTTTTAAATTAACCCAATTCATTAGAAAAAGAAAGAAGAATTAAAAAAAATAAAGCCTCCAAGAAGTTTGGGACTATGTTAAATGTCCAAACCCAAGAATAATTAGTGCTCCTGAGGAAGAAGAGAAATCTAAAAGTTCAGAAAACATATATGAGGGAATAATAGAGGAAAACTTCCCCAGCCTTGCTAGAGATCTAGATGTCCAAATATAAGAAACTCAAAGAACACCTGGGAAATTCATTGCAAAAAGATCATGGCCTAGGCATATACTCATCAAGTTATCTAAAGTCAAGACAAAGGAAATAATCTTAAGAGCCATGCTGTAGATGGCAACACAATAATAGTGGGTGACTTTAATAGTCCATTGACAACAGTAGACAGCTCATCAAGACAGAAAGTCAACTAAGAAACAATGGACTTAAACTATACCCTACAACAAATGAACTTAACAGATATTTACAGAACATTCTACCCAACAATTACAGAATATACATTCATCAGTACATGGAACATTCTCCAAGATAGACCGTACAATAGGCCACAAAACAAGTCTCAGTAAATTTAAGAAAATTAAATTCTATCAAGTACTCAGAGCACAGTAGAATAAAATTGGAAATCAACTCCAAAAGGACATAAAACAATGCAAATACGTGGAAATTAAATAACTTCCTGAATAATCAATGTGTCAACAATGAAATCAAGATGGAAATTTAAACATTCCTTGAACTGAACAATAATAGTGACACAACCTATGGAAACCTCTGGGATAGAGCAAAAGCGGTGCTAACAAGAAACTTCATAGCATTAAATACCTACATTAAAAAGTCTGAAAGAACATAAAGAGACAATTTAAGGTCATACCTCACAGAAATGGAGAAACAAGAACAATCCAAACCCAAACCAAAGAAGAAAAACAATGATAAAGATCAGAATGCAACAAAATTAAATTGAAACAAACAAAATACAAAAGATAAATGAAATGAGAAGCTGGTTCTTTGAAAAGATAAATAAAATTGATAGACCATTAGCGAGATTAACCAAGAAAAAAGGAAAGATCCATCATCAAAAAGTTCCAAGAACTCGTAAATCAATTCAACAAAGTTTCAGGATACAAAATTAATGTACACAAATCATTAGGTCTGCTATACAACAACAGTGACCAAATTAAGAATCAAATCAAGCACTTAACCCCTTTTACACTAGCTGTAAAGAAAATAAAATACTAAGAAATATACCTAACTAAGGAAGTGAAAGACCTCTACAAGGAAAACTACAAATATAGACAAGACAAGCAAATGGAAACACATCCCATGCTCATAGATGGGTAGAATCAATATTGTGAAAGTGACCACACTGCCAACAGCAATCTATAAATTCAATGCAATTCCCATCAAAATACGACCATCATCCTTCACAAAACTAGAAAAAACAAACCTAAAATTCATATGGAATAAAAAAAGAGCCCATATGGACAAAACAAGACTAAGTAAAAAGCACAAATTTGAAGGCATTATGTTACCTGAGTTTGAAGGCCATACTTACCAAAACAGCATGGTACTGTCATAAAAAAGGCACATAGACCAATGGAACAGAATAGAGAACCCAGAAATAAAGCCAGATACTTAGAACCAATTGATCTTTGACAGAGCAAACAAAAACAAAGTGGGGGAAAGGACACTCTATTTAACAAATGGTGCTGGCATAATTGGCAAGCCACATGCAGAAGAATGAAATTGGATCTTCATCTCTCACCCTATACAAAATCAACTCAAGGTGGATCAAAGACTTAAATTTAAGACCTGAAACTATAAAGATTCTAGAAGATAACCTCAGAAAACCCTTCTAGACATTGGCTTAAGCCAGAACCCAAAAGCAAATGCAATGAAAACAAAGATGAATAGATGGGACTTAATTAAACTGAAAAGTTCCGGCACAGCAAAAGAAATGATCAGCAGAGTAAACACACAACCCACAGAGTGAGAAAAAATCTATACATCCAACAATCTGTATATTCAACAAAGGACTATTATCCAGAATCTACAAAGAAATCAAACAAATCAGCAAGAACAAAACAAACAATCCCATCAAAAAGTGGGCAAAGGACATAAATAGAAATCCTCAAAAGAAGATATACAAATGGCCAACAAGCATATGGAAAAGTGCTCAACATCACTAATTATCAGGGAAAGGCACATCGAAACAAAATGTGATACCATCTCACTCCTACAAAAATGGCAATAACCAGGAAAAAAAAAAAAGATATTGGCATGGATGCAGTGAAAAGGGAATACTTTTACACTCTTGGTGGGAAATTAAACCAGGACCACCACTGTGGAAAACACTGCAGAAATTCCCAAAAGAACTAAAAGTTTATCTACCATTCGATCCAGCAATTTCACTACTAGGTATCTATTCAGAGGAAAAGAAGCCATTATACGAAAAAGATACTTACACACACATGTTTATAGCAGCACAATTTGCAATTGCAAAAATATGGAACCAGCCCAAATGCCCATCAGTCAATGAATGGATAAAGAAAATGTGGTATCAGTGCATACTGCTTGGGTGATGGGTGCACCAAAGTCTCAGAAATCAACTCTAAAGAACTTATTCACGTAACCAAACACCACCTATTCCCAAAAAAACCTATTGAAATAAATAAAGAATTAAAACATGCATGAATAAAGCACTGTTGTCTTTTTCTTCTGCATATTTTTGTTCTGGATCATTTTGTCCTTTCCTTGTTTGTTTTGGCATCTTGAAAGCCTTGCTTGGGAATTTGATGACCATTGGTTGACTATTCATACCTTGGTGTGAGGCACTAAAAACTTGATGGAACCTATGTTTTCTGCAAGAGTTTGTTCACTGGGGTTCTGGTAGCTATCTGATTTTTCCTTGGGCAATTTTTTTTTTTTTTTTTTTTTTTTGGCAATGGAGTCTCGCTCTGTCATCTAGGCTGAAGTGCAGTGGTGCTATCTTGGCTCACTTCAACCTCCACCTCCTGGGTTCAAGAGATTCTCCTGCCTCAGTCTCCCAAGTAGCTGGGACTACAGTTCCCAGCTACATCACCATGCCAAGCTAATTTTTGTATTTTTAGTAGAGATGGGGTTTCACCGTGTTGACTAGGCACACAGGTCTCAAACTCCTGACCTCAAGTGATCCAACCACCTCAGCCTCCGAAAGTGCTGGGATTACAGGCCTGAGCCACTACACCCGACTAATTGAGCAGTTGCTAATTATCAATATCTGTAGGCATTTTCTCTGATACCAGTTCCTATATATATTTTAACCTTTTTGATTTGAAAAATTCAAATTTACAGAAAAATTTTAAGGGTACTGCAAATATACCTATTTTTCTGCACTGTTTGAAAATAAGTGGCTTACCTTTTCATATGATACTTTTGCGTGTATTTCCTGTATACAAGTACTTCCTCATTTACAATCAAATTCATGAAAATTAGGAAATTAATGTTGATGTTCATTGCTACCATCAAATCTTCAGACCTCATTTAAGTTTTCCCAAAATGTCTTTTATAAGAAGAATCCAGGAGAAAGTCATATGTTGCATTTTGCTATCACATCTGTTAGTCTTCTTCACTCTAGAAAAGCTTCTTAGTTCTTTTTAAAATTTTATCACCTTAACATTTCTGAAGATCCCTCAGTTTTGTGTTTTATAGATTTTTTTTTCTTATAATTATTTTCAGGTTGTGTGTCTTCTGAAGGAATATCACAGCAGTAACATTTCTTATTGCACTCTACCAAGTGATGGTGTACAATTTTGATTTGACCCATTATTAATGACATCAAGTTTAATCACTTGAATAAGATGGTATCTTCTATGCGTTTCCACAGTAAAGTTTCTATAGTTTGTGGGTGAGGTACTTCAAGATTTTTAAAATACCCTGCTTTTCATCCAATTAATTAATATCTTTATCAATATAAATATATTAATTGCCATTTCTATTTTATTCAATGATTATCATTTGTTTCTATTCTTACTTATTTTGATGCTTAAATTGTCCAGATTTGACCAGAGGAACCACTTCAAAATGATCTTTGACTCATCCCCATCATTCTTTGAGCATTTTCTTTTGTCTTGACACACCAAGTTGTTCCAGGTCCATCTTGAAGTTTTCTAGTTCCCAACTTGCAAATCGGTGCTGGTTCCTTTGATTTACAAATAGTATTTAGCGACCACAATCTGCACACTGGATATGTTCTACTTAAGTCCTGACAGCCCATTCTAGGTGCTCAAGCCCTCAGCTCTCCTCACCCTTCTTAGGCTCCAACATGCCACGTGCTGCCATGACCCTCCATTCCTCCCCCGCAAAGATAGCGACTCTGCTTGAGCTTAGCTGCAGGATTTTCAGGTAAATTTTTCAAGAATAAAAATTGAATAAAATTTTTATAGGTTTAAAATTTTAAAAAAATTTTAATAAAAATGGAATAAAACAAATGGCAATTTATATAGATACCTATTTATATAGATATTAATTAATTAATTGGATGAGAAGCAGGGTATTTAAAAAATGTTGACATGCCTCCCTCACATGCTGTAGTAACATTACTGTGGAAAAGCATGGACAATACCACCTTATTCAAGGGGTTGAACTTGATGTCATTAATAATGGGACAAACAAAAATTGTACAGCATCACAGGATAGGATGCAATAAGTGTTACTGCTGTGGTATTCCTCCAGAAGACACACAACCTGAAAATAATCATGAGAAAGGAAGAGAAGAGGAAGATCTAGTATCTGCATTCTAAATAAATCTCTCACAGGAATGACGAAACTTCTAGAAATAGAAGTGGGAAGGCAGAACCACAGTTTTGAGTCCCCCTATGATTTCAATTCTAAGGAGATACATATACAGACATACATGTAGACATACTCTGTGGCCTCTAAAAACTAAGTCAGTTACTTTACTAGATCCTTAACAAAAAAGGAACAATTTGTTTCCAGATTTATTGAACAAAAATGTGGCTATAGTAGATTTATTGAGAGATAATGTCTTGATTTGGATTCCCCAGAAGCTGACTCTGGGACAAGGATTCGAGTGTATGTAATGTATTATTTGGGAGATCATCCCAGGAAGCACCAAGAGAGAGAGGAGTCAGTTGGGAGAGGGAAGGAAGACAACAAAATATGTGTTCTGAGATAGTTATGTCTGAGGACCTCTGGAGCTCTGCCCCTGAAAGGAACTCTGGGAGACAGTGAGCACACATTTCACTTCTTTCAACTGATGGTTAAGGTAGTGATGACATTTAGCTACTGATTTCTTTGTTTTCATTGGTTGGGGTTCTGGAGGGCATTAGCTCTCCAGACTTCCAGCTGACCCTGCCCATGAATTGAGGGTACTCCTACAGCCAAATGAAAACTCCTTAGGCAGAGAGTGGCAGATGTTTGTATGCAGTAAGTGGTCTCCAATACACAAAATATCAACAGGGCATCCAGAGTGTTTGCTACACATGCTATGTCTTTGCCAGACTATGTACCCAAGAGAAGACATACCACTTTAGGGGGATTTTCAAGAGTGTTATATTATACTATAATTTTTTGTGTTAAATCCTGATGAGCCAGGTGCAATGGCATGCCTATAGTCCCAGCACACTAGAGGCTGAGGCAGCAAGATTGCTTGACAACAGACGTGCTAAGCCAGAGCACACTGTAGTACACGATCATAGTACACTTGCTGTGATCACGCCGGTAAATAGGCACAGCACTCCAGCCTGGGCAACTTAGCATGACCCTGCTTCTCTTAAATAAAAAATCCTAGTGAGACACCAGTGAACCAGAAACTGTATATATACATACATATATGTATACACACACACTTACACACACACATCTATATATATACCTTTATGCATTTATATATGTGTTATATATGTAAAAATAACAGCTTATAATAGCCCACAGTTTGAGTGCTAATTACACTGTTATAGTATTTTTTATATACTGCTTAATTTAATCCTCAAACCACCCCTTTAAATATGGTATTGTAATTATTTACATTTAATATATGAGGAAACTGAGGCTTTGGGAGGGTTAGCAACTTGCTTAAGTGACATCGGTAAGAGGTGGTGCTGGTATTAAATCAAAGTAGCATAGCTCCAGAGCCCATGCTTACAGCCATTTGATCTGTTTGCTAAAGCAAAGCTGTTGGAGATTTCCCTAAAAGCAATAGAAAGAAGATGTCAGAGGAAGATCCACTGAAATACTCCCACAATCAATCATCTAGTAAAAAAAAGCATTGATCCAGTGATAAGGAAAGCTAGGATTCAGCCAGGAAGTCTGTAAATTCAAGTAATCAGCCTTAGGTTCTAATTGGAACCCTGGTGCAAAATTTTACCCTGAAGAAATCTATTCAGTTCAAAGCATCAGTCCTGTTTGTAGAACTCACTTCCAGCTTCTGATGAGAGGATCCCAGCAAACACAACAGGGAACTAGACTCTAGGAAAACACCATTTTGCTATTCTAGGACTCTGAATAGAGACATGATCCATACAAGTCATACACTTGAGATCTTTTACTCAGTTTTCAGTTAAAAAAAAGTAGTTACCGCACTTAGTCTTTTTGGTCCTGATTTCTGACAGAGTAGAAATTCTTAATATAACTAAGATTCTCATTTACAACATAGAGAAATACTTCTTGTTTCCAGAAAACTCAGGAAAAAAAGAAGATGAATAATGGATTGTAAAGTCAATCTAAGTTTAACTTTGAATGGAAATGCTTGAAATTCATGTTAGGATATTACACAATAACTTATATTGCATTTTTAAATGTCTTTAAGAAAATTTTAAACTGCCTTCAGAACATAGGTGTAATACAGTGAGAATTTTTTGGTTGAAAGTAGGTCACTTCCTATTCTAACTAGGAAACTTTTGTTTTATCTTTAGTATATTTTTAAATATTATATTGAAAAAGTACAGTTGTTCAGAGACATTATTTATATCTCAGCTGATGACCTCTTTAAATGTGTACCTAGGAAAATGGGTAGAGCTTCAAATCCAATTAATGTGGATCTCAATTGACGAGATTTAAAGAGCTTATTAATCCACATCTAGAGAAATCATTCAACAAGGGGAACTAGACAAAAAATACCAGGGCATAAGGAAGAAAATGAAACCCGTGGGTGTAACAGTGAAAAGGAGGCCTGGCATGACTAACTCTGTTTTGCTCCTAACCCCCACTGTCATGATACTTTTTAGGTTAACTGCTTTGTCTTATCTCTGAACTTCAAAGCAAGAATGATAATAGTCCCTTCCCAAAACTAATCCTCAAGAATATAAGGAGGGTGTACACGCAAGTAAAAATGTTGTTAAACATTTATAAGAGCATGGTGATGTGACCAAGGACAATGATGTTTACCTTCTTTTTTTTTTTTTTTTTTTAAATACTTTAAGTTCTGGGATACATGTGCAGAATGTGCAGGTTTGTTACACGGGCCATGGTGGTTTGCTGTACCCATCAATCCCGTCATCTGTATTAGGTATTTCTCCTAATGCTATCCCTCCCCTAGTTCCGCACCCACCAACAGGCTTTGGTGTGTGATGTTCTCCTCCCTGTGTCCATGTGTTCTCATTGTTCAACTCCCAGTTATGAATGAGAACATGCGGTGTTTGGTTTTCTGTTCCTGTGTTAGTTTGCTGACAATGATGGTTTCCAGTTTCACCATGTCCCCGCAAAGGACATGAACTCATCCTTTTTTTTCAATCACTGCATAGTATTCCATGGTGTATATGTGCCATATCTTCTTTATCCAGTCTATCATTGATGGGCATTTGAGTTGGTTCCAATTCTTTGCTATTGTGAATAGTGCTACAATAAACATACGTGTGCCTGTGTCTTTATAGTAGGGTGATTCATAATCCTTTGGGTATATCTCCAGTAATGGGATTGCTGGGTCAAATTATATTTCTGGTTCTAGATCCTTGAGGAATCACCACACTGTCTTCCACAATGGTTGAACTAATTTACACTTACACCAACAGTGTAAAATCATTCCTATTTCTCCACATCCTCTCCAGCATCTGTTGTTTCCTGACTTTTTAATGATTGCCATTCTAACTGGCATGAGATGATATCTCATTGTGGTTTTGATTTGCATTTCCCTAATGACCACTGATAATAACTATTTTTTTGTATTTTGTTGGCTACATAAATGTCCTCATTTTTTTTTTTTTGAGACAGATTCTCACTCTGTCACCCAGGCTGGAGTGCGGTGGCGTGATCTAGGCTCACTGCAAGCTTCGCCTTCTGGGTTGACGCCATTCTCCTGCCTCAGCCTCCTGTGTAGCTGGGACTATAGGTACCCACCACCACGCCTGGCTAATTTTTTGTGTTTTTAGTAGAGGTGGGGTTTCACCATGTTAGCCAGGATGGTCTTGATCTCCTGACATCATGATCCACCCCTCAGCCTTCCAAAGTGCTGGGATTACAGGGGTGAGCCACCATACCCAGCCTAATGTCCTCTTTTGAGAAGTATCTGTTCATATCCTTTGCCCACTTTTTGATGGGGTTGCTTTTACGCCTGGCTAATTTTTTGTGTTTTTAGTAGAGGTGGGGTTTCACCATGTTAGCCAGGATGGTCTTGATCTCCTGACCTCATGATCCACCCCTCAGCCTTCCAAAGTGCTGGGATTACAGGGGTGAGCCACCATACCCAGCCTAATGTCCTCTTTTGAGAAGTGTCTGTTCATATCCTTTGCCCACTTTTTGATGGGGTTGCTTTTTTTCTTGTAAATTTGTTTCAGTTTTTTGTAGATTCTGGATATTAGCCCTTTGTCAGATGCGTAGATTGCCAAAATTTTCTCCCATTCTGTAGGCTGCCTATTCACTCTGATGATAGTCTCTTTTGCTGTGCAGAAGCTCTTTAATTTAATTAGATCCCATTTGTCAATTTTGGCTTTTGTTGCCATAGCTTTTGGTGTTTTAGTCATGAAGCCTTTGCCCATGTCTATGTCCTGAATGGTATTGCCTAGGTTTTCTTCTAGGGTTTTTATGATTTTAGGTCTTATGTTTAAGTCTTTAATTAATCTTCAGTTAATTTTTTGTATAAGGTGTAAGGAAGGGGTCCAGTTTCATTTTTCTGCATATAGCTAGCCAGTTTTGCCAACATCATTTATTAAATAAGGGAATCCTTTTCCCCACTGCTGGTTTTTGTCAGGTCTGTCAAAGATCAGATGGTTGTAGATGTGTGGCATTATTTCTGAGGCCTCTGTTCTGTTCCACTGGCCTATATATCTGTTTTAGTACCAGTACCATGCTGTTTTGGTTACTGTAGCCTTTTAGTATAGTTTGAAGTCAGGTAGCATGATGCCTCCAGCTTTGTTCTCTTTGCTTAGGATTGTCTTGGCTATACGGGCTCTTTTTTAGTTCCATATGAAATTTAAAGTAGTGTTTTTCTAATTCTGTGAAGAAAGTCAGTGGTAGCTTGATGGGGATATCATTGAATCTATCCATTACTTTGGGTGGTATGGCCATTTTCATGATACTGATTATTTCTATCCGTGAACATGGAATGATTTCCATTTGCTTGTGTCGTCTCTTATTTCCTTGATCAGTGGTTTGTAGTTCTCCTTGAAGAGGTCCTTCATATCCCTTGTAAGTTGTATTCCTAGGTATTTTATTCTCTTTGTAGCAATTGTGAATGGGAGTTCACTCATGATTTGGCTCTCTGTTTCTCTAGTATTAGTGTATAGGAATTGCTTGTGATTTTTGCACATTGATTTTGTATTCTGAGACTTTGCTGAAGTTGCTTATCAGCTTAGGGAGATTTTGGGCTGAGATGATGGGGTTTTCTGAATATACAATCATGGCATCTGCAAACAGAGACAATTTGACTTCTTCTCTTTCTATTAGAATACGCTTTATTTCTTTCTCTTGCCTGATAGCCCTGGCCAGAACTTCCAATACTGTGTTGAATAGGAGTGGTGAGAGAGGGCATCCTTGTCTTGTGCCAGATTCCAAAGGGAATGCTTCCAGCTTTTGCCCATTCAGTGTGATATAGGCTATGGGTTTGTCACAAATAGCTCTTATTATTTTGAGATATGTCCATCAATACCTAGTTTATTGAGAGTTTTTAGCATGAATGGGTGTTGAATTTTATCAAAAGCCTTTTCTGCATCTATTGAGATTATCATATATTTTTTGTCATTGGTTCTGTTTATGTGATGGATTACATTTATTGATTTGTGTATGTTGAACCAGGCTTGCACCCCAGGGATCAACTCAACTTGATCGTGGTGGATAAGTTTTTTGGTGTGCTCCTGGATTCAGTTTGCCAGTATTTTATTGAGGATTTTCGTATCAGTGTTCATCAGGGATATTGGGCTGAAATTTTCTTTTTATGTGTGTCTCTGCCAGGTTTTGGCATCAGGATGATGGTGGCCTTATAAAATGAGTTAGGGAGGAGCCCCTCTTTTCCTGTTGTTTGGAATAGTTTCAGAAGGAATGGTACCAACTCCTCTTTGTACCTCTGGTAGAATTTGGCTGTGAATCCATCTGGTCCTGGGCTTTTTTTGGTTGGTAGACTGTTAATGACTGTCTCAATTTCAGAACTTGTTATTGGTCTATTCAGGGATTAGACTTCTTCCTGGTTTAGTACTGGGGGAGGTGTGTATGTCCAGGAATTTATCAATTTCTTCTAGATTTTCTAGTTTGTGTAGAGGTGTTTACAGTATTCTCTGATGATAGTTTGTATTTCTGTGGGATCAGTGGTGATATCCCCTTTATCATTTTTTATAGTTTCTATTTGATTCTTCTTTCTTTTCTTCTTTGTTAGTCTGGCTAGCAGTCTATCTATTTTGTTAATCTTTTCAAAAAAACAGGTTCTGGATTCACTGATTTTTTGAAGGGTTTTTTTTTTGTGCCTCTATCTCCCTCAGTTCTGCCCTATTCTTAGTTATTTCTAGTCTTCTGCTAGCTTTTGAATTTTTTGCTCTTGCTTCCTAGTTCTTTTAATTGTGATCTTAGGATGTCAGTCGAAAATCTTTCCCACTTTCTCCTGTTGGCATTTAGTGCTATAAATTTCCTTTTAAACACTGCTTTAGCTGTGTCTCCAAGATACTTGTACATTGGTTTCAAAGAGCTTATTTATTTCTGCCTTAATTTTGTTATTTACCCAATAATCATACAGGAGCAGGTTGCTCAGTTTCCATGTAGTTGTGCGATTTTGAGCGAGTTTCTTAATCCTGAGTTCTAATTTGATTACACTGTGGTCTGAGAGACTGTTTGTGACGATTTCCTTCTTTTATATTTGCTGAGGAATGTTTTACTTCCAATTAATTGGTGAATTTTAGAATAAGTGTGATGTGGTGCTGAGAAGAATGTATATTGTGTTGACACTGGGTGGAGAGTTCTGTAGATGTCTATTAGGTTTACTTCATCCAGAGCTGAGTTCAAGTCCTGAATATCCTTGTTAATTTTCTGTCTCGTTGATCTGTCTAATATTGACAGTGGGGTGTTAAAGTCTCCCACTATTATTGTGTGGGAGTCTGAGTCTCTTTGTAGGTCTCTAAGAACTTGCTTTATGAATCTGGGTGCTCCTGTTTTGGGTGCATATATATTTAGGATAGTTAGGTCTTCTTGCTGCATTGATCCCTTTACCATTATGTAATTCCCTTCTTTGTCTTTTTTGATCTTTGTTGGTTTAAAGTCTGCTTCACCTGAGAGTAGGATTGCAACTCCTGCTTTTTTTGCTTTGCATTTGCTTGATAAACGTTCCTCCATCCCTTTATTTTGAGCCTATGTGTGTCTTTGTACATGAGATGGGTCTCCTGAATACAGCACACCAGTGGGTCTTGACTCTTTATCCAATTAATTTGCCAGTCTGTGTCTTTTAATTGGGGCATATAGCCCATTTACATTTAAGGTTAATATTGTTATGAGTAAATTTGATTTGGTCATTATGATTCTAGCTGGTAATTTTGCCTGTTAGTTGATGAAGTTTCTTCTTAGCATTGATGTTTCTTGCAATTTGGAATGTTTTTGCAGTGGCACATACCAGTTTATCCTTTCTGTATTTAGTGCTTCCTTCGGCAACTCTTGTAAGGCAGGCTTGGTGGTGACAAAATCCTTCATCATTTGCTTATCTGTAGAGGATTTTATTCCTCCTTCGCTTATGAAGCTTAGTTTGGCTAGATATGAAATTCTAAGTTGAAAAGTCTTTTTTTTAAGAACGTTGAATATTGGCCCCCACCCTCTTCCAGCTTGTAGGATTTCTGCAGAGAGATCTGCTGTTAGTCTGATAGGCTTCCCTTTGTGGGTAACCTGATCTTTCTCTCTGACTGCCCTTAATATTTTTTCCTTCATTTCAGCTTTGGTGTATCTGATGATCATGTGTCTCAGGGTTGCTCTTCTCGAGGAATGTCTTTGTGGTGCTCTCTTTATTTCCTGAATTTGAATGTTGGCCTGTCTTGCTAAGCTGGGGAAGTTCTCCTGAAGGGGGTTTTCCAACTTGTTTTCATTCTCCTCATCACTTTCAGGTACAACAATCAAACGTAGGTTTGGTCTTTTCACATAGTTCCATATTTCTTGGAGGCTTTGTTCATTCCTTTTTCTCTAATCTTGTCTTCATGCTTTATTTCATTAAGTTGATCTTCAATCTCTGATATCCTTTCTTCTGCTTGATCAATTTGACTATTGATACTTGTGTATGGTTCACAAAGTTCTCATGCTGTGTTTTTCAGCTCCATCAGGTCATTTATGTTCTTCTTTCAACTAGTTATTCTAGTTAGCAATTCCTCAAACCTTTTATCAAGGTTCTTAGCTTCCTTGCATTGGATTAGAACATGATCCTTTAGCTCAGAGGGGTTTGTTATTACCCACCTTCTGAAGCCTACTTCTGTCAATTTGTCAAACTCATTCTCAAACCAGTTTTGTTCCCTTGCTGGAGAGAAGTTGTGACCCTTCTGAGGAGAAGAGGTGTTCTGGTTTTTGGAATTTTCAGTCTTTTTGCACCAGTTTTTCCTCATCTTTGTGGGTTTATCTACCTTTGGTCTTTGATGTTGGTGACCTTTGGATGGAGTTTTTGCGTGGATGTCCTTTTTGTTGACATTGATGCTAATCCTTTGTTTGTTAGTTTTCCTTTTATAATCAGGCCCCTCTTCTGCAGGTCTGCTGGAGTTTGCTGGAGGTCCACTCCAGATCCTGTTTGCCTGGGTATCACCATTAGAGGCTGCAGAACAGCAAAGATTGCTGCCTGTTCTTTCCTCTGGAAGGTTCATTCCAGAGGGTCACCTGTCAGATGCCAGCCAGAACTCTCTTGTATGAGGCATCTGTCAACCCCCACTCGGACATTTCTTTCAGTCAGGAGGCATGGGGGTCAGCAACCCACTGGAGGAGACAGTCTGTCCCTTAGCAGAGCTCAAGCACTGTGCTGGGAGATCCACTGCGCTCTTCAAAGCCAGCAGGCAGGAACGTTTAAGCCTGCTGAATCTCCGTCCACAGCTGCTCCTTCCCCCAGGTGTTCTATTCCAGGGAGATGGGAGTTTGATCTGTAAGCCCCTGACTGGGGCTGTTGTCTTTCTTTCAGAGATAACCTGCCCAAAAAGAAGGAATCTAGAGAGGCAGTCTGGCTCCAGTGGCCAAGCTGCGGTGGGCTCTGCCCAGTTCGAACTTCCCGGTGGCTTTGTTTACACTGTGAGGGGAAAACTGCCTACTGAATCTTCAGTAATGGTGAACGCCCCTTCCCCCACCAAGCTCAAGAGTCCCACATCAATTTCAGACTGCTGTTCTGGCAATGAGATTTCAAGCCAGTGGATCTTAGCTTGCTGGATTCTGTAGGGGTGGGATCCGCTGAGCTAGACCACTTGGCTCCCTGGTTTTAGACCCCTTTCCAGGGGAGTAAACGGTTCTGTCTCGCTGGCATTCCAGGCACCACTGGGGTATGAAGTGAAAAAACTCCTCCAGCTAGCTCAGTGTCTGTCCAAACAGCTGCCCAGTTTTGGGCTTGAAACCCAGGACCCTCGTGGTGTAGGCACCTGAGAGAATCTCCTGGTCTGCAGGTTGTGAAGACCATGGGAAATATGTAGTATCTGGGCCAGAATGCCCTGTTAGTCATGGCACAGTCCCTCAAGACTTCTGTTGGCTAGGGGAGGGAGTTCATTGACCCCTCGTGCTTCCCGGTTGAAGGGATGCCCCACCCTGCTTCTGCTCACTCTCTGTGGCCTGAACTCACTATCTAACTTGCCCCAATGAGATGAGCTGGGTACCTCAGTTGGAAATTCTGCATTGATCTCTCTAGGAGCTGCAGACCAGAGCTGTTTCTATTCAATCATCTTGCCCAGGTCCCACCAGATGTTATCTTTGATGCTGCTTGGATGTCTGTAATCATCAGTCACCTTTTGACTTTAACCCGCTTCTGCTTACCACTTTCCTTAACATAAAAGGAGCCCCACATCCATATTAGCATAAGATGGTTCTTTAGGACATTAGTCTGCCATCTTCTTGGTTTGCTGACTCCCAGAAATAAAGTCATCTTCATTGCCCCAACAGCTTGTCTCTCCCCTTACTGGCTGTTGTGCACTGAGTGGTACGAGCTTTGTACTCAGCTACATGGGGAGGACAACACTCTCTTGACCTTAAAAAGCTATTTCTAGCCCAGGCATGGCGGCCTGTAATCTCAGCACTTTGAGAGGCTGAGGTGGGTGGATTGCTTGAGTTCAGGCATTCGAGATCAGCCTGGGGAACATAATGAAACCCTGTTGCTATAAAAAATTTAAAAACTGGCTGGTCACAATGCCTCATACCTGTAATCCCAGCACTTTAGGAGGCCAAGGCTGGTGGATCATCTGAGGTCAGGAGTTTGAGACCAGCCTGGCCAACATGGTGAAACCCCATCTGTACTAAAAATACACACACACACAAATCATCATTACAGGGCATCATGGCATGCACCTGTAATCACAGCTACTCAAGAGGCTGAGGCAGGAGAATCGCTTGAACCCGGAGGCAGAGGTTGCAGTGAGCCAAGATCGCACCATTGCTCTTGTTGCCTGGGCAACAAGAGCTGGGTACCACAGTATTGCCAAGGAGCAATACTCCATCTCAAAAAAAAAAAAAAAAAATTAAAAAATAACAAACAAACAAACAAACGTAAACTAGCCTGGCATGGTGGCACATGATCTGTAGTCCCAGCTACTCTGGAAGGCTGAGGTGCAAGGATCAAGTAAGCCTGGGAGGTTGAGGGCTGCAGTGAGCTATGATCACACCACTGCACTCCAGCATGAGTAATGGAGTGAGACGCTGTTGAAAAAAAAAAAAAAAAGAAAAAGAAATGCTATTTATAATGTCTATACTATTGTTGATAAGATTTTCTGGCTATAAAGATGTTAAGAGATTATCTAAATTTTCAGACTACTGAAGGGTCTGGAGTAGACTGGTAACTAAGTTATTTAGCTTTGGTCATAGTTAGGACCCAAGTGGATAAGGAAGGCATTGTTTGGTACTCCATATCAGTCACACATTTTTGTGGGAAAAAATATTAAATTGTTTACCTTTTTTTTTTTCCTTGTGAAGGATGGATACATTTTGGAAGAGCTGGTCTTGGCTTTTTGCATCATGTACACCAGTGATCTAAATGATTAAACGCTCTTCCCCTACTTCCTTCCATAGATTTTGAGCAATGGTCTTAGCTTCCCTTTTAGTCCTGTACAAGAAAACTTTCCAGTAGTAACCATTAAAATCCAAATAAAGTTAAGAGATAACCAAAAAAGTGAATATGTTTCCATCTGGAATCTTTTCATATTTCAGTGTGAATAAATTGGCAGATACCTGGTGGAGCCCTAGGGCCAAAAACAGAGCTTATTTTGTTTCTGTTTTCCTTTCTCCTTTTTCTTTCTTGTCAGTTGGATAACATCTCTGCTGATTTGTGGAGACTCAAGCCTTCCTGATGGCCATTTGTCATTCTCTCAGCTTCCATGGCTTCTGGCTATGGGTACTGAAAAAGCACCAAGGTGAAGAAAAATCAGGAAATCATATTTATCCAAATATTCTCTTCCAGAATTTCAACCAAATGTGGAAACCTAAGCCAAGTGACAAAGTAAAGATTTCCTTTCCATGGATCTTCTAATTGCCCCAAAAAGGCGGCCCCTGGGAGCACTGCAGATTTTTCAGCATTCAAGGTGTGTGACTGTAGACTGTTAGTCATAAGGCAGATGGCAGGGAATCTGCTGGAAGGCTGAATTTTCACTGGCGCCAAATAGGGCTGACTGCACAGTAGTTAAGTGGGGAAGCTGTCAAGGAAAGAGACACTTTCCCTCCCCTACAGGGACAGTTGAACCACATACTTCCCTCCTTCTCCGGTTCCCAGTTGCCCAGGGCATTTTTCTCTGTTACAGCATTTCACTCTTGAAATGAATGGCACTTAGCAGGGAAGGTGTCTTTGGTAAGTATTTTACAACAGTGCAGGAGTTAACAGTTTCTTTTTTCATTAAAAGTGAGTTTTTGGTGGCTTTGTGACTGGCAGCCTGGAAACTTCTTACTTCCCTTTGATCCAGTGATTTCATAAAGAGTCTCCTTTTCCCAGACATCTGCCAAAGGGAAGGTTACGCTCCTTTCCTTACTTCCTTCCGCCTTTGTTCCCTGCTTCCTTTCCCTCCCAAGAGTCATCAGAGAGATTTTTTGTAAGATCCCTGTGAATATATGCACAGTGATGGATGCTGGATAACACTCCAACCACAACAACCTTTTATTCACTGTGTGTGTGTGTTTGCACGCGCACGTGCATGTGTGTTACTGTGTGTTTGTGTTTGTGTGTGTATATGGGGGAAGAGTTTTAGAAAGTGACATGGAAGGTAGCCATTGCTCATTTTAGAATATAAAAGAGAGAGGAGAAGAGAAAAATAGTAGTCATTTTATAAAATCAGTGGACATACCAATTGTAATTTTTTAAAATGTAGATCTGCTGCTGTTAATATTCCACTTACAGCCAATTAAATATTGACAAGGTAATTCTATTGCAAGGGAAATAATGTACTGTTCCAAAGTCAAAATGTATCCTCCTTAAGGACAGGCATTATATCACACTTATTACTACTGTCCAGAGCTTACCACAGGGCTTGGCGCAAAGAAGGCACTAGATAAAGATTTGTTAACTTGGATTGAAAAAAAGTTAGTGGATCACTACATCATGAACTCTGCAAAAGTATTTATGAGAATTAGGATAGTGATCATATGTAAGTGGAAGCTGATTTATCTGTTATTCTTCTGACCTACACTTTATTAGCGCAATCACTCTTCCACAAGATGATGCACCTGAGACATTACAAGGGCTTAAAGTATCATCTGAAGCATCCAAGAAAAATTTGATTATATTCTGTGGAATTTTAGTACTTTTGGTCTTAAGGGTATTTTACTATACTTTAATTCTTTAAAAATTAGCAATTCATTAATGATATGTAGGATACATTGTTATAATCAGAGTCTATAATTAATCAGAATGCCGAATGTGTAGCAACAAAATATGTTTTTACATGGACAGAGCTGGGTTGAAAAGTGGGTTTGACTGTTGCTAGCTTTGTCATCTTGGGCAGGTTCTTCAACCTGTCTAAACTCTGGAATCCTCATCTCTGTAAATGGAAAGACCTAAAATAACCTCCACCCTCCAGGGCTGTTGTTAAGATTAAAGGAGGTAAACTATGTGGGGAGCTCAGCACAGTGTCAGGGATTTGGCAATTCTTCAGCAAGCAGTAGGAATAGGAGCAGTAGGCTACCCTGGAGTCTGTGGATGCTCCCCATTTGTGGCCCTGTGATTATTGTATGGAAGACATACTGGGGCAGAGGAAAACCTGGGTGTGCGCCATCCGGCAGCCTAGGTTCCTGCTCCAGGGCTTGGAACCTTATAAAAAGACAGAGAGTCATAGGAGCTGGAAAAGCTTCTCCAGTGTTTGGCAGCATGTATTTAGTGACATGGGCGGAATTAGTCTAGATGTACATTTTTCCAAATATAATTTGTTGCTTTCTAAGGTGGATCTATACAGATACCTGTGTTTTTCCTCCAGTCCCACAGGCAATTTGAGATCAATTCACTGAAAATGCCATCTGTTCTTTGCAGTGGGAAATGAATAGAAACTGAGTTTTCAGCATCACTGGGAGATTTGCATTTGAAAAATAGGTGTCACATACTTTGGTCCCCATTTCTTTTAAGTGTGAAGCTAAATGCTAGTGACTTCACTAAGTGTTTGGAAGCAAGATGTTAATATCATAATTATCTTTTTCCTTAATGAGATAATATTGAGCAGCAGCTTTAGAAAAAAAAAATCTGAATCAGATGCTGAGAATAAAAGAAAGATGAGTTGACTGGCTTTCCTTTCTTTCTGTTGATGGGGCCCAGGCTGAAGAGATAGGGATGTACCCATGTGAAGCTGCTTGAAAACTCAAGCTACCCTTCCTGCATACCCTAAACCACTCTCTGTGAACTGCATAAGAGCTAAAGTCTGAGGAGGCTCTATTTTTAGACAACTGTTGGTTTCTTTAGGCGTAGAACCCTCAGGAAGTCACTGTAGAATTTCTGGAGAGTTGCAGTTTCTCCCCCATCCCTCCATGCAGTTCCACTTGCAATTTCAGGAGTTTCCAAGACCACTCTCCTTTCTGAAACCGAATGCACATTCAGAGATTCCCCCAAGACCTGCACGGAGACCCCGATTAAGAGATCCCTGTTGTTCAGGCTTGATAATTCACTAGAAGGACTTTGGAGAATCTAGAAAAGCTGTTATATTCATGGTTACCGTATCAGTCTGTTTTCACACTGCTATGAAGATACTACCTGCAACTGGGTAATTTATAAAGGAAGGACGTTTAACTGACTCACAGTTCTGCATGGCTAGGGAGGCCTCAGGAAACCTCCAAACATGACGAAAGGCAAAGGAGAAGCAAGGCATCTCTTCTCACGGTGGCAAGATAGAGAAAGAGCACAGGGGAAACTGCCACTTTTATTGATTTTTATTTTATTTTTATTTTTTTAGACAGAGTTCCACTCTTGCCACCCAGGCTGGACTGCAATAGTGTGATCTTGGCTCACTGCAACCTCCGCCTCCTGGGTTCAAGCGATTCTCCTGCCTCAGCCTCCCGAGTAGCTGGGATTCCAGGCGTGCACCACCAAGCCCAGCTAATTTTTGTATTTTTAGTAGAGACAGGGTTTCACCATGTTGTCCAGGCTGGTCTCAAATTCCTGACCTCAGGTGATCCACCCACCTTGGCCTCCCAAAGTGCTGGGATTACAGGGGTGAGCCACTGTGCCCGGCAGAAACTGCCACTTTAAACATCAGACCTTATGAGAACTCCCTCACTATCATAAAAACAGCATGAGGGAAACCACCCCCATGATCCAATCACATCCCACCAGGTCCTCCCTCAACACATGGAGATTACAATTCAAAATGAGATGTGGGTGGGGACACAGAGCCAAACCACATCAGTTACTGTTATTACAGCAAAACGATGCAGATTACAATCGGAGAGGAAAGAGGAGCATGGGGCAGGGTCCAGTGGAAAAGGCATAGGGCTTCCACTTTGGCTCTCCCAGTGGATTTGTGTTGGATAGTGTCTATTTATTTCAACAACATGTATGGCAATGTACATGGAGTACTGCCAACCATACAAGCATACCTGATTCTTGCTGTCCAGAGTTTATTGGAACTTAGTCATGTAGACATGGTTGACCCCTGCATGGCCTAGCTTAGGCTCTAGCCCCATCAGAGGTTGAGCTAATATCACATGGACCAAGGCTCCCCACTCTAGGTCATATTGTAAACTTAGACTATTTGGCATGGCCCAAGTCCCCCAGGTAAGCAAGGACACTCTTATTAACAAAACATTCCAAGGCCTTAAAGATTACCTCTCAGGATCTGAGGGCAAAGACCAAACCTCAATATGGACAAGGTTAATCCTTTACTGCACAGCACTCTGCCTTTTGTCAACACAGATATGCAATTTAAGATCCTGATACAGATTTAAGTGAGGTGGCCACACATATCAAATCTAGGTACAATTTATTCCTGGCCCCTTGATCTTCTGAAGCTTGCAATTATTGGTAGCACTCTGTATGTAGGTAGGATCCTGCCAGAATTCAGGAAATGGACAAACTGTTGTTATGCCACCACCCTTTTGTACTCAGGCCTGACCTCACCACACCATAAAATATGGCCTAATAAATATGTAATTTTGTTTAAGGGACGGTTTATAAGTTATTATTTTCCTGATCCCTGAACCAAATTTAGCACTGGATAACAACATCCTCATCCTTGAAAGAAAGTGCATATTCTTGCTAGTATCTATTAGAGGAGTGAATTCCTTTAAGTATGCAAGTTCTCTCATCCCTAACAATTACAGAAGGCTTTCTTAGGAATTATTAAGAAACAGAATGACTTTTTTCCTTTAGTTTACCTTATGCATCCATCCATAAGAAGAAGGTTTGCAAAAGTGAAATTTAATCAATGTTCTCATTTTCTTACTACATTTCCAACAAACTTATTGTCAGAATGTTTTCAGTTATCATCAGAAGTTCATTCTCTCCATATCTCACCTCCCACTTGGGTGAGGTACACTCAGCTTAGGAATCAGACACTGAAATACTTCTGGAACTAGGTGAGTAATATAAATGTGTGCAGTGGTACAAGTATGTGACAACTGATATCACTGGAGAGTGTTGCAAGGTGTAGATTGCCAGCCTGTCTAGAGCATTCATATTTAGACTTTTAAAGTATTTTTCAGGTAGTCAGGTGCAGTGGTGTATACCTATTGTCCCTGCTACTCAGGAGGCTGAGGCAGGAACATTGCTTGAGGCTAAGATGGTAGGGCCTGTAGTGCATTATAATTGCACTTATGAATAGCCACTGCATTCCAGCTTGGGCAACACAGTGAGACCCCATCTCTGATAAAAGCAGAGAAAAATATTTCGCAGGCAAATAAAACACATCTTTTGACATGGCCTATGCAATACCATTTTAGGACTGACCTAAATGACCAAATATTAGTAGGAAAGCAGATGGAGCTTAAGATTTGGCTCAACATTTCAAGTATTTTCAGATTATGGAATTATGCCTGAGGTTGACCATACAGATTCAGTTTTCCAGTTTCCCCAAGAAATGTAAAAAACAAAAGCTAAACAAATAAATGTCTCAAACATTGGGTGGAGAAACTAAAACAAATAATTCCCTTTGTTATCTTATTTGTCTTTATTGTTTATGGCATGAACTCATAACACTGGAGATTGTACTTTACTTGGAAAGGGGAAGTTAGTGAAAGTTTTTTACTTAAAAGCACCTGAGCTTCTCTGTAATAGGAATAATAGAAATATATATTTTAAAGTTGCAGGAAGCAAATAACAGTATCTAATATTTAAATTAAATTCTACACTTTGAAACAAGGTTGGTAGGAAGATTTATGCAGTAACATTTTTGTCATTTTCTGTCTAATTTAAGGTTGCACAAAAGATATGTGGTCTCTAAGGTATATTCATGGAAAGCAAATATGTAACTATTTTATGGAGATTGAAGTCCAGTATCCTGCGTTTCCAGCACATAGTAGTCATGAGTAAATTATTACTGAATGAATGAATGAATGAATGAATGAATGTTTGAATTTCCTTCTCAGTGTCAAGTGTACCAGGCTCTCTAATCATACATAACTCACATCATGTGAAAAAAGATAAACGATTCATAATAAACAATGACCATCTTCTTTTCATCTTACGGAAAATAAGGAGCAGAAAGGCCAATGTTTGAAGGGAAGTTATTCTCTTGATAAAATTCCAAGTACTTAAAGTTTTCTAAGGCCGACCTTCCCAGTGAGATTTTAGATCCAAAGAGTTTCAGTAAAAATTGGCGTAAGCACTCACAAGTTTGGGTGCTTATCTAATCCGAAATTAATCTCTGAACTTTTTGAGGTTTTCTGACTTCTAAAGAAAGCTGAGAAAGTCAGAGAGGGCAGAGAAATCACAGAGAAAAATGGAGGCGAGTGATCACAGGATCACAAAGTCAGAGGAGGGCAGAGAAAGGGTTAGGAAATAGAAGAGAGGGATAACAGAGGAGCAGAGGTAGCTTGGAAAAGCCAAGGAGGCCAGAGCAATCACAGAAGAGATGCTGAGGGCAGAGAGAGCACTAAGAAAACAGAACTGAGTGGAGAGATTAGAGAGGAGCAGGAGGTGAAATTGTGGACAGAGCAATCAGTGCAGAGGAGGAGGGGGCAAGAAACATGCACTCAAGAAGGGCTAGACTACAAACTCTGACTGCTTAAGGGAAGAATGTTTGTCATGCCTTTTATTTTGATTGTGATCATTTGAAACCTGGAAAAGATTTTCCTCTTCTTTCCTCTTTTCTCTCCTCTTCACCCTTGTCTCATCTCCTCTGAGAGAAGAGGTAGATAGGAGAGGAGAGTAGGGGAGTGAATTGAATATTTCCTAGAAATTTTGCAGTTTGATTATCAATATGTCAAGCTAAATGAATGCAAGTCTTAAAAAATGAAACTGATTTGAAGTAGGATACAAGCTGTTTCTTCCTTCTGAAAATTAATCTTTCTTCCTTCTTAAGGAAGAAACTATTGTATTTGATGAAAAGGAAAAAGCATGCATTTTTAAAAAGAAATAAAGAAATAAAATGTTAGTAATAGCACAGCAAAATCAGGTTTTGTTGAAGAGTACTACTGTTTCCTGGACAGACTCCCTTTATCACACGATGAAAGAGCAGCTTGAGTGAATTACATCAATGTATTGCAGTGTGTTGCTGACCACTTACGCATGACACAGTGCCTAGAGTCACAGTTTTAGCTGATCTCCTTGGAGGCCATACCTCTTCTCAATTCAACCCCATCCTTTACAGTGAAGAAATTGACATCCAGGGAAATTGGCATACTGTCTCTAGGACATGCACCTACTTAATAGGAAAGCTTTAAAGTTCATCTGTGCTAAACAAAATTCTGATAAGGATGTATAACTGCATTTTCTCAGGTTCTGAATTATAATTTATCTACAGGCTATGTAGATTGTAATTGAAATGAAAAGTAGAGAAAGCAGCTATTTCAGCCCCACCCTCAAAACAACTCCTTGGCCTGGCTTCTGGGTACTTTTGGTGGTATGTCTCCTAGTTCCATTGTAACATGTTGATCAGAGCCAGCTTTCTTATTTTCCCCAAATAGCTCTCACACAAACACAATAATGCAATCCATCTGGGTTTGTATTGTTCAGTTATTGTAAGTGTGTGATGTTTATTCAGGACTAGGGTGGGGTGGGGGAAGAGTCAAGCTAGAGAGTCGATTAATAAGCCATATCTACCACCAACATAAAAACATGCGACTAAGAACATAACAGGTAGAGTCAGTTTTCTTTATATTCAAAATACAACATAGAATTTTTACCATTATCAAAGTCTCCTTTTCTCCAACTGCCTTGCTACAGAACAAGTGACAAAAATAGCATTGTTAGTATTTCCTCTTACTAACTTATACTTTCTGGGTTCTATAACTTCTTATATTTTCTGGGTAACTTCTTATACTTTCTGCGTTCTATAACCCTTATGCTTTATACATGCTACTCTCAAACTTCATAACTAATTTTCCTATTTCAGACCTTGGGCCTGAGTTAAAACACTGGAAACTTTTAACATTACTTCTAACTTCCAGCAGCAACTGAATTACGAGTCCTCAAACCTCTGCATTGTTCTACTCGTCAAAACAAAGTCCTTTGATTCACTTCAAGAATCTCATCTAATGACTGCATTGTACTATTTACTCTATTTACTTTTTTCTCAAGAATAATTTTAATATTGATAGTTTCTTTACCAGTAATCGCTGTTGTTCTGTATTTTCTTTACCAGTAGCCATCTTCTGGACTAGAGGGATACAAAAAAAATTAGAAGACAGTTCCTTTTTCCAAGGATCTTTTTTGGGAGATAAGGTAGACCAACATGAACTCTTGTTCTTATTTACAATGACTTACGTGCATCTGTCTCTTTTTCTTTTTCTTTCTTTCTTTTTTTTTTTTTGAGATGGAGTCTCTCTCTGTCACCCAGGCTGGAGTGCAATGGCACGACCTTGGCTCACTGCAACCTCTGCCTCTTGGGTTCAAGCAATTCTCCTGCCGCAGCATCTCGAGTACCTGTGACTACAGGTGCCTTCCACCATGCCCAGCTATTTTTTACATTTTTAGTAGAGACTGGGTTTTACCATGTTGGCCAGGCTGGTCTTGAACTCCCGACCTCCTGATCCGCCCGCCTTGGCCTCCCAAAATGCTGCGATTATAGGCATGAGCCAACACACCCAGCCATTTGTCCCTTTTTCTGATGGTAAGTTCTTTAAGGTTAGAGGGTTTGGCATCTCCTCATAGCCTATGGTATGGTCTTCATAACCCAGTAATTGTGATTTCTTGGCTGATAGTCCTCTGCTAAGCCTCTCTAGGATCTTGAGCAGTGTGTCTGTCTTGCTCAATCGTTGGTGTGGGCAAGCCAGCTTGATTTCCTTTAGTCATTGGTTCCATCATTTTCCTTCTTCCTCCTGTATTTTTCAGAGTTGATGCTCTTGTCTGTTGTCCTCGATGTTCCCGTGCCTGGTTGCTTGGTCTTTCACTATGAGAAAAGAGCACCTACGTGGCTTCATGAACTTGCTGTGAGGACCAAATGAAATGCTGTGCACATTTGGGAAGTAAATGCGGAAATTTTTACAACTAGATGTGATTTTGACAGAGCTGATTACTTTAGAGTGAAAGTAGAGAATATAGGTAATTTACTTGGGAAATGCTATAAATATATTATTCATACATTTGGTATGTATGTAGAAATACCAGTAATTTTATAACATTTAATAACAATTAGAAGCAAATTTTTATCTGAGCAACTACCACTAGTAATAATCGTGAAAAACAACAGGTAATAGAAAAGCAATTTTGTTTTATTGCTCCATAGACCAGAAATGTGCAATTAGATGCAAGCACTTAGATGTGCATGAAGCACAGTCGTAAGCACCCGCAGTTACCCTCATAGGCTCAGTAAATACCGTCAGGCCGGAGTGTGGACTCTGGACAAAATTGCCTAGGTTTGAATCTGGCTCTTCTCCTAACAGCTGAGGGATCCCTCCTCCCTCTTGTTCATTGTCTGTAAGATGGAGATGATGGAAGTAAAAGTACTTACTTTTTTGGGTTGTTGTGACAAGTAAGTTAGATTTACTATCTATAAAGTGCTCACAAAAGTGCTTAGCATACTGAAACACCATATAATTGTTAGATGGAATTATTCTAGTACAACAAACATCTGAATTAAAGATGAAAAGTGTAGGGAAAGATTTGTTAAAGGAAACAAAATTACAGCTAAATAGGAGTAAGTTCTAGTGTTCTACACCATTATAGGATGACTCTAGTTAGCAATAACATATTATGTAGTTTCAAATAGCGAGAAGGAGGATATTAAAGTTTCCCAAGACAAACAAATGATAAAAGTTTGAGATGATGGAGATGCTAATTACCCTGATTTGATCACTATACATTACATGTATCAAAACATCACTGTTTGGTGGCTATGTACAGCTATTATTTGTCAATTAAAAAAATAAAATTAAAGGAAGATGTGAAATATAGCCAGGGATACCAATTTTTGTTCGTTAAGGCATTTAACATCAAGTTGTTCTTGACTTCTAACCCTGACTGAGGTTTCCTGGTGAAGACCTCAGATTCAGCTGAGCAGGGTGAAGAGCAACAAAGGGTAGACTAATTCAAATGCTGGATGAGAGGAAATCAAACTGGAAAGTCTACTATCACCAAATGGTCAAGGGAACAGGCAGTGGGTAAGTTCTGGGTCTTCATCCCAGCTTTGCCAGTGGCCAGCTGTATGTACTACATCTCCCAAGCGGGGAGGCTGCATTGTGGTTGCGATGTGATAGTGCGTGAATAGCAATGAGTACATGGCAGAAGGGCATGCTGTGTGGATGTTAGTTTCTGTTCAGTTTGCCAACTACGCATGATTCTGTTTTGTTTCAACTCTCCGGCTTTGCTTTAATGACTTGGAAGAAACAGCAGATTTCTATTCCCTTTTGCAAATATTTTAGCACTTAAACATTGTCATTCACACAGTTGTTACATCGATAACAAAGCAAGCCTGAGCCCTGCTTGAGCAAGGTCTGTTCCTAGGGAAATAGCCTGTCTGTTTCCACTCTGCCTCATCTGCCATATTTTAGTTGTTAATTGGAGATGGAAATATTTCCAAGTTTTCTTCTTCCCTAGGAATTGATCTTTTGGGTGAACATAAGCCTTAACCCCTTAAGCTTTATCACCATGCTTTCTCTACCTTATCAATTCAAATGGATTTAGCATGTATTATCGGTATTTAGATCTTGATTTTCTTTCTACTTCATTCTCCTTTAAAGCAATCTGTCTAGCTGAAAACCTCTTGTTAGAAGAGATTATATGATTGTTTTTTGGTTTTATAATCTGTTTGAAGAAGTGGCTGCACACTTGAGGATTTAAAATGATGTCTCAACAGGAAACGGCTTCTCTGTTGAAAACCTGATTTCTCACAGGGCTGCTTATTCTTTATATTAAAAAAAAAAAAAAAAAAAAACTTTTCAGATTTGATCACATTGCTGCCAGGACACTTAGTTTTATTTAAATGCAACAACACAAACATCACTAATCTGGTTTCCCCAAATTCATTTGCGTATTCTCTGTCAACAATGGTTTTATCAGCCATCAAAATCTAATTGAAATGGCAGTGCAGCATGTAGTCATCCAATAATTATAAAATAAGCACACTGAAAATTCAGATGCATTTGAAGAAAAGCCATCAAAGTAACATAAACAGGAGAAAAGGTAATTAAAGAGCTTTCTCTCCTCAGCTTTCCACACTGCAGGTTTATTTAAATGCAGCTCCAGCAGAAGATCAGAGGTGGATTGATTGGCCAAATTTGTTGGCTGATGCTATTCTGAAATGTGTCCCATTAAAAATGTAGTAAAGAAATTTAAAAAGCATGACAATCATGGCACCCAGAAGCCTACTTTACTTCCTTCTCTGAGAACTTCTGTGGTAATGTGCGCATGTGACAGTTAGTAATAGGTGACAAAGAGCCTTGCTGTTTATCACCTGGACACCAGATCTTTAGAGACGTGGGCAAACAGAACAGTCTTGTTCCTGACTATAAAATTCTGATGTCATAAGGTTGCTCAGCATAGCCTGCAAATCTCCACTTGGAGTTTTCACGTGCTGGAGAAAAGGAAGCTGCCCAACTCTCAGAGGCTGTAATGTGTGAATGCAAGCAATTTGGCAATAAGAGATTCAAACTTTTGAAAGAGAGGTAACAAAGCCCTAAGAATAAGCCCTGATCATGAATGTATATGTAGTCCTGGGACTGGTTGGCATAGCAACTATTTCTGAGAACCCTGGTGCTGCTTAAGTAAACAGCTGAAGCACAGAGCGTGCCTCAGCTAAGCTGGGTCCATCTGTAGTATCAGCATGTGAGGATCAGAACAGGAACATTTTCTCCAGCGAATCAGTGATATTTTGGTATATCCTCCTAATAACTATTGTTCTCAGTACTTCATGGCAAGCCTCCCATTATTTCTGGTTTTCTGAATGGCTGTTTTGTTGAACAACCCCAACATAGGTAAATCTAACGAAGTTGGTTTTGGAATAACTGAAAAGGTCTAAGCTCAGCATCTTTCATTTGTTATTTGCCAATAATTTCCAAGGAAGGAAAACTGATGATCAAACAGCAACTCGTTGTGATGATCCAACAGATAGGATAGCTATTGGAGTTTTCATTTCAAAGTTCAGCACACTGGGTAATGGCAAATGTTTTAGAATCAGACAAACTTGCCATGGTGTCTGGTTCCACCATGAAAGAGGTGTGACATTACTGATCCATTCGGGCATATGACTGATCCTTTCTGCAATTTTTTTCTCATATGTAGAATAAGCATAGTGATAACTACCTCACAGGTATTTGACGATTGACTAAGATAATGAATTTAAAAGGTTAAGCACACACACTTCTCAAGAAATGGCCATGCTAACATACCCTGTTGAGTTCCTATACCATGGCTATTTTAGAATTGGATGCATTTGCCAGGTACGGTGGCTTACGCCTGTAATCCCAGCACTTTGGGAGGCCGAGGTGGGTGGATCACAAGATCAGGAGATCGAGACCATCCTGGCTAACATGGTGAAACCCCGTCTCTACTAAAATTACAAAAAGAAAATAAAATTAGCTGGGCGTGGTGGTGGGCGCCTGTAGTCCCAGCTACTTGGGAGGCTGAGGCAGGAGAATGGCGTGAACCTGGGAGGTGGAGCTTGCACT
>NW_012115833.1:4326579-4331050 GCF_000951035.1 Colobus angolensis palliatus | reverse complement strand
AAAAAAAAAAAAAATTCTAACTTGTCTAAGCCCAGTGTGGTGGTCTAAGTCCCTTCACTTGTGTCTAATTTATGATGGACATGTAACCTAGTTTTGGCCACTGAGATAGAGGGGAGGTCTCAGTACACAGAATAGTGCTAAGAGATCAGATGCACTTGGAGTAGGATAGCAAGAGGCTCCTAGGAATGTTAAGGTAACAGAGTGTCCAAGAAAACACACTGTGAGAGTTTGTATGCACTTGCAAATGGACCCTCTAAATATCTGAGATTCGTGAGTAATGATAAGAATTTCTGTGTGGGCTGGGCTTCATTATATGTGATACTCTTCTGAAAGTGGACTATGCAGGCTATAGCATTTTAAAAGTACAAAGCATTTAAAAATATACAATAGGCAGGGCGTGGTGGCTCACACCTGTAATCCCAGCACTTTGGGAGGCCGAGATGGGCGGATCACAAGGTCAGGAGATTGAAACCATCCTGGCTAACAAGGTGAAAACCTGTCTCTACTAAAAATACAGAAAATTAGCCAGGCGTGGTGGCAGGCTCCTGTAGTCCCAGCTACTCGGGAGGCTGAGGCAGGAGAATAGCATGAACTTGGGAGGCAGAGCTGGCAGTGGGCCGAGACCGCTTGCCACTGCACTGCAGCCTAGGCGACAGAGCGAGACCCCATCTCAATAAATAAATAAATAAATAAATAAATAAATAAAAATAAAAATATACAATATAGGAAGCTGGGCACAGTGACTCACCCCAGTAATTCCAGCACTTTGGGAGGCTGAGGTGGGTGGATCACTAGAAGTCAGGAGTTCGAGACTAGCCTGGCCAACTTGGCCAAACCCCATCTCCACTAAAAATAGAAAAATTAACCAGGCGTGGTGATGGGTGCCTGTAATCCCAGCTACTGGGGAGGCTGAGGTAGGAGAATCGCTTGAACTTGGGAGGCAGAGGTTGCAGTGAGCTGAGATGGCACTGCACTGCAGCCTGGTAGACAGAGCAAGACTCTGTCTCAATAAAAAGAAAAAGAAACACACACACACTCTCTCTCTCTCTCTCTCTCTCTCTCTCTAATGCTTTGAAAGGTATGTAGTTGAATAATTCACCTGTGTCTTGTTTCCATAGAGAAAGGTTACAAGAGAAGAGTTCTGTCTCTTGGAAACTTTTGAGTTCTTTCTGAACGGCTCTTTTTGGACCAATATGAGAACCTAGTAAGGGCTGTAACTGATAGGTCCCTTCCTTCCTTGGGGAGTCTTCTCTAGACCACCCATTTCTGATGAAGGAAGAAACTTTAATGATTAAAAATCAGTGCTGAGGCCAATTTGAGTCTCTTTTATTGACATCAAAAGAACTGTGCTTTCTGAGAAACATGAACTGAGAAATGAGAACTTCTGAGTGTCTGGAAGAGAATTCTGAATGTTTTATATTCAGACTCCCATGTCTTGATCTCCCTTATAAATCTTCGCCCAAGAAGTAGTTCTTCTAAGTCCAGAATGATTTATTTTTATATTGCTTTTACCACTGATAATTTTAAAGTTTTGTGTTTCTAAGAATTTGGAAGTATTTTTATGAATCATATTTTTTCTGATTATTGTAAGTTAAGATTTTTCTTATTCTGTAAAACTTAGGATACGGTGAAGAAGGATCAGATAACAAAGGATGAAACCTAGTGTCTGTGAGCTGCAAGTTCCTCTCCTTGGGACTTTCACTGAATAATCTGCCTCTAATATGATGCATGATATTGTCTTGGCAGTTTATTATTTTAAGGCAGTAGAACATAATACATGGGAAGGAGCTATCTTGATCTATTATATCAAGAATCCACAATTTATAGCTCTGTCTATTTGGTAGTAAAAAGATACTCCGTGAGAGCTAGAAGGCTGTGTATATCTGTAGTGATAAGAATGCAGTCCTTTAAAAGTATCTTGATATCATTATATTTGTATGAAATCTATCATTGGGATGAAAATTCTTTTGTTTACAACTTTGTATTTTATATAACAATATGAAATATGTGTGTTTGTTAATATGCATTATTACATTAAATTTCCACAATAGTCCTGTAAATTATGTGAATTCCTGATTCACAGCTAAACAACCTGAAGTATAGGGGAAGTTGGCTAACTTGGCTGAAATCACAGAGCAAATGAGTGGCAGAACGACTCAACTCCCGGTCTTTTGATTAACCATATTGGTTTATTGTTTTTATTTTGTTTTGTCTTTTCACAGTTGTTTCTCTGAGTATTTATGGTTTGGCATAGGGCTAACACTATTAATAACTATTTGTAAAAATTTTGGGAGATGTTTTATACCCAGTTTTAAGGCCATGGCTAAAGGCTAGTTAGTTCTTGTCTCAGAAGGCTGCATATGCTACTATGCACCTGCCTTAATTACCTCTGGGCCAAATACCAAACAACTAGGGCAGGTCCTCTGCCCTGGAACATGAGTCCCAGGAATTATTCAAATTGCCGATTCACAGGAAGCCCTCTTAGGTTGCCTTTCATAGTCCCAGCTTGCTGTTATGCTTCCTCTGTCTAACTTCCTGTGTGGCCCTGCCTGGCAGCCTTCTCTCTTTAGAAGCTGTGAGTAATAAAGAGTTCTGCTTTTTATCTATCTGAGTTTCATTGTGTTGTGTTTTGCCCTCCAAAGAATCTTTGGAGTTTAAATTTGTCTCTTACATTTTTAGTTGAACTGTGGTATAACTAGAAAAGCTTTGGATAGGAAGAAAGGCAACTGGGTTTCTTCTACAGTAGGCTTTGCGTGGCCCAGTAGAAGTTTATTCAACCTCTCTAAATCTCAACTTCCTTCCTATAAAATAAACAACAATCCTAAAAGCAATTGTTCCTGATCTGGATTGGAATTCTATAATTTTGTGGTATAAATTGGTGGTGCCAAAGTACAAGAGCACCCGAGGACAAATTGAAACACAAGTATTCAACTGGAAGGCAGTGCCTGTATTCTATAAATGGGAATATATTAGTTTGGTTTATCCACATATAAGTTATGATAACATGATACAAGATATCATGAGGCTGGGTGTGGTGGCTCACGCCTGTAATCCCAGCCCTTTGGGAGGCCAAGGCAGGCAGATCACCTGAGGTCGGGAATTCGCAACCAGTGTGACTAACATAGTGAAACCTCATCTCTACTAAAAATACAAAATTAGCTGAGCGTGGTGGCACATGCCTGTAATCCCAGCTACTCAGAGGCTGAGGCAGGAGAACTGCTTGAACCTGGGAGGCGGAGGTTGTGGTGAGCTGAGATCATGCCATTGCACTCCAGCCTGGGCAACAAGAGTGAAACTCCATCTCAAAAAAAAAAAAAAAAAAAAAAAAAACTTTTCAGATTTGATCACATTGCTGCCAGGACACTTAGTTTTATTTAAATGCAACAACACAAACATCACTAATCTGGTTTCCCCAAATTCATTTGCGTATTCTCTGTCAACAATGGTTTTATCAGCCATCAAAATCTAATTGAAATGGCAGTGCAGCATGTAGTCATCCAATAATTATAAAATAAGCACACTGAAAATTCAGATGCATTTGAAGAAAAGCCATCAAAGTAACATAAACAGGAGAAAAGGTAATTAAAGAGCTTTCTCTCCTCAGCTTTCCACACTGCAGGTTTATTTAAATGCAGCTCCAGCAGAAGATCAGAGGTGGATTGATTGGCCAAATTTGTTGGCTGATGCTATTCTGAAATGTGTCCCATTAAAAATGTAGTAAAGAAATTTAAAAAGCATGACAATCATGGCACCCAGAAGCCTACTTTACTTCCTTCTCTGAGAACTTCTGTGGTAATGTGCGCATGTGACAGTTAGTAATAGGTGACAAAGAGCCTTGCTGTTTATCACCTGGACACCAGATCTTTAGAGACGTGGGCAAACAGAACAGTCTTGTTCCTGACTATAAAATTCTGATGTCATAAGGTTGCTCAGCATAGCCTGCAAATCTCCACTTGGAGTTTTCACGTGCTGGAGAAAAGGAAGCTGCCCAACTCTCAGAGGCTGTAATGTGTGAATGCAAGCAATTTGGCAATAAGAGATTCAAACTTTTGAAAGAGAGGTAACAAAGCCCTAAGAATAAGCCCTGATCATGAATGTATATGTAGTCCTGGGACTGGTTGGCATAGCAACTATTTCTGAGAACCCTGGTGCTGCTTAAGTAAACAGCTGAAGCACAGAGCGTGCCTCAGCTAAGCTAGGTCCATCTGTAGTATCAGCATGTGAGGATCAGAACAGGAACATTTTCTCCAGCGAATCAGTGATATTTTGGTATATCCTCCTAATAACTATTGTTCTCAGTACTTCATGGCAAGCCTCCCATTATTTCTGGTTTTCTGAATGGCTGTTTTGTTGAACAACCCCAACATAGGTAAATCTAACGAAGTTGGTTTTGGAATAACTGAAAAGGTCTAAGCTCAGCATCTTTCATTTGTTATTTGCCAATAATTTCCAAGGAAGGAAAACTGATGAT
>NW_012115833.1:4304464-4324069 GCF_000951035.1 Colobus angolensis palliatus | reverse complement strand
TTTTTCACATTGTCTCTCTCTCTCTCTCTCTCACTCTTGTTTTTTGGTCAGGAACTTCAGAAGCTGCTGAAGCTGCAGATTTTGGTGTCATTGACCTGCCTTCCTCTTTGTTTGGCGGTTGATGAATCCTTGGGGAGAGGTGTCTGCAACCCTGATGGAGAGCCAGAAAATAGAGTTTCTCTGAATGGCAGCCCCTAGACACTTGATTTTTCTGAAAGATAGGCTCTTGATCAGGCCAGCAGGGGCTTAATGATTTATTCCTTTATGTCCAACTCCAGATAAAGTTAGACTACATCATAAAGCGTGCATAGGAGGAAAAGCTATTACTGCACTTTGCTTGTTGGTGATAAATTCTACTAAAAAAAAAAAAAAGAGAAAAAGAGAGACAGTATTAAATAGCTTTTATTTGAAATGGTTTCCAAATTTTGCAACCTAGGGAGGATGATAATAGAATAGGGAGTATAAAACACTTAGGTGGGTCTCATCCTCTTCCCACCAGGCTTCCTTTTTATTTAGGATTGAGGCCAGGGTTTTATGTAATATCTGTATTTTAGAACCAGAATGGATGAATAATAGCATTGCTAAAATTTGGGAGAAGCATGTGATTTTTTTTTAACCTCCTATCACTCCTTATCTAAAGACAAATTATTGTGTTTAATAACTTAAATAAGAGATGAACTCGAGATTCCTCCTTGGGACTGGAAATAGAATTAAGAGCCTAGGTTATAGCTTGCCATCATTCTAGAGCACGTGGAGGATTCTGCTACTTTTAGAATTAGTCTTAGAATTGTAGATTCTGTAAAATACTTTCTCCTCCATGTCTATACCAATTCTGACTGTCCTTTAAGGCTCAGTACAGGTGAAGAGCCAGCTCCTTCAATGGAACTTTCTCCAACAGAGCAGACTTTGATGCTCTACTTAGTTGCCCTTAGCTCCCTTTACCACTTCTGTGTGTTTTCTTGGGCTCAGTGTGCTCTTCCCTCTGACCACAGGCACCTGAAACTTTCTTTGAAGGACTGCCCAGGCTACTGCAGCCACTTAGTCTACACGTCCAGAGGCTCCCGCAGAGAGCTGTAGTGCCTAAGAGCTCGCTTCCCAGAGAGGATCGTGACCAATGGGTGACTGGTGCAGAAGCTTGGAAGCTCGTTTCCTTTGCCGCAGGACAATCTCTGAGGTGTTAACTTATTCTGCAAACATCCTATGGAGGATCAGGCTGAAGCAATCTTCTGTGAGATGTTGAGATATTACCCTAGCTTGACTTCTTCCTCCTTCTGGTCTGGCTTTCCCCATTCCCTTAGCAGTTTATTTTAAGAGTACTTTCATAATGCACATCCTATCTCAAGGTCTGCTTCACAGGAAATTGACCTAAAACGCAACTTTTCTGTTGTACCATTTCTTTGAATTCTAAGAGCAATTGCTAGTTAGTTGAACACTAGTAACAGGCTCTGCCGTATTGTTTGCTCTTTTTTCCCTCGGAGATTGTGATCTCGTTGATGGTGGCTGGAATCCTATCTCATGTTTACTGATTTTATTTTGTTGTTTTATCTCTCATCTAATTTTTAAAAAGGTCTTTAAGGCTGGGCGTGGTGGCTCAGGTCTGTAATCCCAGCACTTTGAGAGGCCGAGGTGGGCGGATCACCTGAGGCCGGGAGTTCGAGACCAGCCTGACCAACATGGAGAAATCCCGTCTCTACTAAAAGTACAAAATTAGCCAGGCATGGTAGCACATGCCTGTAATCCCAGCTACTCGGGAGGCTGAGGCAGGAGAATTGCTTGAACTCGGGAGGCGGAGGCTGTGGTGAGCCGAGATCACGCCATTGCACACCAGCCTGGGCAACAAGAGCAAAACTCTGTCTTAAAAAAAAAAAAAAAAAAAATCTTTAACAGCTTTGCAATAAATGAGTAAATAGGATAAAACAAAACCAAAGTCAGTGGATAGAAAATGAAGTATGAGAATCAAAAAATCAAGGGAGTGGGGAAGAGGAAAATCCAGCAATTTCAGACTGAGAAAGGCAACTGAAATCAAGAATCATATTTAGTTTGTGCTGCTTAGCAGCTTGGACAAAGATGGAGACATAATTGCCTAGATAATTTTTAATCCTTAGTAGTACAAAGTTGTTTTAGGTATCTATTGCTGTGTAACAAATTACCCCCAAATTTAGCTGCTTGAAACAACAAACATGTATTATCTCTCACAGTTTCTGAGGGGCAGAAAACGGGGAGCAGCTTAGCTGGGTGGCTATGGCTCACTGTCTCTTACAAGGTAGCAGTCAAGCTATTGGCAACAGCTGCAGTCCCATCAAGGCTTGACTGGGGCTGGAGAATCCATTTCCAAGCTCGCTCATGTGGTTGTTGGCAGGCCCCAGTTCCTCGCTGGCTGATGTCCAGAGGCCTCCCTTCCCGCCACATGTGCCTCTCTACAGGCTGCTGAATGTGCTCATGACACAGCAGCTGCTTTCCCTGGAGTGGCTTATCTGAGAAAAAGAGAGAAAGCCGAGATGGAAGCTGCAGTGTGTTATAGCCTACTCTGGGAAATGATAAACTCTCACTTCTGCTGTGTGTTATGCATCTCACCGATCAACCCCAGTGCAGCCTGGGAGGGGATCCCACGCTGTGCGAATGCCGGGAAGTGGAGATCACTGGAGGCCATCCTGGAGGAGGATGACTGCAAAAGTATATGGCATATATTAATTTCTCCTGATTAGATGAAGTTAATAGCAGTGAAAAAGATAATTCAAAGGAGGATCATGTGTACTTTCTTTTTGTATGCTCCATTTACTCATCATATAAAGGGTTCTCAGCAAATATTTACGGATATTCAAAAGTCTGCTATCTTCCAAGTTGTTTTCTCCATAAAGAAGAGTAGGTCAGCTGCAAGCATAAAGGACAAAATGTAATGTACAGCATACTGTAGTGGATGCTAACTTGGGTAATTTAAGTCAATGTTCTTTTAAAAAGTGTCATAGCCATGTCATCTCTATGTTTCTAATGCTAACACTCTAAAGCAAGTGCTTAGATTTCTGCAGCAGCTTCTCAATGTACTTTCCCTTTGTCTAGATTCTCTTATGCTATATCTCACTTTCATCATGTCATTATTGTTTAATGACTCATCACTAATAGAATAAAATCCAATCACCTTGACTTTTCAAAAGCACAATTCATCTATTCAAGTCTCTATTCCATTGCTTCCATCAGGAGCCCTTTACTTTAACCTGGAAGTATTCTCACTGCTTCCCAAATGTCCATGCTAATGTTTAACTCTTAACTTTTTCTTGTTGCTGTATCCCCTTCTGGGAATTTCTTGTTCTATTATTTGGCATCTCCATGTCCTTATTCAGCCAGCCTTCCCAGTGTTGACGTGTCTTCAGCACGTCTGCCTTAGCGCAAGGCCTCAGTATTTCTTAGGTGGATTGTTATCTTAATGACTTTTTCAATTCCCAGTTTCCTTCTGTTTTATCTTCCCTATTTTTCCATTGTTGTTTTTACACGTCAGACTGATTGTATAATTTTTTTACAACAAAATGCTTTGAGAGTTTGACACTTAGTAGGTTCTCAGTAATTGTTAATTGCATGAATAAAATGTCCAGGCAAATTCCCATTCCTATTTCCATGAAGTTTTAACATGATTTTGCCTCTCACTTTGATCTTTTCCTTGTTTGAAGTCCTGTGATACTTATTGTCTGCATCAATTATTTTGATGTTCTATAATATGCTTCCTCCTATTATCACTTAATTCTTCTCTTATCTTTCATTCATTCATGTATTTGTTCATTCATTTATTCAACACCTTTCTTTACAGGCTACTTTATGTCACAGATTATGCTAGGTCTTGGGAGAATAGAATGCTTGGCAAACACAGATAAGATATCTGTTTTTATGGCCCTTGGAGTCTACCTGTAAACAGAGACAACAATTAAATTATCACATCAAGAGAGTGTATTAGTTCGTCTCACAGTGCTATAAAGATACTACCTGAGACTGGGTAATCTATAAATAAAAAAGTTTTAATTGACTCACAGTTCCACATGGCTGGGGAGGCCTCAGGAAACTTACAATAATGGCAGAAGGCAAAGAGGAAACAGGGACATCTTACTTGGTGGCAGGAGAGAGAGAAAGAGAAGGGGGAAGTGCCAGACATGTATCCACAGATCTTATGAGAGCTCACTCACCATCATGAGAATAGTATCCATGATCCAATCCCCTCCCACCAGGTCCCTCCCTCGACACGTGGGAATTACAATTTGAGATGAGAATTTTGTGGAGACACAGCCAAACCATATCTGAGAGTGTAATTACAGATTGAGAAAAGGGCTGTGAAGGAAGAGTACATGGTAGCATGAAGGCATATAATAAAGGAAGCAGTTCTAGACCTAGACCTCAGAGAGGCTCCTCTGAGGAAGTGCCCTTTGGACTGAGATCTGAACAATGAGTAGAAACCACACAGTGAAGAGGGCTAGGAGGAAGGAGTGAGGGTAAAAGACAGTGTTTTAAGCATTGCAGTGGCATGCACAGTGACCCTGTGGTGGGATAAAGATTTAAAAGAAGGCCAGGGCGTTTAGATCCAGAAACAGAAAAAGGACACTAATGGAAACATTAATGAAATCTGAATAATGTACAGAGCTTAGTTACTAATTAATGTTCTAATGTTAGTTTCTAAGTTTTCACAAACATTTCACAGTAAAGGAAGATGATAACATTAAGAGAAACTGAACCTAGGTGAGGGGTATACGGGAAGGAACTATCTATGCAATTTTTCTGTAAATCTAAAATTCTTCTAAATGTAAATTTATGTTTAAAAGATAAGGTCAGAATGAAAGAAATTCACTGCATAAAAGAAGAATGGTACAAGATAAGGTTGAAGATTAAGACCAATCTAAGACTTCCAGAGGCTTTGAGCACTATCTTAAGAATGTTGACATTAATCTTGGAGTAAGGTGTGATGGTTTTACATAGTGAATGACACAGCGGGAGCTCCATTTGAAAATGTCACTAGGGGCAGTGTACAGAGTGGATTGGAGGAGTACATGGGTGGGTAAGGGAGGCCAGGTCAGACACTCTCGCGGTTTCCAGACTAGATATGTTGACTTAAGGTGGGGACAGACTCTCTTTAGCAAGATGTATGTTTACAAACTGCATTTATCTTTTCTTTCTTTCTTTTTTTTTTTTTTTGAGATGGTGTCTCGACCTGTCGCTCAGGCTAGAGTACAGTAGTGCGATCTCGGCTCACTGCAACCTCCGCCTCCAGGGTTCAAGCGATTCTCCTGCCTCAGCTTCCCAAGTAGCTGAGATTACAGCCATGCCCCACCACGCCTGGGTAATTTTTGTATTTTTAGTAGAGACAGGGTTTCACCATGTTGACCAGGCCGATCTTGAACTCCTGACCTCAGGTGATTCACCCGCCTCAGCCTCCCAAAGTGTTGGGATTACAGGCGTGAGCCACCGTGCCCCAGCCCATTTTTCTTTCACTTACGTACCTATCATAGAATTATTTAGATAATATCTACATAATACATATTCTTTGGATAAATAAATGAATAGATAAATAGATGAATTAATTTAAAAAGGGTTAGATCAGGTTAAGCAGTCCTTGAAGACAGCAGCCTCTTGGCAGTATTATGGTGGCTCTGTCCCAAACTCTAGAACCAGGACTGGTGATTTCAAATAGAAATCGACAGACTACCTCAGTTTTTCCCTCTGCTTCCAAGGACCCTTTTTCCAGAAATGAGTGATCCTTTGTCTTATTTTTGGAATGCCCATTATTTGCACAAAGGTTCAGGGAGGAGCACTGGGTGGAAAACAGAGGCTCAAAAGACATTTTGAAAGAAAATTTGAAAGTGTTCAATACCTGGAAATGGAAGAAGCAAGTTAAAGTGTGGTGAGCCATCTGCATCATGCCTTCTTCTTCAGAGCAAATTCATTCTGCATATCATTTGCATTTTGCCCTTTTGGCAATAGCGGTAATCTTAGCTTTTTTAGAGGCATCTGTAATTAGAGGTTCTTCACCTTCTGGGGGAAGTGTTCTAATTTCTCAATGGATAAAGGAAACCTGGGGAAAGACTGCAGCGTAAGGATGAGGAAAGGGCAGCATCCAGAGTTCTGCTTGTTTAGTTCAGTTGAGATCCAGCAGTTTAGGCAGTAGCAGGTGTGTGTTTTCTGCAAGCCTTTCTCATTTGAAAAGACAATGCTGGTTTTTAAGAACCATATCTTGGGATAATTAGTGTGAAGATCATCAGATGGACACTGCTAGGTTACTTTCAATTTAGAGAACGAAGAAAATAAGAATGATTAACATTCCAAGATTATTTCAACCAGGTGACCCTAAGATCCCAGTTTCTCTCCTAGAATCTTTGTTCCAACATTTGTGCTCAGTGTTCAGACAGGGCTATCACTACCCATGTTTGTTTTCTAACACATGACCAATTTTAGCCAATGGAGTTTATATCATGGATCTCAGAGGTTAATCTTTTCCCTTTCTTGTCTCCTCTGCTTCCCAGACATGCATTCATTTGACTGGCAGCCTGGAAAATTGAAAAATGCCACAGGGGTTATTAAGGTGGAAATCGTTTCTGCTCTTTGAGGCTCTGCAAGCTAGTTATTGCTGCACCTATAATATCCAGGCATCAGAGTAGCACGCATTGTTCTTAACTTGCCTGACACAGGCCCATATCAGTTGTAACACCCAGATAGAATGAAGGGCTCTCAAGATATCATTTCTCTACTCAAAATATATCCCTTTAGTCGATTAAAACAGAGTCCCTGAAGTTATTAGAATGTATTCTGTGTCTTTGTGCACACACGTTTGATTTACTTTTGTTCTTATTAAAAGGGTAAGCCTAGAGAAAAGGAGAAAAGAGAATCTTCCATAATCCATATTTTAATAATTGCCTGAGTGCACATTTACTCTACAGAGACTTTCATGTTTCTCTAACTATTTACTTGGCTCTTTTACGCAATGCGTGTTACTTACCTGGCCTGGTAGACCATGACCCAGCTTCTGGCCTATCATGTAATCCTGCATTTGGTTCCCTTTGAGCCATTATGGCATAGTCTGGCTGTAGGATGGAGATATTATTTTAATGGTTTGTTTTTCACAATAAATGGCTCCATATTGTATAAATTGTATTGAGCTGTTATGATGTTAATATATAAATATTAAGAAACCATTGGGGAAAAGTTACCGTGTAATTGAGATAGCCTATTTTCCAATGTTAACAAGTTCTTCATTAATTTTTTTCTCCATAAAAATATTCAAGGAGTTTAATTCACATTAAAAACTTATAAACATATATTTTAAAAAATGAAATTACTTTACATCCCAACTCAACAACAGGAAACAATACCACTCCTCAACTGGAAAACCTCTATGCATCATTTAAATAAGGCATAGAGAAAAGAAAAACACCCCAAAGCCAAAGTACCCCATGGTAACAAAAAAAACTTCAGAGAGGTTTTTCAGGAGAGAGAATTTGTTTGTTTCTATTTAGCTTTAGGGCAATGATCTTTTTAACCATGTTGCCGCAGGCAAAAGATTCAATATTAGCATTAATGCCTGCTTTTGATAAAGTATAAGAGAATGAAATATAATCTACAGTAACATAAAACCCTGATCATAAAAGTGAACTTAAATTCATGTCCTGCTTCAAAACTGCCAGGCATGTTGTTGGCCTCCTGTCTTGGTATATCAATCAGGGCCCCGGCAGGAAACGGAATTCATTCCAGATGGTTCAGATAAGACTTGAATAAAAGGAGTTACAGGGCCATCGGCTGGAATCAAACAGAGGATGGTGGGGTGCTCTACCCAGGGACTGAAAGCAGGAAGCTGTCACCACACCTAGGACCTAGGGCTGAGCAGAGGAAATAGTGTTCTGGAACCCAGTGAGCCCTGGAACTGTGCAGGACATGCGGCTGTCTTAGTGGATGGACATAGTTACTGCCAGGGAAGTGATTTGAAAACAGAATGAGTGGAGATGAAATGCCCTGTCACTGCTCCTCCTGTCATCCATCTCTCACTGGTGCCTCTGTTGGCCAACGCCACCCAGAAGGCAGCCAGTGAGGGAGTCCATATGGTGTAGTTTTTAGTGGGCACTTCCTGAGCTTGAAAGTTGGGCAGATGAAGTGGGGAAGGGGATGGAAAGTGGAAAATATCCACAACAGTTGGTTTTCAGATCACTAAAGTGTTAGCATTATTGGTGTCTAAATAACAAAATTACTATAAAGGGATTATATTTTTTAACCCCTCATGAGAAAGAAGCTAGAAGTTCTATATTTTATTTTATAGAAGGCTGGATGTAAAAATGACTATTAGCAGGGTTTTCTTCTTGCTGGGCAAAAAATGTTCAAAACCTTACCTAATAGTCTAATACTCCTGTAGGAAATTACAGTTTCCAAAGGACTTTCCACTGATAGTATTTCCTTGAATTCCAACTAAAGTCCTAAGAGGGAGGTATTATCTTATTAACTTTATAGGTGAAGAGTCAAGGGTCACAGCCTCAGATGACTTTCTTACTATCCAAAGTTAGAACTCAGCAGCATCAATATGCAGATTTAGGTCTGACTTTACATCCCAACTCAACAACAGGAAACAATACCACTCCTCAACTGGAAAACCTCTATGCATCATTTAAATACAGCATAGAGAAAAGAAATACACACCAAAGCCAAAGTACCCCACGGTAACAAAAAGGTTCTTTATGTCAAACCACTATGCCATTTTAAAAATAATAAATAATAATACACACTTTTGATAGCATATATGCTGAAAGAAGAACAGAACTGTCTGTACTCTGCAGAAAATTGCATTTGCAGGGGAACTACAGTCTCTGTGTCAGGTAAGCTCAGTATCAAGAAGCAAAGAACAGTCCAAAGCATCAAGTAGTCCAGTGGAATAAAATGATTCAGGAAGAGAGGCAAGGAGAACATTTGGGAGGAGAGACTGGAAAGAGACTCCCAGGAAACAGTAAGAAGCAAGGAGGATCATGCATGCATGAGGAGCATGCATGCCTGAGAGTGGTTGGGAAGAGACTAGTTAGAGTGTAAAGTGAGGTTTCTCAAGAGTTAAGGCAGAGGCTACAATATTTCTCAATGTATTGTTCATGGACCACTTGCATCAGAATCACCTAGGTTACCTATTTCAAAGGTCAATCCTGGATCCCCCTCTGACTTGCAGAGTCAGAATCTGCATGAGGAGAACTCTGCTGTTTGGCATTTTGACATGTCCTCTCCATTAGTCCCTGCTCTCCCCACTACTCCCACCACACACACACGTACACAAAGGTTGAGAACTGCTGACAGAGAGCACATTTGGGCAGTTTGACTAAAAAGAGCTCTGTATCAGAACTATAAATATTTGGTTACAGCTCAGTTTTCTGGCATGGCTGAACATAAGCCATCTGAATACCCATCGATCATCCCAACTTCTGTTTCTTTGCTTCAATCATAGTTTTTGAATAATCTTTTGAAAATATGTTTCCTAATTTTATGCTTTAATAAACAAGGCATATTAAACACAAATTGACTTTGCAGATTCTTATAGTGCTTTGAGTTAAATATTTTAAACATCAATTATGGTAAACATTAAAGATGTAAATGTAGTAAGTTAGGGAATTGGGTTAAACTGTATGGATGCTAAGATTGCTTTTCAAAAGGAATCCCTAATATGAGCCTGTGTTCTTGTTATTTAATCTTATTTTCATAAAAGGAGTGTGAAGAATGGGCAACTGCAAGACCTCAAAGGTGAGATAATATGGCTACCTTTTCGGTTTTTGCAAAATTAATTAATGAACACAGATGCAGTCATCTGCAAGATGTTTTCCAAACAACACTAAGAGCTTCTTTTCTGTTTTCATCATTATCCTTTTGCAGCATCAAAAACATGTATTGCCTCAGCATGAAAAACAATATCTCACTTCAACTTCTCTTGTTAGCTTTAAGACTCTTTCCCAGTGCCACATATTTGGGTAAGAGTGTTTATGGTATGGAACAAAATGTTGATTATTGTTGTTGTAACCAAAGGTCGTATTGGGCATTTGGAACATTATTTTGTAGAGGATGGATGTGCTACCTTTATACTGTAACTTTTTTTTCCGGTTGAAACCGTATAATCTTGAGTCATGGTTCAAACAAATAGTATTTCAAATACTGTTTATCAAAAGTTTTAAAACAGTAACTGAGGCTGGCTGTAATTTAACTGTGAATTTGATTTGCCTTGCTGATTTATAGAGCGGTGCAGATACTTTGTAACTTGTACTCAGGTTAAGTTTGAGTTAGTTGTAGACTTTTTCTTTGTTTATTGTGATTCAGAATGGCAAACATATTGTTTGTATCCCTTAAAGGAAGGTAGAATTATTGATTAACCACAAAACAATACATATTGGTTGATTCTTCCCCCCACATTAATAGGTTATCTTTTGGCTGAGTCTCTCAGCCAAAAAATAACACTTTGAGTTACTTTCCAGTAATGGCCATGAGTTAGAGTTGACCTCTTCACACTAGAGAGTAGTCTCTGTTGAATCAATAGCTGCAGTTTTGATCTGATTGGCCTGAGATGAAGTTACAACCTATAGTGATGGAACAAACCAAAATAAACAGCTTATTTTAGAATTAACTCAGGAGTATGACCTCACTTGGAACATGCTCTATACCAGCGTTCACTGATATTAACCTAATGGCTATTTTAAAAATTAAAGTCCTTATCTTTGGGGGCTTTTCCAGAAAATCCAGCAATTACTTTTTCAAATATCCATTATTTCTCCAGGGACATATTTTATAAGAAGCAGAAGAAAATATAAGCATTAGATATTTTGGTGTATATAAATTACTACAGCAATCTCTGTAGTATTTTCCTGTAAATTCTTATCAAAGCAATTTAAGGCAAACAATTGGAAAGTGAGAATTAAATGCGATCATCTTTCTTAGAGAAGTGTGTTCACAATGCCAAATAATCCATTTTATTGAATTTCCACCCCTCAGAACTGACCAGTTGTTTTGCTTTCCAGCAGTGTCACCTACATCTATCCCAGAGAGCTCTTTCTTTCTTTCTCCCTCCCTCCCTTCCTTCCTTCCTTCCTTCTTTCTTTCATTTTATTTTTTATTTTTTGAGATGGAGTCTCACTCTGTTACCCACGCTGTAGTGTAATGGCACAATCTTGGCTCACTGCAACCTCTGCCTCCCGGGTTCAAGCAATTCTCCTGCCTCAGCCTCCCGAGGAGCTGGGATTACAGGCATGCACCATCATGCCTGGCTAATTTTTGTATTTTTGTAGAGGTGGGGTTTCACCATGTTGGCCAGGCTGGCCTCAAACTCCTGACCTCAGGTGATTCTCCCACCTCAGCCTCCCAGAGTGCTGGGATTACAGGCATGAACCACTGTACCTGGCACAGACAGCTCTTTCTAAACTGAGAGACCTTAACAGGTGTGTCCGTCTGAATTAGCCCATTATATTTAAGAAAGCACTTTTATAAGACCTGACTTTGACTTAGGTATTATTTATTGTTGGATTGGTATGAAAAAAAATCCATCAGCTTTTTTTTTAAAGGTTTAATTACATGTACACATGAGTGTATGTCACTGCTCACACCCAATTTTCTTTGCTTTCTGTTATGCTAGGACTGGAAAGCAGATGTTTGTTATAAATTGTATTTCTTTTAATATGTTACTAAGTAAATATATGGGATTGAATTATTTCTTTTTGGAACTTCTGCCTAAAACATTAAACTATACTAATATCAACTCTGTAGAATCTGTTTAAAAATAGGAGCAACTGGGGTGCAGTATTTCATGAGTGAATGCTAAAGCTTTCCCTTCGAAAGAAAGCTGGGAGGTCGGAACAACTGAAAGACTCCAAATGCGTCATGTCCGAAAAAGCCAAAAGACAAGCAAAAGCTATAAAAAGTTCTTGTCATATTCATTTCTTCTTTCTATCTATACAGTAAGTGTACTATAAAGCTTTTGATTTCTTTCAAAACTCCTGGCTGGACATTTGTTCTCAAATTATTAGAGTTTTTTTATTGTATAGAGAGTGTATATTCTTAATTTGTTCCTAGGAGGCAGGACTTGACTCTGGAGGCGGGGCTTGGACACTGGAACAAATTGAGAACTAGCTAAAACAGGGATGGGGTGGAGGCAGCTTTCCATAAGACACTCCCACCAGTGTGCCACGTCAGTTTACCATTGCCACTCTGAGCACACTGCCTCTGGGGTAGCCCCGCTCCACAGGGAGCAGTGCCTCTGCTGCTACTGGACACTGCTGCTTCAGTAAAAGTTTCTATCTAACACCTCCCGCTCACCCTTGAATTCTTTCCAGGGTGAAGTTAAGAACCAACCATCCTGATCTAAGCCCCAATTTTGGGACTTGCCTACCCTACATCCATGCCCTGAAATTAAATAAAATTACAGTCCAAAACTTTCTCCCAAAGTTATCTTCACTTGCACTATTGCAGAACAGAACAACAATAAAGAACTGCTGATTTCCATCCCCTTAGTTGACAGTCATTGCTATTTTTCTTCTTCTGTTTACCATTTGAAATGTTGGCACTTTTCCCTCTATATTGATATGAAACAGAAAAGTTTGACGTGACAAGACACTGAAACTATTTATGTATTTCTTTCCTTGTGGTTTAAAACACAGGTCTCTGCATTCTAAAGTTGTAGTTTTCAACTGAGGGTGGTATTGCTGCATTTCCCCCTACCCTCCAGGACACTGGGCAATGTCTGGAGATATTTTTTTACTGTCATGCCTTGGGGACTAGAGGAGCTACTACTGGCATCCAGTGGTTAGAGGTTGGGGATGCAGCTAAACATCTACAAAGCACAGGACAGCCCCCACAGCAATTATCTGGCACAAAATGTCAATGGAACCAAGGTGGAGAAACTGTTCTAAAATAATCCCTCCAAAACCTTGCTCAACCCTTCTAGGCATTCTCAATCCAGCTTATGACAATCTGGCAACTCCGTTCCATCTGCTATTGGGAGTACTACGGTCTTGTGAAATTCAAAGGCCTTTAAAAATTTTTTTGCGTGTCATCTCCTTTAATTATGGGGCATTTGATCCTTCTGGTGCATATATATATGTGTATTATTTTTCTGACATTATGCCTCCCTTATCACTCCATTTTTATGTTCTTTCATGTCTCCGCTTCATCTTTCTATTCTCTAAACAGTTCATTTTTAAATTTTTTTTTTTAACTTTTACTTTTTAGATGTGGAATCTTGATTTGTCACCCAGGCTGGAGTGCAGTGGTGCAATCATATCTCACTACCTTCTTGAACTCCTGGCCTCAAGGAATCCCCTGCTTCACCCTCCCAAGTAGCTAGAACTACAGGTGCATGCCACCATGCCTGGCTAATTAAAATAATTTTTTTTTTTGTAGAGTCTGAGTCTTGCCCGCTTGCCTACTCTGGTCTGGAACTCTCGGGCTCAAGCAATCCTCCCAGCTTGGCCTCCCAAAGCATAAGGATTACAGGTATGATCCACTAACAGTTCTAATCTATGATGTCCTTACATCATTCCCTATGTGCTCAAATACTCCTGACTCTATTATAAGTTTGTGCTGTTTATTAGGTAGCGCTGAGACTTGAATTGCCCTGTTTGGAGCAGAGAGAAACCTGGGAATTGTTCTGCTGACTCTGTTTTCTTTAGCTTACTTTGGGGTCACATTGGGAGTATCTGGTCCTGAGCCAGGGGAGTGTCACTGCATGGAGATTGTGCTGCTAACAGAGGACTCACATCACTGTTGTTGCCTCTTCTCCATAGATGGCCAACCACATGTCAGGCCCTGTGTGAGGTGCTTCTCACATATTTATCTCTACAGGATAGCTGTTATTAACCCTACTATGAATAAGAGGAAAGGGACGCCCAGCAAGTCATCCAAGGACAATGGCTAGCAATATGTACAACTAGGAATTGTACCCAGGATGATTTGATTTAAAACCTTCACTCTTTCCATAGGATGATGGTGTCTCTGAGTGCTGCAAATAGTTAGGGACATCTCAACACAGCTAGGTTTGTTTTAGAGCTAGGTGAAACCATGTAAAGGCTTTTAGATGACCAGAATGGCTCGAATCAAATTGAGCTGGTATTCTCAAGGCTGGAAAATATTTCATTGCTTATTACACACTCTCTCTCTCTCTCTCTTTTTTTCATGGCCAGAGGAGAATTGGTTTCATTCACATATTCAATTTATAACATAATTCAGCAGTTATGCTAGTTGCTGGGGTCTTCGGCACGTGACGTAGAATTCTCGTCAGGGTGGTGTCCCCTGGCTCTGCAGTCTTACTGGCGTGGCTTGATACCACACAGCTCCTCCATGACTCACCCTTTCTCAGTCATCTAACTTGAATTTTCTAACCCTCAAACTATTCCCCTTTCAGATCAGGATAGTGACACTTCAAATCACAGTGTTGCCAGGAGGTTCAAAAGACCCCATGCACAAAGACTTCACTGACATGAAGTAAGGAGGGATGAAAACCCCCTTCATTTTCCTCTTCATTAAAGGAATCAAGGACATGGTACTGGGTGTCCAGCAGGACATGCCTGTGAACAAATAAAACATCCATAAACAAGACAAGGTGCCTTAGCACTACATAAAACAGATGTCACTTGTTTGATAACAAACCATAGAAGAGAGAGATTGAAATGTGGAACATCGGTGGGAGATTCTTTAGGCAGATACAGTCTATTCTTATAACCCGTTTTTGTAGTTTTGCTCTTGTGAAAGTGGCTTCTATTTCCATGCTTAACCTGTGTTGGAAAATTCCTGTGTGCAGCGTGGCAAATAACTGCCATATCCTGTTTCAGAGATGGCTGCTCTTTTGTCACAAGTGGAAATTTTCCAGTGCATAGAAGTATGAAAGTTTATTTTAAGGGTGTGAATGTTTTTGTAAACAAGATATTCTAGGCATTATTTCTACCCACAATTTACTTTTGTGCTTTGTGTGTGCGTGTGTATGCTTTGGAAAAATGTTTCAAAATCCCATCCAGATGGTTTCAGTCCCTCAAGCTAATCTCACCATCACCTGTATTTTCTTACATTCATCTGTCTAAGTGTGGCAGACAGTCCCTTGGCAGACTCTCAGTCTTTCCCAATCTCTTTTTGCCAGCTAGTCGGGGCTCCAGAAAGGCTTTCAGTTTTCCTAATAAAGGGGGCCCATTTATTCTTTTAGTCCCCCTTTTGTTCGCTCCTCTCTGCTCCTTTTCTTTACTTTTTTTTAAACTTTGATCAAAGTTATGATGACTGGAGCTGTAGCAGCCATCTTGTGATCAAGAAACAGAGCCAAGACAATCACAGAACTTCCAGCTCTTGTCTCTGAGACTGCAGACCTAACACCAGTGGCTGATCTCCAGATTTCCTGTTAGGTGGGACAAAGAAATGCACATTGCCTTGAATTGCTGTCAGTCACATTCTTCTGTTACTCGTATATCCCTCCATTCTGATATGGTTCCGTTCACTGGTGAATTTTCATAGATCCTCTCTATCAATTCACTTTCTGCTAAAAACTCATCTTTTTGAGGAAAGCATGAATGATTGAACCCTCATTCTCATCCCGAGTATATTCATTTTCTTTTCATGGTGCTCAGTGAACATTATCATTGAGCATTCCTTTACTTCCGTTAATATATTGCACTTTGCAATACAAATATATCCTATTTGTAACTATGTTATACTACAGAGACATTCTTCTTTTTGTGTTTTGCTTTTTGTCTTTCCAGATAAATAGTGAGTCATAAAGTCTGAGGGTTTTTTTTGTATGCACTTAGGATGTATAATCCAGAACGTTCTTCTCATTAGATACTTTAGTAGGTATTTTTGATGGATGGACACACTACACACTGAATTAATTCTTGCAGCTGCTACTAGGCAACAAGATAAGGTGTCAGTGTGGTGGTGGTATTCACACATATAGAGTTAGGCCTAGACAGACTTTCATAGTGTCAGTTACTTCAACTGGGCAAGAACCAGACTTGTAACTAGCTCCTGCCCCCCTGTCTTTTGCTCAGAACTGCTTTTCTCAATACCTTCCCACTGCAGGATTCCTTTCAGAGCTCAAGCCCTGAACATTTACATGTGGCATATGCATAAAGAGAGTTCTTTTTTTTTTCAAAGTGCAGATCTTTTCTTCTTGATTTGGCATCTGACTGTGGTTATTTCTATTATTAAACATCAATGGTTCATATTACTTAACAGTAGTTATTCAGAATGAGAAGGTATAATATAAAGTAATAAGGTACCTTCAACTATGCATTGCTTTACAGTACTTGGATTATTTAATTTTTTTCATATTTCACTTCTAGCTGTCCCTATCATTTCCATTGAATTGCACATACAGTATTTCCCTACATAAAAATTTATCTTTTTTTCTTAAAGGAAAACATTGAAAAGGGCAATAGATTCAAGCCCTTTGAATGTTGACTCCCATTCCTTACATAAATACATGAAAACCATTGTTAATTGGAAACAAAACAGCACCTCCCACATTCATTTTGCTTCTTTGTGTCATCTCTGACAGTTATGAAAGACAAATGTGTTCCCCTTCATTACTGGCACCACTCAAGCAGTAAAGCTCAAAGAGAAGAAAATGTGAACAAATGCAAGGACGTAGGAAATGTGTTAAATATGGTCATAGGCTAACACGTACAATGATTTCATCTTAAACAGAGACAGGAAACACCCAATCTCATTCTATTTTTTTTTTTTCACATTATCAAGAATTTGAAGCCTTAAATAGCTCTCCTATGTCATTTCTTCAGGAACTGATTTAATATCCTTGTTTCTGATTTGAAAACGGTAAGAAAGAGACTGCATTTTTGTTTTATAAATTCAAAAGGAATGCTGGCTGGGAAAGACTCGTTGACTGAAATGAATTGTACAGGCACAGGACAAAGACACTAACACACCTTCAAAAATTCTGAAGCCTTCTCTGTGCATTTGGTACAGGGTTATCCTACTCTTGTCCCACTGGCTTATACAAAAATCTAACTTCCTGATGTTTCCCTTTTTGCTGTCTTCCCATTAGACTCCCGCTTGAGAGGCAGGAAAGCTGCTGGCAAATGCATTTGAAGCACAAGTGTACTCTGAGATGAAAGTGTTATGGATATAGAACTGTTATCACACTCGCATAGTCTCATTCTCACTTGCTTTTCAGCTACATAATCTTGGCTTCCTGGCAATCCACTTGATTACAATGTGTAAATGTCTAGGTCCAAAGTTGGGTTCACATTTTGATCTACTTGTGGAGATTGTTTTTCTTCCCTATCTCCATATTACTTTGCTTTGACCCCTTTTAATTAAAGAAGCTGAATCTTTTGACTTCTGAATCCTGTATTCCACTGATTTTTGTTGTTGACAGATGGAAGCAGGACACTAAGCTGCCTGGAAATGTGTTGCTGAAGAGAAAACTGCTTCCTGGAAGACACATCCGGGCATGTCGGTCTCAGATATTCTGTTTGGAGATGAAAGTACGGCAGTCCCATAACAGTCAAGCCATGAGCTGCTGCCATTCACCTGCCTCTGCATGAGCAACATTATTTTGAACTGATCCTCTTCTACTGCTGTTTCCATCTTGCTACACTTCTCAACCATCCCAGTCTTTGTAAACATGGCAGGGGCACAAGTAATGGGCGCAATAGCCCCCTGACTTGCTCGTTATACTTGCAGCTTTCCTTCTTTTTCTTTTCTTTTCTTTGAGACGGAGTTTCACTCTTGTTGCCCAGGCTGGAGAGCAATGGGGTGATCTTGGCTCACCACAACCTCCGCCTACTGGGTTCAGGTGATTCTCCGGCCTCAGCCTCCCAAGTAGCTGGGATTACAGGCATGCACCGCCACGCCTGGGTAATTTTGTATAATTTTGTGTTTTTAGTAGAGATGGGGTTTCTCCATGTTGGTCAGGCTGGTCTTGAACTCCCTACCTCAGGTGATTCTCCCACCTCGGCCTCCCAAAGTGCTGGGATTACAGGCGTGAGCCACTGTGACCAGCCTTTATTTATTTATTTTTGCTCTTGTCGCCCAGGCTGGAGTGCAATGGCACAATCTCGGCTCACTGCAACCTCCACCTCCTGGGTTCAAGTGATTCTCCTGCCTCAGCTTCCCAAGTAGCTGGGATTATAGGAGCCCGCCACCACACGCAGCTAATTTTTGTATTTTTAGTAGAGATGCGGTTTTGCCATGTTGACCAGGCTAGTCTCAAACTTCTGACCTCTTGATCCACCCGCCTTGGCCTCCCGAAGTTTTGGGATTACAGGCATAAGCCACTGCGCCCGGCCTACTTACAGCTTTCTAAAGGAATGGTTCTTTGGATTGAGTGTGTTCTGTTGTGAGAGAAAACTTGAGAAATTACCCAATATAATAGCTGTCACTGCTATATTATCTGGAAGTTCTTTACAATTGCAGAGTACCATTTCATACAGCACATCCTTGAATTGTTACAGAAGACTTCACAGTAAATGGTATTATTAAGATAGTGTTATTATCCCCGCTTGAAAGATAGGGAGTCATGTTTAGTCATACAATTAGTGAGGTCAGGACTGGAATTCAAACCTGTTGTTGCTGACTTCATGAGTTTTGCTCTTGATCATCTTATTCCACCACATTCAGAATAGTGATTAAAGACTGTTTTGAGGCCATCAATGCCTTTGAAGTCTCATAGAAAATATGAACATTTCCTGAGAAATATGCACAATATTTTTATATAAGGTTAAGAGGTTTATGGTCACCTGTTTCCATAATGAGATACAGCCATGTTTTGGGATGGGAAAGCAGAAAGAGGGATAGGACAACATAGAATTAAGCTTATCAGGGCAGAGGAGCCACACCAAAATTAACCACTGCCTATGTGTTTCAGGATGATTACGATGATGCAGTCATTGTTTTTATTGGGTGCTTATTTGTGTATTCTTCTGAAGTATTCTTATTCAGGTATTCTTCTAAATATTTTGCAGAGATTATTTCATCTCATGCTCATTGCAATGTCATAAGTTAAGTACCTCTTAATATTCCATTTCCCAAACAGAAACTAAGTTTAAACAATGAACCCAATGTCACATGATCATTTCGACTGTTGGTGTTTAAGCCAGAATTTGAACACAGACAGTTTACCTTCAGATCTTGACTCTTCATCCCAGTGGATGAACTTCACTTCAAGTTATGATATGGAGCTAACCACATGAATTTTGTTGTGGTCTGTCTTCACTATGATTCAAACACTATGTACCAGGCAGGACGCTCTCTACCAGTCCCTCACAGACAGCATCTTTATTAGAGAAGTAGAATGCTCTGTGTTCTCTACTCTGCCTAAGAAGAGCTCTTTGAAATATTGCATTATTTTATTCTCTATGACTTTATTTGATTTACTATGTCTAATGCTGTCCTTCTTTTGTACTGGTATTAGTTTTATGATGTTAACCTACTGTGTTTTATGATGGGGATGATTTTTCTCTCCAACTTAAATTGCAATTCCCTTAAGTGGGAACCACACATTTGTACATACCTTATAGTCTACAGTAGTGCTTCTCAAACATTTTCATGTACATTAGTCTCTTGTGGGTTTTGATAAAATGCAGATTCTGATTTAATAGATCCAGGGTGGAGGCTTAGAATTTGCATTTCTTTTTT
>NW_012115833.1:4265897-4304269 GCF_000951035.1 Colobus angolensis palliatus | reverse complement strand
CTCGATCTCCTGACCTCGTGATCTGCCCATCTCGGCCTCCCAAAGTGCTGGGATTACAGGCTTGAGCCACCGCGCCCGGCCTAGAATTTGCATTTCTATCAAGTTTCCTAGTGGCACTGGTTCTTGGACCACAATTACAATAGAAAATTATAGAGCATGCAATGCTTACTGTCAACCTAAGCAGATAGCAAACAAATGAGGTAGGAGGTACCTATATGCCAGGAACAAGATTATTTATTCAATAAACATGTATTAAGCTCCTACTGTGTGCCAGATACAGGCACAAGATAGAATACGTTTAAACACTGGCTCTCTCACTATCCTACTTCAAGAATGACAGAATGGATAAGCTTATTTCCACTTGCTGTGTAAAGTAAGGACATTCATCTATGACTACCTGGGAGTCAGTATGGTACATTGGAGGAAGAAAGGATTTAAAATCAGATACATTGGTGTTTTAATCCTTCTGCCCATGATGTCATAGCCACATGACATCTATTCATTTCTGAGTCAGTCAGTAAAGTTTTACTGAACACCTTTGAGGTGACAGGCATTGGGCTATGCACTGGGAGCATAAAGGGCTTGTGGGCTTTTTCTAGACACTAGAGGAAAGATCACCAAATAAATCCCTGCAGATGAGTACGACAGGTGCTGTCATAAAACAATAGTTGTTTAGAGAGAATAGGGAACACCATCTAATTCAAATTATGGAGTAAGAAACATTTGTTTGGAGTGTGAGTTAGCCAAACAAAGGGCAAGGTGGGGCATGATACATGATACAATGAACTTTAGAGGCAAATTCCTCCATTTAACCTCTTAAGGCTGTGAATTATTGTATAAGTTACTCTACTCTTTAAGCCTCGGTTTCCTTGTCTGTAACAAAGAGTAATAGTTATTGTAGTCTCTTCAGGAGTATTCTATGAACCGTTCACATTGAGCAATTGGAAAAATGCCGAGCATAGACAATAAGTCATCAAATATAAGTGTAGGTATAAACAAATAAGGAAAGAGCATGTTGCATGTGTGGGTCTGAATTTTTTCCATATGGGATGAAGAGTGAGAGCAAAGACAAGCCAGAAAAGTGGTTGGAAGGAACGCTCTTGGAAGTCTGTTTTTTGTTTTGTTTTGTTTTTTGTTTTTTGCCACCCAGGCTGGAGTGCAATGGCATGATCTCAGCTCACTGCAACCTCTGCCTTCTGGGTTCAATCGATTCTCCTTCCTCAGCCTCTTGAGTAGCTAGGATTACAGGTGCCTGCCACCACGCCTGGCTAATTTTTGTATTCTTGGAAACCTTTTTGTACTAAGATAAGGGGTTTCAGCAGAAACTTACAAAGATGGAAGTGGTAATATGGTGATAGGGTGACATAGGGGCTATGGAATAAACAAGATTGTACATGAGTTTGATCAGCCTCAATTTCCCCATCTGTGATAGGAGAGTTTGTTTTCCTGAATTTAGATTGAGCACCTCTCTGCAAAGCTAGGTGGATGCAGGGGCCTGAGGGCCCAGGTTCTCTCACGGGCTTCACTATCTGCCCAAGTATCTGATCTTTCTCTTTGTTTTCTTTAACCTGAATTTCTCATTCCTGTTGCCTGACTCCCAGATGTGTCAACTTTAGCCACCTAGCAACTGTTATCTGTGAACTCACTGAGATAAGTTTGAACTTGGAATATTGTAGGTGCTCACTAAATATTTATGAGTGTTGAATGGATGAAGAATGTTGAATGGATGAATAACTTCTCATTGACAAATTCAATAGATATCTGTTCGCACCTTGTCTTGGCTGACCTTCCTTAATTTGACCACTGCTTGATTTATGCTTCTTACTTGATCATCTGTAATTTAACTAGAGTCACATACAGCCCTATTCTGAAAGGTATTTTCCTGCAATTCTAGCATACAACTTTTTTTTTTCCTGAATGGAGTATATTCTTTTTTAGTAATTACTAAGTATTTGAACATTGCATGGAATGAAAAAAAATATTGTTTATCTATTTTGGGTTCTCTCTGTGAGTTTTACTGTATATTTTTTTCTCTCTTCCATGTGTATGCATGTACACACATGTGTACGTATATGCATGTGTGCGCTTATACCAGGCCTAGTGAGAAAAGTTTGACAAATTGTGAATTTGCTAATGTGTATGTGGGGTGTGTGTGTGTGTGTGTATTTGGGTAGAATCCAATATGTTTCTACAAAAACAAATACATAATTTATTTGAGCCTTGTCTCAATGCAACATACAGTTTTGTCCTCCTGTTTTCAAAGTGACTTGCTCCCAAGGCTTCCTACTGTTGTCTGTGTGCAAAGATTTACTGTAAACTGGGTCTGTTTAAGTTGTGAAATCATACTTCCCTGCCGAATGAAGTCAGAGATGAAGTTAGAGTATGGACGCAGAGAGTAGATTGTGTAAAATGAGAAACCCCAGAGAAAGGAAGTCATTTTTATTTTTGTTGATCCTTTCAGGCTGTTTGGCTGATTGCTGCTCCTGGGGACAAGGCTACTTCCTGCCTGTCCATTGCTTGACTTGCTGCTCATCTCCTCTAGTAATGGAAGAGAAATATCTCTCCTTATGTTTCATTGTCTCTGCTAACTAAACAACCTGGGTTTTTTCTTTCCAACTTTCTCTATCAGAAAAGATCAGGTGTAAGTGACTGTTCTTGACTGACAACTGAAATCGTAGGTGGAGTTATGCCAACCATTGAGTTTCAAACTGGATGTATGAATCGAAAAAGGAAGGGGGATAGAGAGAATTCTAAGAAAACGAAAATCGAACCTTAGCATAGAGATGATTTGGTGTTTAGGTAACCTGAAGTTTGCAGTAAGTTACCTTTTTCCCATTTGGGTTTCTAACAAGTGTCCTGTTGACTGGGTAGCTTTCTTTTTACTGAGCATACAATCATTATATGAGAATTGTGGACTGTTAAGGTAACAGACTCAATTCTGGTTACTTGCTTTTTGAACTTTACCGATTATTTTTAAGAACTTCTAAAACATACATGTTGAATATGTTTGTGGTGAATGTAGCGAAATGATTCTACGTGCTACTTTAAAGGAGTGTCACAGTTGCAGCACCTTTTCCTTTTTCTTCATTTTGTTCCTTTCCATAAGTTATTCCTTAAGTTTCTATTCTTTAATAGATAAAGAATAATATAAAGTTATCTTATTTCTAAATACCATATAAAATGTATATCAAAAATAAAACATTCATGAAAACTATAGGTTTTCCTAAATTAACTGTCAACGTTTTGACAAATGTTCTGTTTACATATCAGCACTCAGTGTCCACTGAGAGTAGCGTGGGGTGTGTTTGTGTGTGTGTGTGTGTTGTAATGAGGAAATAGATTTTAATTCATTCTAGGAAAATAAAGATTCTCAACTTAAAATCAACCTAAGTGTTTTCTGTTTAAAGCATTTAATATAGTTGACCCAAACCATTAAATCATGGTATTAAAAAATTACCTGGTTTAATTTCTTATGTTGCAAAACTGCAGTAGTCCTTATAATTTAGTTTAGTATTCATAGACCTCAAGAAACAAAGGTGAAAGGACTCAATTATATATAATTGATCCCCCCTTCCTTGAAACAAGGGTCAGAATCCTTCTGTATCTTCATCTTTACTCTTTGAATGAATAAATAAATTTGCATCAGTTGGTAAAGTTGGAGAGAAGAAGAAATTCATGTATGATTTCAGTGCATTCTCTACATGTAGCCAAATGTGTTTCCAAGTTTTCTGAAAATGCATTTACTTTTCTGAATTGTAATTGCCAATGCTTGTGCAAATTTTGCATAAACCTTAATTTCTCTTTTGAATACTTTTCACATCTGGTCTTTGCCCTTCCTTTTATTATTTTACTCGACAAAGCTTAACCTCAGTACAGACAATATTCTCCCCCAAAATTGCTGTGCTGAAATAGACTGATTATCATTGCATAAATATCATCTCCAAATAAGATTTTTTGACTGAACACCCGTGGAAGGCACTGAACTAGACCTTGCAATAAATGTTATTGAATAACTTCCACTTCCATTCATAAGATTTGTGCTGCTCAAAAGTAAGGCAAAAAATTACCTCATATCCTATCTCCCCTTCTATGCTCTGAATATGGATTTATAGTTGGATTTCTTCTTTCTACTTTGTGATCTGGAAACTCTCATTATGAAGTAGTTGTTCTTTCCATAAACTCTTTAGATCTTTGTGAGCTCCCTTTTATTACTTTTTTATGCTGATAGGCTCTGGCATCAAGGAGTCCTTACAAGGGATATCCATGGACCTATTCTTTGGTGATTATAGAAAACAAGACATTTTTTTTCTTCCATAAAATATAAATTTAGTGCAAATGTGAATCATAGGCTAAAGTTCCATTCACTTAATGGAAAGTTTATCACTATCAATTTGGTAATGTTTTAAGTACTTTTGATTTTTAAAATTAATATTATGTATGGCTACATGATTTGATTTTTAATTTTTAATTGACAATAACTATATATATTTATGGGGTATAATATGATATTTTCATATATGTATACATTATGAAATTATTAAATCAAACTAATGTATCCTTCACCTTACATACTCGTTTTTTTGTGGTGTGAACATTTAAAATCTGTTCTATTAGCAATTTTGAAATATACACTACATTATTATTAAGTACAGTCACCATGCTGTGCAATAGATCTCTAAAACCTCCTCCTTCTGTCAGACTGAAACTTTGTACCCTTTGATCAGATTCTCCCCATCTCCCTCCTGCTAGCCCCTGGTAGCCACCATTATACTCTCCTTCTTTAGTTCAATGTTTTCAGATTCCTCATACAACTGAGAACACACAGTATTTGATTTTGAGCCTGCCTTATTTCACTTAGTATTTTGTCCTCTAGATTCAACCATATAGTCTGGAATGACAGGACTACCTTCTTTTTAAAGGCTGAATAATCTTCCGTTGTATATACATACCACTTTTTCTTTATCCATTCATCTGTTGATGGATACATTGGTTGATTCCATATCCTGGATATTGTGAATAATGCTGCAATGAACATGTGAGTGGTTAGATTTTAAACATGGTCAAATAAATTGGTTTTAAAAAATTAAAGGAAAGGTTTGATAACATTAATTGCTTGCTTGAGTTTCACATCATTTAGAAAATATGTTAAATGGTTTGTACATGAGCATTTTGGAGGTGTAGACAAGTAATAAATATACTCATAAATTAATATCTTAGGAGAGGACATTGCCTCATTTGCCCTTTTGCTTTTAGTGTAAAAATTTGCATTTAAGGTATGCATTCAGTATTGCATTCAAGGTATGGCACTGAACAAACTGGGATTCAAATCATGGCTTTGTCTTGCTTGACTGCATGACTTTGGGCACCTTTATGACCCTCAATTTCCTAACCTGTAAAATTGGAGCAGCAGTATCTATTTAGCAGGGTGGTTGTTATGAGTATTATAAATAATTCAATGTAAAAATGCCTTATACATAGTCAGTATTAGATATATAGTAACTATTAGTATAACTTTTAGCAGACCTCAAAAATGTGTTCAGAACTCATTTAGGTCTCTGAAATTATATTTGATCTGTAAATTTTGTTAAGCCTATCATGTTTAAAGTGATAGCCTTCCTGCTTTTTCTCTTAGTATTCCTATACCTCACATTGCTTTCCTTAACCAATTTAGTTTATAGAAAATATACAATGTATAACCACAAATGAATTTTTTAAAAGCCTACATAGCAGGACTTAAACATACAAATGAGTCGTTTAAAATGCCCCCACAGGGGAGCTCTATGTTACACCAACATTACTGCTATTGTTTAAGATCATTTTAGAGTTTCCCTTTGAAGATTGCCTTCAAAGTCAGAATGTGAACCACCCAAGAAAATCGATTACATTGCTTTAGAGTCATTCCGTATTGTAGTTGAAAGAAAAGTGTCACCTAGCTTGACTCTCCATTTATTAAAATAAAATTTACCTTAGAATTACTTTTAGATCTTGCCCTTTCTTTTCCTTTTTCCTTCCTTCCTTCCCTCCTGTTTTTGGTGCCTATCCAATTTGAATCAAAAAATATTTACTAAGTACTTACTATATGTTGCACTGGTGAGCAAAAAAGATAGATTCCTGTCCTCATGAAGCTTTGCATTCTAGCATTCATTTCCTTTTTTCCTTTTTTACTAAAGAAGACTCCAACTCCCCCTCCAGTAATTCCCTCTCCTTCATCCCATGAGGACTGAGTGGAAAGGTAACTCCATGTGCTTGCTTTCTTACTAGGGACATTAAAAAGGCCCTGTAGATCCCTTCTCTATATAGATCCTTCTTATTAACTCTGGTACTGTCAAGAGCATCTTGACCAACTAGATATAACTCCTCATGGGAAAATTGAACCTTGAATGGGGTGACGCAGAAACAGATTTTATTTATTCTTATTATAGTCGTGCCAAGGCGGGACTTCCAGGTGTTTCCTGTGACTGAGATAGGGACTGCCGGCTGCCTAGTCGCATCTTACTTCCTTTTGGTCCTGTGAATATTCATGTCCTTCCAATAAATTACGAATATTATGATTACTAGGCTGGCTAGCTAGTAGTAATTTCTGCTGCTGATATGTACAGATAATATGTCAGCTATTATTTCAGCTCTGATAGTGATGTTAGGTTTGTGTTCAGAACAGCATTTGTGTAATTATTTGAATATTCTATTTTATCCTCACCATTGTCCAAAAATATGTTAGAGAATGCAAAAAGGAAAATGCTTATATGAGTAATAGAAAATAAAACTCTCAAATGAAGATAGTAGAGATAAAATGAAAATTTGGCATGCAGACAAGAATCATTAGACTCAATAGAATTAAACTAATTGATTGCAAATTCATTTATGAGAAAAAAGAAGAAAACCAAAGCATACCCATTAAATACTTAAAATATACCACTAAAGTTTGCATCTCTAAGGAGAAAGAAAATAGAACAGATTTTTAAAAATAAATAACATTTTATCTCTTTAGGAACTTCCCTGTATATTTTTAAGTCAATTTTTATTCTGTTGGCACATACATATTTTTAGGCATTAATGATGTAGTTATGTAATAATAAGCAATAAAGAACATTAAGTATTTAACCATAGAGAAATGGTTAAGTAAATTAGGATACATTTGTATGATGAAATGCTATATAGCCATCAAAAACTATTTTCCATGAATATTTACAGATTTGGGAAAATGTTGACCAAAATAAAATTACCTGGGGAGGAAAGAATACTAAATATGAATAATGAGATATCTAAAATGGTCAAACTCATAGAAGCAGAGTAGCAATGCTGGTTGCCAGGGGCTGGGGAAAGGGGGAAATGAGTTTCTGTTCAAAGAGTATGAAGTTTCAGTTACGCAAGACAACAGAAATTTGCTATACAATATCATTACTATAGTTAGCAACACTATATTGTAGGCTTAAAAATTAGTTATGGGAAATCTCATATTAAATGTTTTTAACACACACACACACACACACACAAAGGTAGATTAAATATATTATCCCAAATTTGCTTTTAATACTCTTTATTTATTTACTTATTTTCTAGAGATGGGATCTTGCCCTGTTGCCCAGGTTGGAGTGCAGTGGTGTGATCATAGCTCACTGCAGCCTCTAACTCCTGGACTCAAGCAATCCTCCCATCCAGTCTCCTAAATAGCTACCACCCTGGCATAAAACTCTTTATACACACACACACACATGCACACACACATACACACACATATATATAAACACTCACAAGCATGTGTATATATGTGTGTGTGTATATAAAGAGTTTTTCTGTGTGTGTGTATATATGAAAGAAATGCACCAAAATGTTCATTTTGGGTAGTGAATTTGTAGGAGATTTTAAAAATTGAAACATTCTTATATTTTCCCAATTTATTTTGAAACCGAATTTGTAAAATCTGTAAGAATTTTTTAACAGGAGAAAAAAATACACATCTGTACTTAGAGTTAAATATTTGGAAATAAACTAACAAAATATTTAAAGATAAGGTCAAATGGTTTGGATAAAAAGTGACAAATAGGCCTGACATTCTTTAATAGATTACATATTCTCAAATTCTACAAAATCTCATGTGGTACTCTTCTGTGTTTAAGCAACTCTTAATTGTCATTTATTTTCTGTGATCTGTACCCAAGTGTTAAAAATTTAGAGGAGTATGAGGAACTACCCATTGAATAAAACTAATATGGAAAGCATAGCTGGAAACTTCAGCTTCTTAAAGTGATTTTCTGCTTTAATATCACCATTCCACCTTATTTAGGCCCCCAACCAGCCTCATAAATAATCAGTTATCAAATCAACCTAAATTAATTCTACTTATGGGAGCAACCAAAAGTTTCAGATGTCTTAAACCATTAAATAAGCCCTTCAATGAATAAACGCAATGAAACCCCACTTGTAATATTAACAATTGGTTATAAACTTAGAAATAGCTACAATCCAATAGAGCTCAGTATTGCTTATACACAATATTTTTAAAAATTTTAATCAGCACAGTTTTATGTTTCCCCAAATTCTTCTTAATATTGTAAACTGCTGCTGTTGCTGTGGTTTCTATCCAGATATGGTAATGAACTGGATAAAAATGAAAGTAGTCTGTTGTAGCAAATTCTTCTTTGTTTTTTTCTTGGATTGTATTCATTGTAGCATTGCTGTGACTTATTGGAATGCATTGGGCAAGTCTATTCTGCCCTAATGAGCAGTAAACATCATGTCATACAAAGTATATCTCATATGCGTTGTGTTGAATAGTTAAAACAACAATAACAATAAAAGCATCATGGACCTTAATGAGATGGCCTCCAAATATTTTCCAGAATAATTTGACATGTGTCATAGAATGCCAAAACTCCCCAAATGACTCACAGTCAAGCCATAGCTCCTTTTAGGCATGAATACTAACAAAAAGTATCTGAAAATCTTGACTTTGAAACTCTAGAGAGTATATTTAATTTCTCTGGTCTTCAGAAATATGTTTGACTACACGCTGGGCATTCAACTTCATTTTTCATCTGAGCAAGCTGTTGAATGTGAATTTGTTAATCCATTGGGGGCTGGTTTGTGTGTAGAAGAGACCATTCAGGAGTTAACTTGCTTTTAAAGAATAACACTCATTTTATCAAGGTTAGATATTTAAAAACTGAATTCCTCTTTAAACTTTTAGGTTTATTTGACAAAACTTACTATTCTGCTTATAATCCCAGGCTGGGATTACAGGTGCCTGCCACCACAACCAGCTACTTTTTGTATTTTTAGTAGAGATGGGATTTCACCATGTTAGCCAGGATAGTCTTGATCTCCTCACCTTGTGATCCGCCCACCTCGGCCTCCCAAAGTGCTGGGATTATAGGTGTGAGCCACCACACCTGGCCCTTTTAATATACTACATGATTTGTTTGTTTAGAAGCAGACACATTCTCCTAGAAGAAGATCCTGAGATAAAATTTGAGTCAGTAGTTTATTTGGGAATTTACTCCAAGCAAAACAGACAGGGCAGTAGGGTAGCAAGTCAGGGAGAGGTAGATTATTAAGCAGATTATCTCTGTGGACAACCAAGGCTCAATAGCTTTCCACCAAAAGGTGAGGAATATGGGATATGGATCTACCAGACCCCTTCTGTCCTTGGTTGAGAGCTGCTTTTGGGACTTGCACAGTCATTTCTGCCTTGCCTTGAGTGTGGGTAGAGTGTGCTTCTCGTGCTTGGGCAGGGAGTTGCAGTTGTTCACAGTTAACAGTCTTCAACCAGTGAGTGTAGAGGAGATGTGAACAGGGCACTGGTATCATCAGCTATACTTGATAGTAGTGTTTACTGTATTTATCTCCTAACTAGAAAGCAAGGTCTACAAATGTAGAGACTTTTTCTGTTTTGCTCACTTCACAGTTTCCAAAATAGTACTTGGCACCTAGTATTACTCAATAACTATTTGCTGAATGAATAAATGATCATCTTAAATATTCTACATTCATTCTACATTTGCTTGGCTTGAACAATGTTTCCTTTGGGAGGTACAATTTTGTTGCCTCAAACACTTTTGAGGGTAGCTTTCTCACCTGATGCTTTTGGTTGCCTTCTCAGTTTGCTGAAGTTATTAATAATCAGAGTTTCTGGTCAAGAAACAACTGGTTCTTTGTGATGTGGATAGGACAGACTGATCCTGTGCATTGTATCTGACAAGATTTCATAACTTAAAGTCAAAATTAATCATAGAGTCCAAAACTCAGATTGCTCCATAATCCTCTCCCAGGCTATACTTAATGATTGGATTTTGCATTTCTTTGGCTCATAAAATATGCAGAATGTTTTTTTCCTTTTAATGTTAGAGACCCTGAACTTAACTAAATTGTGTGTTTTTATTATGTAGTTTAAAAAGCTTTTAAAATCTCAACTCTTAAGAATGAAAAATTAATACCTGGCTGAATTCTGGACATCTCATATAACTTCCAAGGTTATTCCACTAAAAGAAACATTTTATCAAATAAAATATTATTTGAAAGCTTGGTGAACTAAACAAATTAATTCTGATATTCTCTTGGAAGGAATGTGAGGTTTGGTACCCTACTTTCTTGAAACTCCCCATAACTGAAGAAGTCCTGGAGGCACAAAGGAGGTCCACAGGAATGGAAGATTGGGAGAGGCCCTTCCAATTTCAACTCTCAGGATTTCTGTGCAAGAATCTGCTGCCTTCTTTTGGTCTCTTCTTAAGCTTTCTAATGCTCTTTAGCATTTTATTAAAGTATAATCATAATCTTAAGAGTCATCATTCAGCCTGGTGCAGTGGCTCACACCTGTAATTCCAACACTTTGGGATGCCTAGGCGGGTGGATCATGAGGTCAAGAGATTGAAGCCATCTTGGCCAACATGGTGAAATGCCATGTCTACTCAAAATATAAAAAAATTAGCCAGGCTTCTTGGTGTGTACCTGTAATCCCAGCTACTTGAAAGGCTGAGGCAGGAGAATCACTTAAACCAGGGAGTCAGAGGTTTCAGTGAGCCAAGATCATGCTACTGCACTCCAGTCTGTGACACAGCAAGACTCTGGCTCAAAAAAAAAAAAAAAAAAAAAAAAAAAGTCATCATTCTTTTTGGGTGCTTGCTATGTGCAAGACCATAGTAATTTGATTTGTTCTCTAACTTTTATAGTCATCCTGGCATCGTAAGTAAAGTTATTCCCATTAAAGAAGCAGAAATAGGTGCAGGAGTGTTATTTCCAATTTATACATCTAGTAAGTAGAATCAATATTTGAGCCAAGATTGTTTGTTCTAAATCTTCCTGGGTTTGAATAATGCTTTATCATTAATGGATACTCAATAAAGAACAGTTAAGAGCCAGCATTTAATGTAAACAATGTTACTGATTTTGTTTTTGTTTTGAGGAAGCTCAGGATCTAGGATCCAGAATAAAAAAAACTTTATTTTTGTGTGTGTGTGTTTATTTTCTTTTAACTTTTAAGTTCAGAGGTACATGTTCAAGGTATATAGGTTTGTTACATAGGTAAATGGTGTCATAGGGGTTTTCCATACAGCCTATTTCATCAGCCAGGTATGAAGCCCAGTATCCGTTAGTTGTTTTTCCTGATCCTCTTCCTCCTCCAACCCACTCCCCTCCTCCCACCCACTCCCCTCCTCTAGGCCCCAGTTTGTATTATTTCCCTCTATGTGTCCATGTGTTCTCATCATTTAGCTCCCACTTGTAAGTGAGAACACGCAGTATTTGGTTTTCTGTTCCTGGATTAGTTTGCTAAGGATGATGGCCTCCAGCTCTGTCCATGTTCCTGCAAAAGACATGATCTCATTTTCTCTTTTTTGTTAATGGCTAAATAGTATTCCATGATGTGTGTGTACCATATTTTCTTTATCCAGTCTATCCCTTTCTGCTAAAGGAATTATCTCATTAAAACTGTTATGTTGGAGATAAAAACTTTTGTCTAATACAATTTTTACATCTCATAAAAAGTAGTGGTGAATTTATTAACACTAGGTAAAAATAAAGTATCTTCCTTCCTTCCTTCCTTCCTTCCTTCCTTCCTTCCTTCCTTCCTTCCTTCCTTCCTTCCTTCCTCCTTCCTTCCTTCTTTCTTTCCTTTCTCTCTCTTTCTCTCTTTCTTTCTTTCTTTCTCTTTATATTTTTTGAGACAGAGTCTTACTCTGTCACCAGGCTGGAATGCAGTGGCACAATCTCAGCTCACTGCAACCTCTGACAGATTGGTTCAAACAATTATCCTGCCTCAGCCTCCCGAGTAGCTGGGATTACAGGCACGTGCCACCACATCCAGCTAATTTTTGTATTTTTAGTAGAGATGTTGTTTCACCATGTTGGCCAGGATGGTCTCGATCTCCTGACCTTGTGATCCACCCTCCTTGGCCTCCCAAAGTGCTGGGATTGCAGGTGTGAATCACTGCACCTGGCCACCTTACTTATTTTTATGATCTAGTGTTAAGTTAACAAATTCGCCAGTATTATATGTGAGAGATAAAAATTGTATTGGACAAAAGTTTTCATCTCCAACATAGCAGTTTTAATGAGATAATTCCTTGAGCAGAAAGGGCGTGACCATTTATCTATGCAGTTTTTCCCCAAGGGACAGATAAATGAACCCATTATGAAGGAATATGATGTTGTTGCAAAGGTCCTTAAAGGGCCCTAGATAGTGGGGAAGAACAGAATAAAGGGCAGGTGGGGAAAGATCACCAGTAGTACTCGTGCTATTGTGAATATGTTCAAAGTGGTAACAGAGACGAGAATTGAAGGACAAAGTCCTATATCAACTCTAAGATCATCATTTTGTCATTCATACCCATTATTTTGGCCAGAAATAAAATATGCTTTCAATGATACCAGCTCAGGTGAGGGGAAAAATACTAATAAGAGAAACAGAATACCAAGGCATTGGAATACAGGGAAGCTATAAGGGTAAGAGAAAATTGTAATAGTTATAATCATTCTATTTTTATGAGAAGCAATATGAATGCAATATCTGTTTGTCAGCTAGACCTTCTTTCTTATATCATGAATGCATCTTTGAATAATAATGTCTCTAAACTGAGTATGCTTATATCATAGTGATATGATTTAGATAATTGTCATGATCCTGAACATGTTTTGGATTGCTTCGCAATTCCCATTTCTAACTGCTTCTTCCTTCTGTGGGACCCAAGAGAGGCAAAATTTGAGGAGATGATTTTTGTAGCCAGTTGCACCTTTTAATGAGATTAATTTATATTAGATAGAAATTAAATATTAACTTAATCTATATTAGACAACTTAAATATTCCCTTTGAAGTCCCTAGTGTGATTTTTCCAAAGCAATGTTATGATTTATGTAAATCATATACTATAAAAGAGTTTGAATAACTTAATACTCTACATTCAGAAAAAGTTTTGCAACATCATCACAGCAAAATGAAAATCTAAATTATGTAGAATTTTAGAAAGTCACCAGAAAGAATGTTCCTTACTCTTTCACAATATGTTTTCTAATATTAGTGCCATGTATTGAGAAATAAAACTTTCCTTACTCCTATTCCAATTTACTCCTTTTGCCTCATAAGGCTATTTCTTTACTCATCAACTGCCATTATCTACTGATACATGCTTTAGCTATCATCCTAGCCCATGCTATTTAGTTCCATCAGATTCTGTGGTATATTCCTTTAGAACTGAAAGGCAGGATAGCCTATGAGAGCCCTGCAACTAGACAGCTAGAGTTCAAAATCCTGATTGTGGGAACTTATGGGCAAAATTGCTTAGTAATTCTAGATCTCAGTTTCTCATGGAGTTAGTATATAGCTCTTAAGATGGTTTAAGTACTAAATGGGACTTTATAGGTGAAAAATACAGGACATTGCCTGGTATATAGTAAGTTCTTGATACAATTAGCAAATATTTTTCCTATCTTTTTATTCTAAGATAATTTATTTTTGATAAAGTAGAGATTCTTTGACTCCTGGAGTCTATAATTTCAAGCTCAATTTCACCAGAGTATTTTTTTTTTTAATTTTTCAATTTTGCTCTTTTGAGTTATCTGACTGGGCATCCTGTTGTATAGATCAGAAAATAACTATAAATATTTGAAGGTTTCTTTAGCCATGTACTCATTAAATATGCTTTCAATGATACCAGCTCAGGTGAGGGGGAAAATATTAATAAGAGAAACTGAATACCAAGGCTTTGGAATACTGGGAAGATATTTTTTTGAAATACTTTTGAAAGATTGAGTATATTTATTCTTTTGAGTATATCCAGCAACTGATATCCCAGACATACCATTGATTGTCTATATGCTAGAGATAATTCTTTCTCTTTAATGTAAATCATGATAAGAAACAACTGGAATCCATTTATTGCTGGTCCTGCTGCCTAATGAAAGCAACTGGTTCTTTTGAGACCTTGTTCCCTTTATGCATCTTTATTTCCTTCCTTGCTTGGCTTTGCTTTCAAGCTGAACATCAACTGACTTCTCTTGATCTCTGAAAGCAAGTCTGATTTTCTAAGCCTTGTGGTTGATAGTTTCTTTTGTCTATCTAGCTATCTTCTATCTATCGACACTTATTTATTTATTTTTCTTTGTGCTTGTTTTTTTTGTTCTCCTGTAAACTCTGTGTAACTTTCTGTGTAATGATTGTGGCCCAAAGTACTGCACTTTTCCAATTTTGGCCTAACCAATAGGGTTGAGAAATGCTGCTGCTGAAAAATTGCCTTGCTTGTTCTACATGATCTGTCTATTAATGCAATCCGATATAGCATTTGCCTTTTGGTGACAGTGTTACACTGCTGAATCATATTCAATTTTTCATCCATTATTTCTTCCCTGGTGAATCATAGTATATTTGTCTTTATTAGCCCTCACAGTATTGATTTCTGCCCTTTCCTTCTTCTATTGATATCATACCACATTTTAATCATATCTTCCAAACTGGATTCTTGTGCCTTAACATAAAAAATGTCCAAGTGGGAAAAAAATTAGTAATCAATTTCAGCAAGCTGCATTCTGTTTCATTATGTTATAAAGTACTGGGTATACAGGATCTTGGGGAATGGTGGGAAGTACTCAATCAATGATTGACATTATTTTTCTTTTGCCTTGAAGAGCGCTTTGTAGATATATTAATAAATTACCAGTGGCAATTGGCTTAGGCGAATTTACCATGGAGAACAAAGTGAAGATTTTATCCTTACAAAACTCGATAGAATGGGCAGAACTGGTCTTCTCATCAACCAATATTTCTTGAATGTTTACTATATTTAAGGCATCATTTTAGAAGTGATTTTTTGAATAAAAATGTTTTCTTTTTGTGACAATTTAAATGTATATCCTCAGATTATGTAATAGTGGTTATTTTGATATTTATTTTCAGCCAGTTAAATATTACAACTATGCAGCATTTATAGAATGCCACACTTTTTTTCAAAATATAAGCACAATAATGTTATATTTCATACCTCAAACTATTTTTCTTTAGTTAGTATATTTTAGAAAATAATTCCTTTCCCAGTTCTTATGAAATAATTGACTATTTGTAACTTGGCCACTAGAAACTTTCAAAACTTAGTCTTGCATGAAAAAAATTTCATTTTAAAAAAATTAACAGAACATTAAATAACTGAGTAGGATCCAAATTACCAGCTAGCAGTTTACATCTCAATAGAAACAAAATATTAGAAAGTTTCGTGACAGAATTGCTAAAAGAATGATTAATTGGATCAGATTTCTTTGACATATGACTTTGCTTTCTTTATGGCTTCATTTATTTGTAGCCTCTAAAAGGGTGTTTCAGTCATGGTAGCTATAGGCAATTCATTATTCCTTTTAAGAAAAAATATCAAAATGACAACCCTTTATTTTTAAACGATCAACTGCATTGTCCTTGCTATTTCTAATGATAGCTATTTGTTGAAAGTGACTGTAAAAGCTGGCATAACCTAAAAAGAATATTGGTTGTATCTCTTCCAGCTGTGAAGATTTTTCAAATAGAAAAAGCCTGATTTAATTTGGTTCTGTATTTTTTATATTTAAATTCACAACAGAACTCTGCGATAGTCTCAGGTGGGCTCAATCAAGGTGCACTAGTTTGATGCATCATTGTAAAATTCTGACACCATCTCACAGGGCTGCTGCGGTGACAGCGTTCACAGACAGAAAACATGAAGGCGAAAGTCTCTGCCTGTTTCTTTTGAGTGTAATTTACAGTGCAACTTAAACTCTGGACCTGTTTAATGGTCCTAACAGCAGAGTTTCTAGGCCAACAGCTAAATCAGCTGCAGTGCTCTGCATTCACAGACAAGCCTTATGATTTACAAAATTTAATAAGCTGAACCCTCATGACATTTCCCCCCGAAGATTCTGCTTTTATAATCGCTGCCAAGAAGGTTGTCAAAGGAGCATATACCCATTGACATGATGAAATCTTACTGTCTTGTCTTTTTTTTTTTTTTTTTTTTGGCACAAAAGCATACAAATACACTCCTACTATTGTTAATTCATTAACAGTGAATAAATTCTAGAGCATTCCTCTTGCGGGATCTGATAATACATTAGTGACTTCTTTGCATTGCTTTATGGAAGTGATATTTCTCGGGTAGTATTTTTGTGAGTGTCTGCCAAATAGAGTACAGACGAAGGTCAGATGACTTAACGGTTTCTCATCTGTACCCTGATGCTTTGTCAAGGTTTGCCGTATGTCAGAATCCCTTGTCACAACTTGAAAGTTTATCTTTTCTACTGAGGGACAGTGTCTGGCTTGGGTTTCTTTGTCTTCATTTGCTTTGAAAGGTACAACTATTTAGCAGCTTTGCCTAAGAGGCTATCATTATATCAGCCTGGGTTGTGCTGTTTTGTTATATCAGATGGCTCTTTGAGGCCAAATTTGGTTTTCGAATAGGAAAACAAAAGTACTTGGATGATTCTATTTCATTAAAACGGGCACTACTCTAGCCACGCTTTGGTGGCCTCTGGTATCTTGGCTTGCCCATTGCGTGATGTTACTAAGTGAGAAGCCTGCAAAAATCACAGCCTGATCTAGCTGGAATACCTGGCTTGGTTAATAGTCATTTGGTAGCTGACATATATAGTGGTACTATTTGCTATTAAATAAAATTATAATATTCATCAAGCATGAATTAGAAGTTACCCTGAGGCTACTCTTTTGAAGGGATGTTATTTCTGTTGAGATTGTATACAAAAAATAATGGATCTTCCATTGTTTTAGGCGTATTCTCCCTTCCTTTTAAAGATGTACTTCCTGATACCAAAATAGGCACATACTCCAAATCTTCAAATCAAATTGTCTTCTGTGTCCTGTTTCCTGTCTCCCATTGTTCTTGTCTCTTTTCTTTCTCCCAAAGTCTTGTTTTCCCCATTACACAATCCAAGTTCATGTAGATTAGTTCTGCAGCTTCCCCGCCGCCCCCAGTTCAACTCAATCCTGGGGGAATAGTATCCTTATTACACATGTACACATTTTGCTGTGTTTGGGAAGACTGGCCTAAATATAATGATAAATGTGAGAAAAATAGATACATTCTATTATCATAACCTGACTGCTCTATTTTCTTTTCACTACGGGGAGTTTTCATGGGTGCATGGCAAAACAAATTGCAATCACCTGGGTATTTTCCACTCTGGTTCTGTCATTCTGAATGATAAATGTATTTATTCTTTAGCTGAGAATTAATATATCTGCACATCTCTCTCTATATATACACATATATCTTCCCATATGCATGGGCAGATGATAAGCAACAACTAAGGAGAACAAGTTGAAAATATTTTTTTATGAGATCAATGGAAAAATGTTTTATGTTCACACTGAAACGTTTAAGGCCTGGGGTAAGACAGCTTTTAAGGTCAACCAGAAAGGAAGATTTTCTTCTCGTAAGCATCTATCAAAGGTCCTTGGAGGAGCAGTCAGCGCTAGCATAATTTAATATGCCTTCTCTGTGAAAAGAATGCCTCTTTGACATCATGCCACGACTTGTACTTCAACTGAAGATTTTCAGGTGGTCTATGTTTTGCTGCATTGATTTCCTTTTATCATTTTAGTCACAGTTTCAAATCCCTTTTTGTCTTATGTGTTCTAGAAAGAAGGAAAATAAAGACTCATACAAAATATGTATTCCTCTGGCATTCTCTTTCCACACTGAAAACAAGGAATAGTTGCTGCCCTGCAGATGGTTAGGCAGCCCCATTCTAGCATCTGCTGAAGCTAGAGGTTAATTGTGGCTAGACTGTGGCATGGCTCCTTGGAAATTCAGGCTTGACAAGCAGAGCTGACGAGGGATAAATTGTATAGTGTCTTGTACCAGCAGGGGCCGCTGCAGAGCAATAATAGTTGGGATGCTTCTTTAGTTTGTTCTTCGGAAATAGAACGTATAAGAATGTTAATTCTGTTGAGGCAAGAGATTTGTGGGAAGGGAAAATAACAGGAAATAATGAATACAGTTGAAATCAGTCAGACAAATAAAGTAAGCTTTTAAAAAGTTTTGCCAGAATCATATGTCGAAAGAATGTAGATTTTTTACCTGTATTTTACGCGTTGCTTCTGCACATGTGTATGTAAAGCAACATATAAAATTGTTGAAAAAAGAAGAATGAAGCAACACCAGAGGAGTTCAGGATTTGTACATAGCAAATCTAACTTTTTAAAAGACACTTTGAAAATCATAAACATTTTTGGAAATATGACTAGAACTATAACAGTGAAGACTGCAGAAAAATGACTCCCTCTTAACCCTCACCATTCTTCACCCAAGACAAACCATATACCTTGAATATATTGCAGTAAATTTTTTTCCTGGGAAGGTCTCTTCTCAGAAAAATAAATCAAACATTTGTATACTTTTCACAATGTTTGTTTTTAAAGACAGTTTTCTGTGGATTGTGGTGTTTTAAAGATATATGGAGATTGCACAAATGAGTAAACAGTTATATGTTTACCAAAGAAAGTTATCTGGAATATACGGATTCATGCTGGTATGTAATTTTGCAAGGGGGAAAATTAAGCTATGATTTCTTAAGAGTGAGGTTTTCCTTCTGTTTGGAATATTGAGAGTTGAGAATATAAAGATATTGTCCTGGAATATCTTTTTCCCCAATATTTCAGTGCTGAGTGAAGGTATAGGGAAGAAAACACCAGGATGCTATCTATTGACCATACATCACATAATGTTGAGGAACAGTTGGCCCCCTAATTTTAATTCTGTATGTAATCCAGAATAGCCTTATTTATTTAAATAGATCTGGCCTTTTCAGCAATTGCAGTAAATTCTCTTGTTTTAGTAATTAAAAAGTAAAGGGAAAGTGTAGAGATAATTAAGAAGCTGGAGCACCTGTTGATAGAATCCCATGGGAAAATACTGGCTCTAATAGAAATGCATTTGCTCTATCCAGCAGTTCAGAAATATCAGCAAAAATGTCATGCTAAATGAAAGAAAGGAAATGGAAGAAACTGTTGAGTTTAGCTTTATATAAATACAGCAAACACTTATGTATGCATTGGATTTTCTGATACCTAATTTAAACTAGTATTGATCAGAATTCTTTTAAAATGAATCTGGTACCCTGAAAGTGGTCCAGAAAGTTTTTATGAAATGATATGTTATCATTCCTTCCAGGTATGAATAGGGATTAGCTGAAAACCGGGTTGAAATCTAATGCATGAGTAAATCAGGTTATAAAATTGATACCATCTCTGAAACTCTTCAAAGATTCAGGTCACTTTGATGAAAACTTATTTAGCATCTACTAAGTGCCAGATACTGTTAGGAATTAGCAATCATTAGAAGAATAAGACAATGTTGCTATCCTAATGGAACTTAGAGACTGGTGGAAGGGATCTCAGTGGATTTCAAAACAGTGAAAAGAGTGCTATGAAACAAATATTCCCACAGAGCCACGGCAGTTCAGGGGTGTGTGTGTATGTGAGTGTGTGTTGAATACTTAACTCAGACTGGGAGTGAAGACAGGCTTTTCAGTGGAGATGGGTGCTTGCGTTGATTTTTAAGGATTAATAGCCATTAACTAAGGAAACAGAACTTGAAATTATCCTAAAGGGATTATCTTACGTGTTCTACCACCTTGCTTTTTAAAAACCATTTCATATATGAGATTTATCTTATTTTTCAGAACCTTTGAATTAAATCTCTCTAAGGACAGCCTGACACTTCAAAGAATAGGATTTAACCATTCAACAAATGTGGTTAATAAATTCTTCTGTTAGCTTATTTTAAAAAGAGGGATAGCCATTTATTCATTAACAAGCAAGTAGTGAGCTTCTACTATGTTCTGCTACTGTTCTCAGCACTGGGGTTAGAGCTGTGAATAAAAGACTTTCCCTGCCCTCATCAATCTTATCTCACATTACATAGGCTTAAATCAAATCTATGAACAACAGCTTTTCTAGCTTATAAAATACTTTTGCATGCATAGTGTTATTTAATTTACAATCCTTTGAGATGGTGACAGCATCTGCCTTGCTCCCCTTCTTTGAGGCAGCATGACTCACCAGCACATCCACAGAGCATTAAACGTGAGGCCTAGAATCCCAAGACCACCTCTCCTCCAACTTGACCCAGCTTGATCCTAAACTTTGATGCTTTGAACTTTAAACCCAATCTTGTCTATGGCTTCTTGGTCAAATTTAATAGATCAAATTCAATAAAATATTTGTTGTTTCCTGGGCCAAACCTTGTTTAGTATTAAGAATATGACTTCAGGGGGCTTCCAGGATAGTCATGGAGTAAAATAGTTATATAAGCTTAAATCAATGCATAATTAGACACTGTGAAGAAACAGTAAAGGAAATGCACATTGTGCTATGAAGAGATATAATGGGGAGGGGATTAAAGGTGAAGGAGGGGCAGGTTATGAAGATTTGTTTATGTATTTAGGAATAGTATATTTGAGTCAACTGAGAAAAGTTGTGTGTGTGTGTAAGAGAGAAAGATGGAAGCAATAGATAGATAGATAGATCGATAGATAGATAGATTCCAGGAAGAGGAAAGAATACAAGCCAAAACAAAGCGATAGAATGTATGAGATGAGAGTCAGGCTGGAGAGACAAACAGGGGCCAGATCATGCGAGGCCTTGTAAGATCCTAAAAGTCATAAGAAGCACTAAAAAGCTGTAAGTGAGAGAGTGACAAGATCAGATTTGAAATATAATACTAGTTGTACTGTAGAAAACCAATTGGAGATCAGGCACCGTGGCTTACACCTATAATCCCAGCACTTTAGGAGGCCAAGGAGGGGCAGATCACCTGAGGTCAGGAGTTTTGAGACCAGCCTGGCCACCATGGCAAAACCCTATCTCTACTAAAATTACAAAAGATAGCAGGACGTGGTGGCACATACCTGTAATCCCAGCTACACGGGAGGCTGAGGTACAAGAGTCACTTGTACCTGGGAGGCAGAAGTTGCGGTGAGCCAAGATCATACCACTGCACCACTGCACACCAGCCTGGGTGACAGAGTGAGACATCATCACAAAAAAAAAAGAAAGAAAAAAAGAAAGAAAACTAATTGGAGGCCAGAGTAGATGTAGAGAGATGAGTTAGGGTTTGATTACAGCAATGTGAGGGAAAGATGATAGTAGTTTGGACTGGAATGGTGACTGCAGGAACAAAGAGAAATGGAAAAACTCCAGAGATGTTCAGGAGGTAAAATCTTACGGCTTATAAATGAAGTGGATATGGAAGTATAAGCATTACTTATACATTTCTGGATTGTACAAGTTACATTAATTCAAAGAAGGAACAATGTAAGAAAGTCAGGTTTAGGGTGAAAGAAGATCTTGAGTTCATTTTGGAGCAGGAACAGCTTGAAAAATGTTTGTACTAATGGGAATTTTAAAGTAGAAAGTTCAGTTTGTGGAACTAGAGACCAGAAGAGAGGACTGGAGTGAGTATAGACATTGGGGGTTATTAATTTACAGATGGGCATGGAAGCTAGTCGTGGGAGAGAGCATAAACTGAGAAAAGGGTTGGGAAATGATGCTACCAATAGCTAAATATTAACAGCCAAGTAGAACAGGATGGGTCAGGAAAGAAGATTAAGAAGGAATAAACCAAACAAAATAACACAGAAGAATATGTGTCCTGTTACTTGAGCAGAGTAGAGTTTCTCAATTTCTAGACTGAGGGAGTGACCATTGTTAGGAGTGATTCCTAAGAATTCAAGTAGGGTGAAAGCTGAAAATGCCAATTGAATATGCTCAAGGTGGAGTGACCACAATAGAACTAAGAATCACTTCAGTAGGGTGATGGACTGGGAGCGAATTGGAGAAGGTTAGAATTAAAGAGGTTGATGGCAACATAGGGACAATGAGACTGAACCTCTCTACTTAGAAATCTAGCTCAGACCTGGGGTAGGGATTAAAATAAAAATAAAAAGAAAGCCTTGGGCATTCTTTTTTTTTTTTTTGAGCCAGAATCTCGCTCTGTCACCCAGGCTGGAGTGCAGTGGCACGATCTCTGCTTACTGCAAGCCATTTTCCTGCCTCAGCCTCCCAAGTAGTTGGGACTACAGGCGCCCGCCACCACATCCAGCTTTTTTTTTTTTTTTTTTGTATTTTCAGGAGAGATGGGGTTTCACCGTGTTAGCCAGTATGGTCTCGATCTCCTGACCTCGTGATCCGCCCGCCTCGGCCTCCCAAAGTGCTGGGATTACAGGTGTGAGCCACCACGAAGCCTTGGGCATTCTTAAGGATGAAAAGAATCTGGTTGAGAGGGAGAAGATGAAGATATAGGAAAGAGAGTGGGTAATCAACAATTTGTTAGAAGAAAAAGAAGGGTCCTTAGAAAGTCAGTAAGGGTGGAATTCAAAGTGTACATATAAGATACAAAGATTGACCTAATATGGAAGAAAGGATCTTTCTGCTTTCTGAATTGTAAGAGAAGAGAAGCAGGGGAAGAGGGTGAGTGGGATGTAGGCAGTGGAAAATGATGGAGTTCCCATGTGGCACCTTCTTTTTTTTCCTGTAAAATGGAAATGGAGGCTGTTAGCTAAAATTGAGATGGTGGTTGGTGCTGGTACATGGTCTCTAACTTATTTTATTTTATTTTATTTTATTTACTTTTGAGACAGAGTCTTAGTCTGTAGCCCAGGCTGGAGTGCAGTGGCACCATCTTGGCTCACTGCAACCTCCACCTCCTGGGTTCAAGCGATTATCCTGCCTCAGCTTCCCAAGTAGCTGGGATTACAGGCATGTGCCACCATGTCTGCCCAATTTTGTATTCTTAGTACAGATAGGGTTTCACCATGTTGGCCAGGCTCATCTTGAATCCCTGACCTCGGGTGATCCACCCGCCTTGGCCTCCCAGACTGCTAAGATTACCTGCGTGAGCCACGGTGCATGGCTTCTAAGTTATTTTAAACTTAGTTTTCCCTTATGGAGTTTGACTTGGTTTGTCCTTCATGCTCTAGACATTGTGGGCTGCTTTCCCCTGTCCAAATGTGGCCTTGGAAGTGGGGATGGACTTGGGGTGGCCAAATGGCCAGGAGACCCAGAAATATCTGAATTCTACTCCAGCTCAAAATCAACTTCCTCAATGAGGGATATATGCAAGTAAGGAGTAATGGAAAGGAAAAATCAGTGACCCTGTATTGCTAAGTTGACTTGGCACCCAGACTTCATCAGGAAACATTCTGATAGGCTGGATTGCAGCACATGATCCAGAGGTCTAAACCCTGCCCTGGCCAACCATCCCACCCCCATCATCAAAACAAAAGTAAACTTGAATTTTGGCTGACCTAATTTAAAGAAAAGAGGGACACATGATACTGCACATGTGTCCTCAGTGCCTTGGACAAACTGGCCTCAAGCCCAGCATGGGGTAAAAGTGCTGGCTTCGCTATTACAGCATAACGAGCTCAAGTGCTTCTGTTCCAAGACAGCCTCTCTGCTAGGGGCAGCATCCAGAAGGTAGAGCCCTAGTCAGCTGTGCTGGATAGACTGCACAGATGGAATCGACCTTTTATACCTGTCACACATACCTGGACTTTTTCTGCAAATGCAGTGCACTTCCCTGACTCACGCGGATAAAAACAGTTCACAAATCTTCAGTTTAATGGACATTTCTGGGTTTGAGGTAAATTTTTTCATGGTTAAAATAAGTTATTAAAATACTTTGCCACCTAGTGTTAGCCAAATAGCCCAATGACAGTAGCAATGAAAACATTCTCCGTTGACCTTGCTGATCCAGGTGCTACCATTTTTTTCTTCCCTTTCTTTCAGTGTTAAACTTCTTGGAGCCCTACACATGCTGCCTTTCTTTTCTCATTGACTAAGTCAATCGCATCATCTGCCTTCTACTCCAGATAATACTCTCAGAATTCACCAGTAACTTTCCCATGGTCAAATCCAGGGTTTTTTGTTGTTGTTGTTTGTTTGTTGTTGTTGTTGTTGTCTTAGTACATCTTTGATATTTGTAGAATTGGAATTCATTCATCTGGCCTCTGTGGCACTGCATCTTTCTGGTACAGCTTCTGTCTAAATACTACTCAGTCATGTCTACTTATTCCTTCACCTCTTCCCATTCTACCTCCGTGGATATCATTAAAATTTTGCCTTTAACCCCTGTATTTCTTTTCTTCCTGGAAGACCCTGCATGACTCCAACTATCATATCCACGCAGACAATTTCAAAATTTATTCCTCTAGTTCTGATATTTCTTTCCAGCTCTGGTCTCATGTCTCTAGCTAAATTATTCCTTGAGTCTACTGAATGTGCTGCCATTATCTCAAATTCAGTAAATCTAATGCTGAATTAATAATCTATTGGACTTAGCTTCTTTTTCAGTAGAATGACTAGACAGTCACTTAGATTGCAGCAGAAGTTTCCTAACTGTACTGATTATCAGAATAATTTTGGTGTGGGATGATGAACTGGGTAGTCTGAACAGCTCTTCAGGTGATTCCAATGATTAGCCAAGATGCAAGCTCTAGTCTGAAGACAGGATTATCATAGTAATTGATCTAAGGTCTCTTGTAGACTAGGATATTGTAAGTCAATTTTGTACGATCTCCTCCCCTAAATTGGCGTTGATATTTAATAGCAATGTGATCCTGGGCAAGCTATTTTGTTTCCTTTAGCCTTAGTTCTCTCATTTGTAAAATGAATATGAAAATAACTATTGCAATGAGTGAGATTAGATGTGTGAAATACATTGTTTAGTGACATATACATAGCAGGAGCTTTCTAATTCCCTTTTGCACCTCTGTCCTTTCTGGCCCATTCTTCACACTACTAACAAATTAATTTTCTGTGTCACGTTTCTTTTGTCACTCTTGCTTATAACCTCAGTAGTTTCTCTGACTTTTCGCAGTGATACTCAGACCCCTGCTCTAGAGACAAATACGTCTCATCAAGAGTAATTTGTGTTGTTTAAGTGCCTTTAATTTTTGATTTAGCATTCATGTAATTTGAAGTCTCAAACAGGTTGCTTTCTAAAAGTATGGATGTCAGTGGTTTTGAAATTTAGATCATGTCCCCTCATTGAACAATATTTTTTAAATAGTTATATTTCATGCTATTCCACAAAAATGCATTTAGTCTTGTATAGCAGATAACTATATATTTATAATGAAAATATTAAAAACAGTGGAAATAATAGAAAACAGTTACACTGTACAAGTATATGAAATACTTTATCTGCATACATTTCTGGAACAGACCACTGGGCAATTCAGCTAGGTCCACCTTGACTCTGAGACATATCCCCGCTAAGCTGTAAAGGATTGATTCCAAGGTGTGGCTCTTCCATAATTTATTTTAAAACACTCTTATTGATGAGCATTGATTTTTTTTTTTCATTATTGCCAACAATGCTACAATGAACATTCATATATGTGATGTACCTATGGATGCATATGAGCATTTAAAAAAATTATTCCTGGATGTAGTGAAGGGAGACTGTTCTAGACAGGAACAGTACCAATGGTCCCCAGAGTAGCTTTAAAGAAAAGATGCAAGTAGTGAAGAAAGAAATTGGAGGTGATAATTTCCTTTTTCTTGTAATTACTACATACTTCTGCAAGAAATTCATATTTTTAAAGTAGAAAATTTCCTCTATGCTGAATTTTTAAATTAAAAATTAGCAATGTAGGAAGCTAACCATACTCCTGGGGAGAAAGAAGATGTGAAGCTGGCCCTTGCTGACTCCCGTATGGTTTGGCTATGTCCCCACCCAAATCTCATCTTGAATTGTAGTTCCCATAATCCCCATGTGTTGTGGGAGGGACCAGGTGGAGATAATTGAATCATGGGGCTGGTTTCCCTGATCCTATATAGTGAGTACGTTCTCACAAATCTGATGGTTTTAAAAGGGACTTCCCCCTTCACTCAGCTCTCATTCTTCTTCTCCCTGTCATCATATGAAGAAGGATGTATTTGCTTCCTCTTCTGCCATGATTTTATGTTTCCTGAAGTCTCCCCAGCCAAGTTGAACTGTGAGTCAATTAAACCTCTTTCCTTTATACATAAGCCTGTCTCACGTATGTCTTTATTAGCAGCATGAGAACAGACTAATACAGAAAATTAATACTGCGGAGAGCAGAGTGCTGCTATACAGATACCCAAAAATGTGGAAGCAACTCTAGAACTGGGTAACAGGCAGAGATTGGAACAGTTTGGAGGGCTCAGAAGAAAACAGGAAAATGTCGGAAAGTCTGGACCTTCCTAGAGACTTGGAGGGCTCAGAAAATAGGAAGACGTGGAAAAGTCTGGGACTTCCTAGACACTTGTTGAATGGCCTTGACCAAAATGCTGATAGTAATATGGGCAACGAAGTCCAGGCTGAGGTGGTCTTAGATGAATATGAAGAAAGTGTTGGGAATTGGAGTAAAGGTCACTCTTGCTATGCAAAGAGACTGGTGGCATTTTGCCCCTGCCCTAGAGATCTGTAGAACTTTAAATTTGAGAGAGATGATTTAGGGTATCTGGAGAAAGACATTTCTAAGCGTCAAAGCATTCAAGAGGAAGCAGAATATAAAAGTCTGGAAAATTTGCAGCCTGACTATAATGTGATAGAAAACAAAACCCCATTTTCTGGGGAGATATTCAAACTGGCTGCAGAAATTTGCATAAGTAATAAGGAGCTGATGTTAATCACCAAGACAATGGGGAAAATGTTTCCAGGGCATGTCAGAGACCTTCACAGCAGCCCCTCCCATCACAGACCCAGAGGCCTAGGAGGGAAAAATGGTTCTGTGGGCTGGACCCAGGGCTCTCCTCAGGACATGTTGTCCTGTGTGCCAGCTGCTTCAGCTCCAGCAGTGGCTAAAAGGGGCCAAGGTACAGCTCAGGCCATGGCTTCAGAGGGTCTAATCCCAAAGCCCTGGCAGCTTTCATGTGGTGGTGGGTCTGTGGGTGCACAAAAGTCAAGAATTTAGGTCTGAGAACCTCTGCCTAGATTTCAGACAATGTATGGAAATACCTGGATGTCCAAGCAGAAATTTGCTGCAGAAGCAGACCTCTCATGGAGAACCTCTGCTAAGGCAGTGCAGAAGGGAAATGTGGGGTCAAATCCCCCACATAGAGTCCCCACTGGGGTATTGCCTAGTGGAGCTGTGAGAAGAGGGCTACCATCCTCTAGACCCTAGAATGGTAGATCCACTGACAGCTTGCGTCATGTGCCTGGTAAAGCCGCAGACACTCAATGCCAGCCTGTGAAAGCAGCCAGGAGCAGGGATGTACCTTACCAAACCACAGGGGTAGAACTGCCCAAGGCTGTGGGAGCACACCTCTTGTATCAGCATGCCTTGGATGTGAGACATGGAGTCAAACGAGATCATTTTGGAACTTTAAAGTTTAATGACTGCCCTATTGCATTTTGGCCTTGCATGGGGCTTGTAACCCCTTTGTTTTCTCATTTGATCTAGGAAATAACTAACTTGTTTGATTTTACAGGCTCATAGGCTGAAGAGATTTGCCTTGTCTCAGATGAGACTTTGGACTTGGACTTTTGAGTTAATGCTGGAATGGGTTAAGACTTTGAGGGACTGTTGGAAGGGCATGATTGTGTTTTAAATTGTAAGGACATGAGATTTGGGAGGGACCAGGGGTGGAATCATATGGTTTGGCTGTGTCCCCACCCAAATCTCATCTTCAATCATAGTTCCCATAATCCCCACAGGTCATGGAAGGGACCAGGTGGAGATAATTGAATCATGAGGGAGTTCCCCCATCTTGTTCTGATGATAGTGAGTTACTTCTCTGAGATCTGATGGTTTTATAAGGGGCTTCCCCCTTTGCTTGGCTCTCATTCTTCTTCTGCCTGTCATCATGTGAAGAAGGACATGTTTGCTTCCCCTTCTGCCATGATTGTAAGTTTTCTGAGACCTCCCCAACTGTGCTGTGCTATGAGTCAATTAAGCCTCTTTCCTTTTTAAATTACCCAGTCTTGGGTATGTCTTTATTAGCAGAGTGAGAGCGGACTAATACTGACCTCTAGGTGTTTAGGATGGCCTTTCTTTGAACCAACCACATAGCACAGAGAGAGAAGTTTTAGGTTCCCTCTCTCAGCATGAAAGCCACCTGCTTATAATGAAAATATTATAGGCCTTAATAGGCCCATGCACACACAAACCTTTTCCTATGTTAACCACAAATTTATTTCCCCCCAAAAATGCTAACCTTCAAATTAGCTTTATAAAGCAGTGATGAATGGGAACTCAGTGCTCTCCATGCTCTCCATGCAACTCATTCTTTGAAAGGCTCCTTCTTTGCTACTGTCTCCTCTCAGGTCTTTCTGCCCCTCTCCTTCATCCTCCCTCTCACTTGCAGACCTGGATAAGACCTGACTTGTTTCTGTAAAATTTTATTTCAGAACTTATAAAGAAAGCTGGCTAAGAAAGTTGACGTGCCGCTTAGGCATTGGGCTGACCTGAGGAAGGGACATAATTTCCCAGAGCCTCAATTTCCCTACCTATGAAGTGGTGATACAGAAATTCCCACCTATGCCATTACTGAAGGAACCAGTTGATATACTGCTTGACTTAATGGTGATGTCTGTCTATTACCTGAAGCTCCTGCTGTGGCTCCTGTGCATGCTAGGTACTGGAAACATGTTTGATGATTTCTTATCAGTTTGTCTGTTACTCGATGCCAAACTACTTTCCTTTCTGGTATAATATACACTGCTGAAGGAGGAGGAAAGGAATCAGAAGGAGACAGAAGAGATTGAAGATTTCTCCTAACTTTCTGAGGTCTGCTTGGATATCTTGCCTCTGTCAAGAGTTCTTTTTTTCACTTTTATCTTGTAGGCAAGGCAAACAGATACTATTTATAAGATATTTGAGTTTATCCAGACCTTATGATATATTCTTTTCACCTCCTTTCCACCACAAAGGCCATAGTGATGGTCAAAGTGGCTTGCACAGAAGGAAACTATTAGTGGGACAGAGCTCCTGTCCACTAGCTCAGTGGTCTCCAACATTTTTGGCACCGGAGACTGGATTTGTGGATGACAATTTTTCCGTGGATGGAGTATGGGGGTGGAGGATAGTTTTGGGATGAAACTGTTCCACTTCAGATAACAAGGCATTAGTTATATTCTCATAAGGAACGCACAACCTAGATCTCTCACATGCATGTACAATTCACAATAGGGTTCGCACTCCTATGAGAATCTAATGCCGCCGCTGATCTGACAGGAGGCGGAGCTCAGGTGGTGATGCTCACTCGCCCACTGCTCACCTTCTGCTGTGTGGCCAGGTCCTTGGCCTGTTAGGAACTGGACCACAGAGTAGGACCCCTGCACTAGGGTGCACCCTTGGTGGGTGGTGGGGGGTCCCCACTAGGAGACCTAATAGACTGTTTCCAAATGAGGCTCTTTCCTGCACTGGGGACCCCTGCACTAGCTCATTTAGAAAGAGCCTGTCTTACTAGAACATTGCTCTTTAAGGGGGACTGCTTATTTGCTTTGGTCTGTTCACTGTAAACATCAGATTTTTCTTCCTGAGGGGAAAAGGTTTTCAAGATTTTTTTCCTGAGAGATGTTTATACGTGTTCTTTGAAAAAAAATTGAGAAATGTGAGTAAAGTATAAGAAAATAATAGAAATCACACACAAGATTACCACATGAAGATTCTTTAGTTAACGAAAATCATTTCACTCTGTGAGGGCACTATAACATTTCTCACCAGACTCTTATAAGTTGTTTAGAGTTTTTTCCAAAACAATACTAATGCACAATGCAGTGATGTGTATCTTTATATGCCTCATTTTTCCTATATGTCCACATCTTTTTAAAATAAATTCTTACATGTGTAATTTCTCAATGAAGGTATGCACTTATGAAATACACTTAACACATATTTTGACACGCTTTTCATAAAGGCAAATATCAGATTCCAAAAGATCTTACAAGTCACTTAAAGGCATTTTAGGTTTAATGTGAGAACAGTAGTGAACCAGTGAATTATTTAAAGCAGAAATGTGATGTGGTCAGACATTAATTTTAGATAGCTGCATTGGTCAAGATTCAGTAGTGGACAATGGAACTCTCTGGCCAGTTTTAGCAGAATGGGATTTGTTACCAGGTATTAAGCAGCTTACAGACTTGTTGGGAGGGCTGGAGAAGCTGGCTTTAGGCTGATTTTCAAGAAACAATAATCACGCAAGTCACACTGCTATGCTGACTGGCCAAAAAACTGCTGTGTCTGTGGCCACCACCTCCTACACAAGAACTACACTGGTCACACAGGAAAGCTGCTGAATCAGGATCAGCTGCAGCTACCATGGCCTAGGCTTGGCAACTAGAAACTTAGGGACCAGCTGGACATCAGAGTAATGTTTCCCAATTCTGACTGCATGTCAGAATCACCTGGAGTGCTTTACAAAAGTACTGGTACTTGGTTAGCACCCCCAGAGACTGCATTTAATTGATCTGGAGCAGGGCCCGGCCATGGTATTGAAACAAAACAAAAAAGCCATGGGTGATGCTTGTGCACAGTCAAGGTTGAAAGCCAGGGCAGAAGGACATCCATGAAAGCTGCCACTGACTAACCAAGCTACTTCCCTGCCAGTGCTTTCAGATGGCTTGTGTGGCTGCCACTTCCCCATACTCACCTCTGTCCTCTAACCTGGAGGGTGATTCTGCTTGGAAGTTCTGTGTGTGAAAAACACAAGATGGAAGGTAGATTGGGAAATGTAGTCCTTAAACATATCAGCTTTTGTTCATGCTGTTCATATGAAGATTATGAGGGGTGTTGCCTCAAAGGATAAAACATTTGATATGAGAAGACCAGTTGGGAATAGAGTAGAGAAGTCATTACTGGAAGTTCAGATAATTAATGAACAGGGCTGATATAGGTGATTGATAATTAAGTAAAGGGCAGAAAACCCTACTTGGAGGACAATTTAAATTTTGCCCAGAATTTAATTTGGTCACTTTAGATGTACAGTTGATGAAAAGGGAAAAGGAGGATAGCTAGAATTTGAGCTTGGGTATTTTGCTGAATTATTGGACCATTCATCCTGGGAAAAATGGGTTGGGGTTTGGTGGAGAACAATAAATTTAAATTTAAACATGTTCAGTATTTAGTTTGATAGCCAAATCTGGATATTAAAAGAGAGAACTGAACTGGAGAATTAGAAATAATTGACTTTTAGATTTTAACAAATGCCTGAGCATGGATGAGATCATCCTGGGATAGGATCTGGGGCAGAATAATGAGGAAATTCAATATTTAATGCAAGGACAGAAGACGAGGAACTCATACAGGAGACAGAGGAAAACCGATAGAATGTGATCTCGAAAATCAGGGAAGAATAAACATTTCTTCAAAGAAGACATACAGATGGCTGGTAAGCATATGACAGATCTTCTACATCATTAGTCATTAGGGTACTGTGAATCCAAACCACAATAAGATACCATGTCGTATCCACTAGAATGGCTATAATTTAAAAGATGGACAGTAACACGTGTTGACAAGCATGTAGTGAAATTGGAACCCGCTTGCATTGCTGGTGTAGCCACTTCAGAAAAGAGTTTGGCAGTTCCTCAAAAAGTTAAACGTGGATTAACCATATGATTCAACAATTCCAAGCCTAGGTATATATCCAAAGAGAATTGAAAACATATTTACATAAAAACTTGTATGCGAATGTTCACAGCAGAATTGTTCATAATAGTCAAAAAGTGGAAACAACTCAAATGCCCATCAATTGATGAACTGATAAACAATATGTGATATATCCATGCAATAGAATATCATTCAACCATAAAAAGAAATAAAGTTTTGATATATACTACAATATGGGCAAATCTTCAAAACATGCTAAGCTAAAGAGGCCAAATATAAAAGGCCACACATTATATGATTCCATTTACATGAAGTGTCCAAAACAGGCAAATCTATAGAGACAGAGAGAGGGTTAATGTTTGTCAGGGGAGTGGACAAGAGGTAGTGACTGGTAATGGGTAGAGTGTTACTTTCTAGGGTAATAAAGTATTCTGGAATTAGTGGTCATGGATACACAACTTTGTGAGTATACTAAAACTCACTGAATTGTATTCTTTAAAAGGGTGAACTTTATGGCATGTGAATAACATCTCAATAAAACTGTTATTTAAAAAATCTCAAGGGAATAAAGCATTCAAGAAAAAAATATCTAGAAGTTAAAATGTCAATTGTTGCCAAAATGCCAAACTTCAGTTGCAACAAATAACATTGACAAGAGAAGTTTCAGTTATGGGGTGAGAATGCAAACATACCAAGGAGTAAGTGGGAAATAAGAAAGTGTCAACTGTGAGTGTAAATAATACTTTCAAGGAATTTCCATGCAAAAAGCAGAAGAGAAATAGGGCAGTAACTGGAGAGGATCTGAGGAAAAAAGATGCTTGGACGTGCTGTTTTGTTTTCATGTGGACAGGAGAGAGACTCATGGATGATTCAATGCTGATAGAGAAGATCCAGTAGAGAAGGAATACAGGAGTGGGAAGAAGACACAGATTGCAGTCCCTGAGAAATTAGATGACTGGGCTTGGAGTTTGAGAAGAATGACAGCCAAAATAACTACTTCAAAAAAAAGGAGAGAGATAACTATGAAATAAAGCTTCTGGGTAGCTCTGAGGTTCTCCTCGAGGATACAGGCCTTGGATTTATGGTAGCATCCATCCATTCATTCTACTTACTAAACACCTACACTGTCCTAAGGGCAGTATACCCAGTGGTATGCCCTTTAAAATTTTGTATGTATTTATTATTTGGTGGCAGCCTAGGGTGAGGGTTTTACAGACAGAAGGCATTGGAAGTACAGTGGGACAGTGAGGTGAGATTTGAGATCATTGGTAGGAGGGTGACTAAAGTGAATGTCCAAATTGTCTAAGACTGGGGTGCAGGGTGGTTGGGGGGAAGAGAGTTTAAAAATTGGCTAATAAAGAAGAAAGTGGAAGAGTGAAGTAACTAGAGGTCTTGATGAGGTCAGGTAATAATAAAAAGGAGTACGATATATTGCATGTTTTGTCAGTGTTGTCGTGCTAAATGTTATAGTTTATATTATCCTCCCAATGATAACTATTATTTTCACAGGAAAGACAGATGCTTAGCAAGATTAAGAAACTTGCTTATGTTCACACATTCTGAACATGGCAGAATTGCTCTTAGCCTAGGGCATCTGATGCCAGAGCACTTGCTGTAACCATTGAGCTACTTTGCAGCTAGAGGCATTGTATAAGTAGCCAAGTGAGACAACTGGAAGGATAGGACTTGTGGTTATTATATAGCAATATTTTTGTTTAGGAAACCAAACATGAGCATTTCAGGGGATGAAAAAATACCAGGCCTACTCCATGGAATGTGGAGAGCAGAATTAGAATGGTGGGAAAGTCACTGAAATTATGAAAATAAAGTAATGTTTGAAGTAATGTTTGAAGGCACTGAAAAGTAGTGTTTAAAGCCAAATTTTGGATGTATTGTCCATCTATATGCTCAACTTTCTGGGAATGATGGCAGAACTTGGAATGGAGAGGATGACTGTGAATTAAACTGCTTGGAATTGTCTTTCATTTTCTCTCTCTCTGAAAAAAATAAAAGAAATATCTGCCCAGAATTTAATTAGATGCATCAAGATTTACCCTGTGGAAAATCAGAAAATCTGGTATAGTTGTAAAAAATTTTACATTCTGCTTTCATTTCTCGATGAAACCTCAGGAAAAACTGGTCTCAATCATGTTTGGTATTTGATGAAGTTAATGATTTTCTCAGTGGAAAACAAGATTTGATGCCAATACATACCGATGGCAGTAGCAATGATTCACAGACATATGGAGTCTTTTTTATTCCCAAAGCTATCAAAAATATCAGGCACACTCTAGTCCCGAGTCTTTTCACTTGTTCCCTTTGCCTGGAACATTCTTCTCTCAGACATCTGTATAGATCACTCACGACTTCCTTCATATCTCTGCTCAAATGTTATCTTAGAGAGATCTCCCGGTCTCCTTTACAAAATGTTACCAAGCCTTCCCCTAGGCAGCTGCTATCCCTGCACCTTACTTTGCTTTTCTCCATTACATTTCTTACCATGTGACATAATTTGTGCTTGTTTATTGTCTATCTCTTGCACAGGGCCCTATGCTCTACAGAGGCTGGGACATGGTCAGTTTTGTTCACATCTGTTATCCGCAGCACCTAGAACAGTGTCAGGCACTGAAAATATAGATTTGCTGAATCAATGTTCCATCTGTGTAGAGTACACAATTTTGTGTGAGGATCTGCAGAAGAGGAGGGCGTATGTTTCCTGGGTTATTTTCCTTCACTGTTCATTCCTAACTACTGCTTAAGGCTCCTCACGAATACTTCTGGCTTTGCTATCACCACACTGCAAGCTGCTGTCCTCTCCCTACGCTGCTTTGCCTCAAGCATAAATAAAGCCCATTTATTTCCTTCTCTAAGGCTATACTAACATGTTTTGCTAAACATGTGAGGCTCTCATAGTAGTAAATTCCTATAATTCTATATTGCCTCGGCATTAATTTTGAATCCAACTTTATCACACCAGAAGCAAGGCTCAGTGGTCCTTGACAGTTTGTAGTTCTACACCACACCCAGCTGGCTCAAGCCAGTGGCCTGAGATAAGAACCTAGAAGTATCTCTCCCACCTAGCAGGTTGGGATCCCCGCTTTTCTGCTTCTTTTAAACAAGTCATTCAGGCATTTGCTGCAAAGTTAAAGTGACCTACATTCGATTCCTTTCTACATACTGCCAGTGGCCACACACGCTCGCTCGCTCGCTCTCTGCCTGACTCTTCATTCCTGCCTCGCGGGAGATGGAGGACTGACCTCTCCACTCATTACACCCTCTCTTCCTGGGATCTGTGAGTAAAAAATCTTTGAACTTGTTTCCTACTGTGATGGTGTATTGAATTTGCGCCTTCCATCTGAAGAACCACGGGCTGCCCCAGGCCATTTTCCTCAGGATGCCAGGGAGAACACAAAAGCGAGCTCCCAGTGCCAGAGCAATGGTCAGGCGGGCATAGATGGGATACGGGTCAGACAAGAGCCACAAGGGCATCTGCCAGGATAAACAAGTTTCCTGTGTGAGGGCCTCCGTGATCTTGGGTCGAAGAACTAGGCATGAGGCCGTCTGCCAGCTAATAAAAGGATCTTGCAAAAGCCACGCTGGAAACATCGACTTTCAGCTCCCCTGCTTTTTTTTCCTGTTAGAGCAGGATTGCTAGCAGTTCTGGTACCAGAACCCCAATTTACCTGGAGGCTTGCAAAAGACTCATAAGAGTATTACAAAGCAGAAAAAGAAAACTCGGAACTCGGTTAATTTGTCATTATCTGTCACAAGGGGTTCCTTGCTGGTTTCTTCTCTTGACTTCAGCCATCCCACGAACAGCAATCTGTGGTCTGTTCTTCCTCAAATCAGAACCTCTCTTACCCCATGAATGCTGAACCCAAGAAGACAAAAGAACTACTCCTTTCTTTGGTCAGAGAGATGACAAATTAAAATTCCCTAGCGTTAGAAAAAAACAAGTCAACAAACTCTCATTACCCAAAGATATCCCCAAATTTCTTCATTATCTTACTTGCAATTACACTACAAATTAGCTCCAAGAACTTTAGTCTTCCATAAACTAAACAAAGTGATTTTTAAGCTTTTATTCCACCCCAATACAGTTTCCTCTCCATCATACCTCTCTCAGAGTTTTTAAACAGTTATCCCTCAGTATCCTTGAGGGATTGCTTCCAGGAACCTCTAAATGCCAAAATTCATGGATGCCCAAGTCCGTCATATAAAGTGGTGTAATATTTGCATATAACTTACACACACCCTCCTGTTTACAGCTGATACTTGAACAACGTGGGTTTGAACTGCATGGGTCCACTTATACTTTCTTCTGCCTCTGCCACCCCTGAGACAGCAACACCAAACCCTCTTCTCTCTGTTCCTCCTCAGCCTACTCCACCTGAAGATGAGAAGGATGAAGATGATCCACCTCCACGTAGTAAATAATAAATATAGGATCTGGGTGTGATGGCACATGCCTGTAGTCCCAGCTACTCAGGAAACAGGGACAGAAGGATTGCTTGAGCCCAGAAATTCGAGTACAGCCTTGGTAACATAGTGAGAACTATCTCTATTTAAAAAAGTATATAAAATATGTGTTTTATTCTTTATAATTGTGTTAACATTTTCTCTAGCTTACTTTATTGTAGGAATACAGTATATAATATATATGACATGCAAAATATGTGTTAATTCACTATATTATCAGTAAGACTTCCTGTCAACAATTGGATAATAGTTAAGTTTTTGGGAACTCAAAAGTGAAACAGATTTTTGACCGTGTGTGGGGGAGATTGGCATCCCTAACCCTCACGTTGTTCAAGTGTCAAACAATACTTCAAATCATTTCTAGAGTACTTATATCTAATACAATGTAAATGTATGTAAATCATTGTTATACTGTATTGTTTCTTACTTGTATTATTTTATCTTTATATACTTCTTCCTAGTATTTTTGATCTGCAGTTGTTTGGAGCTGAAGATGTGGAACCCGCAGATAGGGACGGCCGACTGTTTCAAAAACACCTCGGTGTATGTGCCCTCTCTTTGTCTCCAATACAAGAATCACCCTGCCTGAGTATAGAATTTCGGATAGGAAGGAGTAAAACCAGAGGCTCAGAAAATAATGTAGCAATTTTAAGAGCCAGGTAATAGATGGCATTGGCTTGGACGAGGTGATTGATGGCTGTGGGTATGGAGACAAATGGTTAAATTTGAGAGGTATTTAGGGGGTTTGATACATAGGAGTTGGAAAGTGAGTAGATGTGGGGTCAAGGATGAGCGACACAATAGGTCTTGATTCCTGGTTTGGCAAATTTTTGGTAAGGTCTCAATATTTCCAATTCAAGTGTTCTCACTTTTAAAAAACTCTACTAATTCAAGGTAAACCTTTATGTTTGTTGGTTTTGTGTTTCTATTCCTATACACCTTCCAACACAGCAAAGATTGTGGCTTTTGTATCCAACTTCAAAGATAAAAGCAAAACCAAAGGATACAGAAGCATCTTTAAAACCTTTATAACCTCTGAAATTTTTTGCTGCTTAATCATGCATAAAGAATGATGGATTTATTTAATCATAAAGCAGAAACATTTTATTTATTTTGTCAAAGGAAACTCTTCTAGACATTGTAATATGGTTTTGATGATGATTTTATGTTACTTGATCATATATACTAAGTAACATAGACCATTTGATGTGAGGCAATATTCGTTTTTTTCTAAATTATACTTCAAGTTCTGGAATACATGTGCAGAACATGCAGGTTTGTTACACAGGTAGACATAAGCCATGGTGGTTTGCTGCACCCATCAATCCATCATATACATTAGGTATTTCTCCTAACGCTATCCCTCCCCTAGTCCCCCACCTCCTGACAGGCACCAGTGTGTGATGTTCCCCTCTCTGAGTCCACATGTTCTCATTGTTTAATTCCCACTTATGAGTGAGAACATGTGGTGTTTGGTTTTCTGTTCCTGTGTTAGTTTGCTGAGAATGATGATTTCCAGCTTCATCCATGTCCCTGCAAAGGACATGAACTCATTCTTTTTTATGGCTGCATAGTATTCCATGGTGTATATGTGCCACATTTTCTTTATCCAGTGTATCATTGATGGGCATTTGGGTTGGTTCCAAGTCTTTGCTATTGTGAATAGTGTTGCAATAAACGTACGTGTACATGTGTCTTTATACAATGATTTATAATCCTTTGGGTATATACACAGTAATGGGATTGCTGGGTCAAATTGTATTTCTGGTTCTAGATCCTTGAGGAATCACCACACTGTCTTCCACCATGGTTGAACTAATTTACACTCCCACCAACAGTGTAAAAG
>NW_012115833.1:4264336-4265503 GCF_000951035.1 Colobus angolensis palliatus | reverse complement strand
TTCTCCCATTCTGTAGGTTGCCTGTTCACTCTGATGATAGTTTCTTTTGCTGTGCAGAAGCTCTTTAGTTTAATTAGATCCTATTTATCAATTTTGGCTTTTGTTGCAATTTGCTTTTGGTGTTTTAGTCATGAAGTCTTTGCCCATACCTATGTTCTGAATGGTATTGCCTAGGCTTTATTCTAGGGTTTTTGTGGTTTTAGTTCTCATGTTTAAGTCTTTAATCCACCTTGAGTTAAGTTTTGTGTTAGGTGTAAGGAAGGGGTCCAGTTTCAGTTTTCTGCATATAGCTAGCCAGTTTTGCCAAAACCATTTATTAAATAGGGAATCCTTTCCCCATTGCTTGTTTTTGTCAGGTCTGTCAAAGATCAGATGGTTGCAGATGTGTGTTGGTATTTCTGAGGCTTCTATTCTGTTCCATGGGTCTATATATCTGTTTTGGTACCAGTACCATGCTGTTTTGGTTACTGTAAACTTTTAGTGTAGTTTGAAGTCAGGTAGCGTGATACCTCCAACTTTGTTCTTTTTGCTTAGGATTGTCTTGGCTATACTGGCTCTTTTTTAGTTCCATATGAAATTTAAAGTAGTTTTTTTCTAATTCTGTGAATAAAGTCAATGGTAGCTTGATGGGAATAGCATTGATTCTATAAATTACTTGAGGCAGTATGGCCATTTTCACGATATTGATTCTTCCTATCCATGAGCATGGAATATTTTTCCATTTGCTTGTGTCCTCTCTTATTTCCTTGAGCAGTGGTTTGTACTTCTGCTTAGAGAGGTCCTTCACATCTTTTGTTGTATTCCTAGGTATTTGATTATCTTTGTAGCAATTGTGAATGGGAGTTCACTCATGATTTGGCTCTCCGTTTGTCTATTATTGCTGTATAGGAATGCTTGTGATTTTTGCACATTGATTTTGTATCCTGAGACTTTGCTGAAGTTGCTTATCAGCTTAAGGAGTTTTTAGACTGAGATGATGGGATTTTCTGAATATACAATCATGTCATCTGCAAACAGAGACAATTTGACTTCCTCTCTTCCTATTTGAATATGCTTTATTTCTTTATCTTGCCTGATAGCCCTGGTCAGAATTTCCAATACTATGTTGAATAGGAGTGGTGAGAGAAGGTATCCTTGTCTTGTGCTGGTTTTCAAAGGGAAGGCTTC
>NW_012115833.1:4201114-4263758 GCF_000951035.1 Colobus angolensis palliatus | reverse complement strand
GAGAGGGCATCCCTGTCTTGTGCCAGTTTTCAAAGGGAATGCTTCCAGTTTTTTCCCAATCAATATGATACTGGCTGTAGGTTTGTCATAAATAGCTCTTATTATTTTGAGATACTTTCTATCGATACCTAGTTTATTGAATGTTTTTAGCATGAATCGGTTTTGAATTTTATCGAAGGCCTTTTCTGCATCTAATGAGATAATCCTTGTCTTGTGCTGGTTTTCAAAGGGAAGGCTTCCAGTTTTTGCCCACTCAGTATGATATTGGCTGTAGGTTTGTCATAAGTATCTCTTATTATTTTGAGATACTTTCTATCAATACCTAGTTTATTGAATGTTTTTAGCATGAATCGGTTTTGAATTTTATCGAAGGCCTTTTCTGCATCTAATGAGATAATCATGTGGTTTTTGTCATTGGTTCTGTTTATGTGATGGATTACGTTGATTGATTTGCGTATGTTCAACCAGCCCTGCATCCTGGGGATGAAGCCAACTTGATCGTTTTTTGGTGTGCTGCTGGATTCAGTTTGCCAGTATTTTATTGAAGATTTTTGCATCAGTGTTCATTAGGGATATTGGCCTGAAATTTTCTTTTTGTTGTTTCTCTGCCGGGTTTTGGTATCAGGATGATGCTGACTTCATAAAATGAGTTAGGGAGGAGTCCCTCTTTTTCTATTGTTTGGAATAGTCTCAGAAGGAATGATACCAGCTCCTCTTTGTATCTCTGGTAGAATTTGGCTGTGAATCCATCTGGTCCTGGGCTTTTTTTGGTTGGTAGGCTATTAATTACTACCTCAATTTCAGAACTTGTTCATTGGTCTATTCAGGGATTCGACTTGTTTCTGGTTTAGTCTTTTGAGGGTGTATGTGTCCAGGAATTTATCAATTTCTTCTAGATTTTCTAGTTTATTTGTGTAGAGGTGTTTGTAGTATTGTCTGATAATAGTTTGCATTTCTGTGGGATCAGTGGTGATATCCCCTTTATCATTTTTTATTGTGTCTATTTGATTCTTCTCTCTTCTTTATTAATCTGGCTAGTGGTCCATCTATTTTGTTAATCTTTTTAAAAAAACCAGCTGCTGCATTCATTGATTTTTTGAAGGTTTTTTTTGTGTCTCTATCTCCCTCAGTTCTGCTCTGATCTGTTATTTCTTGTCTTCTGCTAGCTTTTAAATTTGTTTACTCTTATTTCTCAAGTTCTTTTAATTATAATGTTAGGGTAAAATTATAATTATATAATTATAATTTTAGATCTTTCCTGCTTTCTCTTGTGGGCATTTAGTGCTATAAATTTCCCTGTAAACACTGCTTTAGCTGTGGCGCAGAGATTCTGGTATGTTGTGTCTTTGTTCTTATTGGTTTCAAATAACTGATTTATTTCTGCCTTAATTTCAGTTATTTACCCAGTAGTTATTCAGGAGCAGGTTGTTCAGTTTCCATGTAGTTGTGCAGTTTTGAGTGAGTTTCTTAATCCTGAGTTCTAATTTCATTACAGTGAGAGACTGTTTGTTATGATTTCTGTTGTTTTGCACTTGCTGAGGAGTGTTTTACTTCCAAATATGTGTTCAATTTTAGAATAAGTGATATGTGGTGCTGAGAAGAATGTATATTTTGTTGACTTGGGGTGGTCAGTTCTGTAGATGTCTATTAGGTCTGCTTGGTCCAGAGCTGAGTTCAAGTCTTGAATATCCTTATTAATTTTCTGTCTCATCGATCTAGTATTGGCATTGGGGTGTTAAAGTCTCTCACTATTATTATGTGGGAGTCTAAGTCTCTTTGTAGGTATCTAAGAACTTGCTTTATGAATCTAGGTGCTCCTGTATTGGGTGCATATATATTTAGGATAGTTAGCTTTTTTTCTTGCATTGATCCCTTTACCATTATGTAATGCCCTTCTTTGTCTTTTTTGGTTTAAAGTCTGTTTTATCAGAGACGAAGATTGGAACTCCTGCTTTTCTTTTGCTTTCCATTTGCTTGGTAGATCTTCCTCCATCCCTTTATTTTGAGCCTGTGTGTGTCTTTGCATGTGAGATGAGTCTCCTGAATACAGCACACCAATGTGTCTTGACTCTTTATCCAATTTGCCAGACTGTGTCTTTTAGTTGGAGCATTTAGACAATTTACATTTAAGGTTAATATTATTATGTGTGAATTTGATCCTGTCCTCTTGATGCTAGCTGGTAATTTTGTCCATTAGTTAATGCAGTTTATTCATAGTGTCGATGGTCTTTGCAATTTGATATGCTTTTGCAGTGACTGTTACTGGTTTTTCCTTTCCATATTTAGTGCTTCCTTCAGGAACTCTTGTAAGGCAGGCCTGGTGGTGACAAAACCCCTCATCATTTGCTTATCTGAAAGGATTTTATTTCTCCTTTGTTTATGAAGCTTAGTTTGGCTGGATATGAAATTCTGGTTTGAAAAATCTTTTCTTTAAGAATGTTAAATATTGGCCCCCACTCTCTTCTGCCTTGTGGAGTTTCTGCAGTGTGATCCACTGTTAGTCTGATGGGCTTCCCTCTGTGGGTAACCCGACCTTTCTCTCTGGCTGCCCTTACCATTTTTTCCTTCATTTCAACGTTGGTGAATCTGATGGTTATGTGTTCTGGGGTTGCTCTTCTTGAGGATTATCTTTGTGGTGTTCTCTGTATTTCCTGAATTTGAATGTTGGCTCTGTCTTGCTAGGTTGGGGAAGTTCTCCTGGATAATATCCTGAAGGGTGTTTTCCAACTTGGTTCCATTCTCCCTGTCACTTTCAGGTACACCAATCAAATGTAGGTTTGGTCTTTTCACATAATCCCATATTTCTTGGAGGCTTTGTTCATTCCTTTTCATTCTTTTTTCTCTAATCGTGTCTTCACACTTTATTTCATTAAGTTGATCTTCAATCTCTCATTTCCTTTCTTCTGCTTTATCAGTTTGGCTATTGATACTTGTGTATGCTTCACGAAGTTCTCGTGCTGTGTTTTTCAGCTCCATCAGGTCATTTATGTTCTTCTCTAAACTGGTTATTCTAGTTAGCAGTTCCTGTAATCTTTTTATCAAAGTTCTCAGCTTCCTTGCATTGGGTTAGAACATGCTCCTTTAGCTCTGAGCAGTTTGTTATTACCCACCTTCTGAAGCCTACTTCTGTCAATTTGTCAAACTCATTCTCCATCCAGTTTTCATCCTGTGCTGGAGAGGAGGTATGATCCTTTGGAGGAGAAGAGGCATTCAGGTTTTTGAAATTTTCAGCCTTTTCGCACTAGTTTTTCCTCATCTTCCTGGATTTATCTACCTTTGATCTTTGATGTTGGTGATCTTTGGACGGGGTTTTTTCATGGGCATCCTTTTTGTTGATGTTGATGTTATTGCTTTCTCTTTGTTAGTTTTCCTTCTAACAGTCAGTCACCTTTTCTGCAGGTGTGCTGGAGTTTGCTGGAGGTCCACTCCAGATCCTGTTTGCCTGTATGTATCTCTGTGTCCAGAATTGGTGGGTTCTTGGTCTCGCTGACTTCAAAAATGAAGCCGTGGACCCTCGCGGTGAATGTTACAGTTCTTAAAGATGGTGTGTCCGGAGTTTGTTCCTTCTGATGTTTGGACGTGTGCAGAGTTTCTTCACTCTTGGTCTCGCTGACCTCAGGAGTGAAGCCGCAGACCTTCGCAGTGAGTATTACAGCTCTTAAAGGTGGCATGTCAGAGTTGTTTATTCCTCCCAGTGGGTTCGTGGTCTCACTGGCTTCAGGAGTGAAGTTGCAGACCTTTACAGTGAGTGTTACAGCTCATAAAGGTAGTGCGGACCCAAAGAGTGAGCAGCAGCAAGATTTATTGCAAAGAGTGAAAGAATAAAGCTTCCACAATGTGGAAGGGGGAGGGAGCAGGTTTCCGCTGCTGGCTTGGGAGGCCTGCTTTTATTCCCTTATCTGGCCCCATCCACATCCTACTGATCGGTCCATTTTACAGAGAGCTGATTGGTCTGGTTTATAGAGAGCTGATTGGTCCATTTTGACAGAGTGCTGATTGATGCGTTTACAAACCTTTAGCTAGACGAAGGGTGCTGATTGGTGTGTTTACAATCTTTTAGCTAGACAGAAAAGTTCTCCAAGTCCCCACCTGATTAACTAGACATAGAGCACTGATTGGTGCATTTAAAAATCTTTAGCTAGACACCGAGTGCTGATTGGTGCGTTTACAGTCCTTTAGCTAGACAGAAAAATTCTTCAAGTCCCCACCCCTCCCAGAAGCCCAGTTGGCTTCACCTCTCACTGGCACTTGCCCTGGGCACTCCGGCAGCACAGAGGGAGCTCATCCCTCGATCAAACCCCGCAGGGGCTGGCCGGTCGCACTTGGGGCCACCAAGCCTGCGCCCACTCAGAACCCATGCTGGCCCGTGATGCCGCATGCAGCCCCGCCTCCCACCCAAGCCTCTCCTTCCACACCTCCCGGGAAACAGCGAACAGAGGGTGCTGGCTCCGGCCTTAGCCAACCCTAGAGAGGGGCCCCCACAGTGCAGCAGCAGGCTGAAGGGCTCCTCCAGCATGGACAGAACGGAGGCTGAGGCCAAGCAGGCGCCAAGAGCGAGCGAGGGCTGCTAGCACATTGTCACTTCTTATCACCAGTGGTGGCTGCAGAACAGCATAAAGATTGCCACCTGCTCCTTCCTCTGGAAGCTCTGTCTCAGAGGGGCACCCACCTGATGCTGGCCAGATCTCTCCTGTATGAGGTATCTGTCGACCCCTGCTGGGAGGTATCTTGCAGTCAGGAGCCATGGGTGTCAGGGACCCACTTAAGGAGGCAGTCTGTCCCTTAGCAGAGCTTGAGCACTGTTCTGGGAGATCCACTGCTCTCTCCAGAGCTGGGATGCAGTAATGTTTAAGTCTGCTGAAGCTGTGCCCACAGTTGCCCCTTCTCCTAGGGGCTCTGTCTCAGGGAGCTGGGAATTTTATCTGTAAGCCCCTGACTGGGGCTGCTGCCTTTCTTTCAGAGATGCCCTGCCCAGAGAGGAGGAATCTAGAGAGGCAGTCTGGCTACAGTGGCTTTGCGGAGCTGTGGTGGATTCCACCCAGTTCAAACTTCCCAGCAGCTTTGTTAACACTGTGAGGGGAAAACTGCCTACCCAAGGCTCAGTATGGCGGACGCCCCTCCCCGCCAACCAAGCTTGAGCATCTGAGGTTGACTTCAGACTGCGGTGCTGGCATCAAGAATTTCAAGCCAGTGGATCTTCACTTGCTGGGCTTCGTGGGGTTGGGATCCGCTGAGCAAGATGTCTTGGCTCCCTGGCTTCAGCTCGCTTTCCAGGAGAGTGATCGGTTCTGTCTTGCTGGTGTTCCAGGTGCCACTGGGGTACAAAAAAAAAAAAAAAAAAAAAAAAAAAAACTCCTGCCACTTGTTCAATGTCTGCCCAAACAGCTGCCCCAGTTTCATGGTTTAAACCCAGGGCCCTGGTGGTATAGGCATCCGAGGGAATCTTCTGGTCTGTAGGTTTCAGAGACTGTGGGAAAAGCCTAGTATCTGTTCTGGGTAGCATGGTCCCTCATGGCACAGTCCCTCATGGCTTCCCTTGGCTAGGGGAGGGAGTTCCTTGACCCCTTGTGCTTCCCGGGTGAGGTGACGCCCCACCCTGCTTCTGCTCATCCTCCGTGGGCTGCACCCACTATCTAACCAGTCCAAATGAGATGAGCTGGGTACCTCAGTTAGAAATGCAGAAATCACCTGCCTTCTGCATTGGTGTTTCTGGGAGCTACAGACCGGAGCTGTTCCTATTCAGCCATCTTGCCAGCCACACGATAGGAGGCATTATTCTTGTAATATACTAACAATTTTTAGTTTAGAAAGATGTATATAAAAATAACAAAAAGGAAACAATAAATCTTTAGAAGTATTTCACTGAGTCCTTGAAACAGTTCACAGATCTCCTGTTAGAACTTTGGATTTCTAACTAAGGTAGAAGATGAATTGTTCTGAGAGATTGAATATGTAAGGATTAATCAGATTGGGGTTCCAGAGAATGCAGATGAATGATTTGGGAAAGTGGGGAACAGTGGGGCATGGGTTGATAAAAACAAGTAGCAAGCAGTTTTGGGGTTGGAGGGCTGAGTAAACAAGAAGGTTTAGTTTAGCATCTAACAAAGATAGAGTGTGAAGTAGCTAATTTGAAGACTGTCACACAATGCGTCCCAGACATTCTTTCATTGATGGGGAATGGTTTGCAACTCAGAATGGTTAGTATATTACAAGGACTTGGATTGATTATGACTCCAAAGAGCTCTAGTCTCTTGCATATAGGAAATTGGTTCTGCAAAGGAATTAAGCAGGAATTCATATGGATTGTGGAAGCAGCTAACATATCTTGGGGTCATTTTTGAATTGTTTCATGCTTATTTTAATATTTCACTTTGGCTTCAGTACTCTCTTACAACGAAATGAAGAGGAAACACATTGTTCCTTGTTTTTACTAATCTGGAAACAAGAAAGATGGAATCCTTAAAAGGAATTCTCAGCCCTAGATCCTGAAAAAAATAAGAAAGAAAAAACAGAAAGTAATTCGACCCCATTCTTCTTTCATAACTGTTATTAAAGGGCCTTACCGAATTTTTCCCTTTTTTGAGAATCTTTCTTTGAAAGTCTCTTTCAGACTTCTGGAATGGACTCTATGTGGTTTGTGGAAAGATCCAGATATTTTCGTTTCTCTTTTACACATATCAGTCACAGTGACACTGGATCATGTTGTTCCTGTTTTTTCTTAAAACTTTTTTAGAGATGGGGTCTTGCTATAATTACTTAGGGTGGAGTACAGGGGCTATTCATAGGCACAGTCACGGCACACTACAGCTTCAAACTCCTGGGCTTAAGTGATCCTCCTGCCTCAGCCTCCCAAATAGCTGGGACTACAGGCACACTCCACTATGCTTAGCTTATCTCTCTTTTTCTCTTCCATGGCACTCTGTTGCTTTTCTCCGTGTATTTATAATTTAATAAATTAATACTTCGTATTTGATCAGTATCTGTCTCTCACTAGACTATAGGTACCAAGAGAGTTTGGTTTTACCTACACTACCTAACACAGTACTTGGCATAGGTAGTTGCCATTGATTGATTGGTTGAATATATGCCCAAGGAACTGTTTTGCCTTTTTCTATTTTATCTTACATATTTCATATGAAGAAAACATTTCAATCTGTTTTTAAGGCAGAACACTTTCTCACTTGAGGAGGGAATTTGACCATACTGATAAAGAACAAATTGTACAACGTGGCTAACAGTGCATGTGTAAATAATTTATGAATTAAAATGTTTTTGGGGTGTTAATTCTTAAAGTTAGATATTTACATTGTCTAATTCTCATTGATCTTGTTTGATTTTTCTCTTTGGTGGTATAATTGAACTTCTTCATTGCTGAGAAGACAAAAGAGGTAGGTGGCTGTATTAGCTCATTCTCATGCTGCTAATAAAGACATATCAGAGACTGGGTAATTTATAAAGGAAAGAGGCTTAATTGGCTCACATTTCAGCATGGCTGGGAAGGCCACAGGAAACTTACAATCATGGCGTAAGGGGAAGCAAACACGTTCTTCATATGGCAGCAGCAAGGAGAAGTGCCAAGCAAAAGCGGGGAAAGTCCCTTAAAAAACCACCAGATCTTGTGAGAACTAACTTACTATCACAAGAATGGGATGAGGGAAACTGCTCCCATGATTCAATTACCTCCCACTGGGTCCCTCCAGTGACACGTGGGGATTATGGGAACTACAATTTAAGATGAGATTTGGGTGGAGACACGCCAATCCATGTCAGCGTCATTAGAGCTTGGCTTCATTTCTGGGTTTACATGTGACTTTCAGCAAGGCATAAGCTGTGCGCCTAAGCCTCATCCGTTGTAAAACTGAGAGAAACTCATTTGGCTATATTGTTTCTCCATAGAATGTCCTGAGCATGAAACAAAATAATTAAACATGAATTTTCTTTTGGTAAAGGTATTTGATAAATAGTATATGTTTGTATGCATATGCACACATATATAATTATTCCTTTTGTTTTGGCTATGCCAAATTTTAATATAGTATATAGTATTTGAATGATAGGGATGACTCCATAGAAATGATAAAAAATAATGATGGCAACTATTTAACAGTACGTTATAATGGCCAAGTGTTGAGTTAAATCCGTATGTTTTCTTATTTCATTTTCCCAAAAATATGTTAATGACCTTTTTCATTCCTATTTTCACCCCTGCCACTCACTTGAACTCACTCCAGTGAATAAGGCATTTGTACCCATGACTCCACTGAGTCGTTTCCTCTCAGGGTTACTATTGGCTTCTATGTTGCCAAATGTCAGTGGTCCATTCTGCCCTCATCTCACTCAGCCCCACTGAACATAAGACAGTAGGTTCTCCTTTCTCTCGATGCACTTTGTTCACTTGCCTCTAGGGCACCACCATCCCCTGGTTTTCCTGCATCGTCCTCATCTTCTTGACCTCTAAATATTGGAGACCCCCAGGGCTCAGATCCTGGCCCTCTTTTCTCTTCTATTTCAGTATATTCCTATAGGGATTTCACTCAGTCCTCATAAATTAAATATGTTTTATTCTCAGATAACGCACAATTAAGATCCATTTTTGACCTCTTTCTCAAATACATACCATATTCAGTGGTCTACTAAAAATTTACGTGTGAATATCTAATTCATATCTCTAACTAAACTCTTTATAGTTCACTTTCTTTTTACTTATTCCGAATTTAGTCTTCCCCATTTCAGTAAATGGCACTGCCATTACTGAAAAAATGGCATTCTTATTTGAATATGAAATACGAAAAAAGAAAAAATCATTCTTATTTATCACAACTCACAATCTACCAGAAGTTATATTGAATCTACTTTAAATTCATCATGAATCCAACCACTTTTAGCTACTTCCAAGTGTCATCTTCCCCTTTTAAGTCACCATCATCACTTGTCTGCCCTATTGGGACTCCCTTTACCTGGTCATCCTGTATCCATTCCTAATTCCCTAGGGTCTGCTCTCCACATAGGAGCCAAAGTGATCATTTCCAAACTCAATTGGATCATGATACTCCCCTCCTCAAAAGCGCAATGGCTTCCCATCACAGTTAGAATAAAATCCAAAATCCTACTGTGGCATATAAATTTCTCTATAAGTTACTGGGGCTACCTTTTATTTATTTATTATTATTGTTTTGAGACAGAGTATCGCTCTGCTGCCTATGCTGGAGTGCAGTGGCATGATCTTGGTTCACTGCAACCTCCACCTCCCTGTTCAAGCAATTTTCCCACCTCAACGTCCCAAGTAGCTGACACTACAGTCACCTGCCACCATGCTTGGCTAATTTTTGTATTTTTAGTAGAGATGGGGTTTCACCATGTTGGCCAGGCTGGTCTCAAATTCCTGACCTCAAGTGATCCACCTAGGCTAACTTTTAAATTCAACTCGTAAGTCAGTGAATAATAGTGCTACTGATTTCCTTGCTTTTCCTCAAATTCAGCAGAATATTCCTGCCAGTAGGTCTCTCATTTGTTCTTACCTCTGCTTGAAATGCTCTTCCTCAAATATTCACATGGATCACCATCCCATATTCTTCATGTCTTGACTCAAATGATAATATCCTAAGAGGACTTATCAGCCCCTACTCTTGTCTGATCATGATTAGCTTATCTAGAGTTATTTTCTTTGCAATCATTATTACAATCTGAGATTACATTTAATTTCAATCTTGTTATTACAAGCTGTATGAGGGTAGTTCACTGTCACATCCTTGCTGTCTAGAACAGTGCTCAGCATATGGTAGTATGAAATGCATTTTAAAAATTTACCTTTGGATACCCCCTCTGTGATCAGTCTGATTTTCCATCTTTTATAGGAAAGGTAACTGAGACTCAGGGTGATCAAGTCACTTTGTCAAGATCACATAGTAAATTATACAGCCTGGATTCGAAGACTGATCTGACAGTAAATCTTATACTTCTAGCTAATATACCATATTGCTTTCCTTTGTATGCTATACTGTCTTCACTCAATAATTTTGGAAATTAAGAATGCTGAAATTTCCATAAACATTAAAGTTTTCAGAATACTTACATGTGTGCTTTGTTGCCTTCCTAGGATTTTTTTTAAGGTTCACACACATACATGCTCACCAGCTTGTTTCAGCTTCCCTGAAGGAGATATAAAGAGGAGAAAAACACCTTGCAAAACACATCAATACAAAAGATTATTAAAAAACAATCAATGACACATCACTGACAATTGGATAAATGTACAGATCCTTAGAATTTCAGACTCTAAAGTGAAATTGATATAGTCAGGTGACTTTTATCTCTTTGATCCCATGTGCAAGTTTAGCATAGGCCTGAAGCAGTACTTAAACCATAACACTGTTACAAGAGGAGCTATTGACTTTGGCATTAGAGAAGACCTAATGCCAGTTATTGAAGTAAGGTTTTACTGATTTTTAACACTAAAAAGATTTCTCTAAAAGTAGATCTAGCAATTGTCTTGTTAAAACGCTCTTAAGAAATGCTAAATTGTCTCCTCTATTAGCCATTACTTCATTTTATCTACATTTAAGACAAAAATCTAAGTACAGAAATCAAAACACACAGCTTACCAATTTTGTAGGAGTTTTGTAGATGTTTGAATAGAAGTGGAAAAGTTGTCATTCTTGTGGCAAGAGTTGGACATCTGAAGACACCTGAATAAGTTTTTCCTTTTCCATGAAATGTAATAGTTAGCATTTATGGAATCCTAGTTCTACCCCCTACTAGTTGTGTGACCTTGTGTACATTACTTCTTTTTTTTTTTTTTTTTAAGTAGTCAGCATTTAATGAATCTCCCTCCACGTGGCTTCAAGCCACCAGGACACAGGCCCCCCCAACACCCTTAATCTTCTCCTCAGCTCTTCTGCTGAAGAATTTAGCCTTCACGATGACAGGCTGCTTTGGGAGCTTTCCCTTTCCCAGAACTTTGTAGTAGCCCGATCGCACCACATCAATGATGGGAGCAGCCCCAGTCTTGTTTTTAGCAGCATTCACCCGTGTCTGCTCGCTGACCAAAGTCCACAATTTGTCAAGGTTGACAGTTGGGCAGAAGCTCTGGTTCCTCTTTAAGTGGTAATGCCTCATACCAACTTTCCCAAAGTAGCGTGGGTGGTATTTGTCGAAGTTGATCCGGTGGTGATGCAGACCACCAGCATTACCACGGCCACCGGGGTGCTTCGGGTGCTTGCCTAGGCGGCCGTGGCCGTGGCTCACGTGGCCCCGAAGTTTCCGGGTCTTCCTCAGTCTGGATGGCATGTCGGCAGCCCAGACGAAAAAGCCATTACTTCTTTTTTGTGTTTCTGAGTCTGTAACCTGGGTGTATTACTAGAATCAACCTCATGGGATTTTGGTGAGGGTTAGAAGAGACAATGCTAAGCACTTAAGTGTGATTACTTGGGAAATGCCAGCTATTATAATGCATGTATGACCACTACAACAGCGTTTCTCATCCTAGGCACCACTGACATTTGGGGTTAGGTCATTCTTTATTATGGGGTGCTATATGTATATGTAGGATATTTAGCAGCATCTCTGGCCTCTACCCACTCCCACCAAAGCTGTGATAACCAAAAATGTCTCCAAACATTGCCAGATGCCTTCATGGGAGGCAAAAATACCCACTTGTTGAGAGTCACTCTATTAGACTAATGCTTTCTATATGCTATCTCATTTAATCTTTACAAACAAGCTTGTGGAATAGGTAATAATGTTATTTCACGTTTACAAATGAGGAAAGTAGAAGTTAAGACAGTTAAATATTTGCCCTAGACACACAGATGATGAGAAATGGACTGTTGGTAGAATCTGACTCTGCCTAACAGCAAAGCTTTGATGGTGTGTTACTTGCATTGACCTCAATTAAGATTGTCTTTGGTAATGTCTCTAGTTGATAGGTTGCTCCCGTGCAAATCGCCAAGTCAACATTTCACTGTATTTCTACTAACCCCTGACTCAGGAGCCTATGCTATCTTTATAGCCCATTCTCTTTCCTCCTTACAACTTGTTGCTCTTTTTCTCTTTTGCATTGAAGAACGGTATACCTTTCTATTAGGACCAATTTGTGAGTGAGGCTTCACAATTCTCACAAAATATCAATTGCACTCTCAGCTTGACATTAAAGCAAAATTTTCTACCCTTAACTAGCAATAGATACAATCTGTGCTTCTGACACTTGTTACTAAGAATAACATTTAACTGACTTTTGCGTAAAATTTACTACAAGCTTAATCGAGAAGAATGAATTCAGGAAGTATTATCTAAAGAATTTGTAGTGCTTTGAGGACTAAGCAGTGAATAAATAAAATAAATGGATACGCCTTCTCTTGCTTAGAAATTAAGGAGGCCAGGCACAGTGGCTCATGCTTATAATCCCAGCGCTTTGGGAAGCGGGGGTGGGAGCATCGCTGGAGCCCTGGAATTTGACAAAGTATTCAGCTAGAAGGAGATGGAGAGGGAGATTAGGTATATTTTTCCATCTTTATCTTACTGCACCTCTCTGCTGCGTGTTTCACTTTTGTGGCTTTCATAATATTAACATTACGGGTTCTCCTCCTATGACTGATGAACTCCTTCTGTTTCCTTTCTTGGCTTCTTTTCTTTTTGGCAGTCTCTAAAATTATTGTGCCCCAGGGTTGGGTCCTCAATCCACAAGTCGTCTCACTTTCTATATTCTTTCAGCAATGTTATTCAGCCTTATGGTTTCAGATACTATTCTTTACCAATAGATTTCAAGTCTGTGTCTTTAAGGCTATGCTCTAGCTTGAAACTCAACTGTTCAATTACCAAATAAGCATCTCGAAGGAATGTTCCACAGTCACTTCTGTTTCAACAGGCTCCCCAAAATGGGCTCCATTTCCTCAGGTGGTGGCACCACCATCCACCTAGTTGCTTAAACTAGAGTTTGTGCATCATATAGAATTTTGCAATTACTTACCCCTCCATGCCCAATCAATCACCAAGTTCTAATAACACTAATTCCTAAAGATTCCTTCGGTTCATCTTTTCTCTGCATATTTACTGTCGCTGCCATTATCTGTCATCAGAACTACTGCCACCACCACCCCAAAGATCATAAGACAGGATAATGTCCAAGTTGTTAGCAATGACTACCAGCCTTTCTTGGTGCAGCCTCCGCCGTTGCATTACTCTTTGTTCATTACTCTTTGTTCCTGCTACTTGTCTTAGAGTGAACACTCAAGCAACACTTAACTCCTTATGATTGTCTATACCAACCAGACTGATTTTCACTTCTCTGCCTTTGCCCAGCTGCTCCTTTTGTATGGAATGCCCTTTCTCAATTATCTCATTTCAGAAAGTTTTTGGTAAACCTTACTGTTCCCTCCCCAATACCTCTCTCTCATAATCTCTACCTTGATATACGTTCTGCATACACACAGCCAACTCTTTGGGACAAAGCCATAGCAAACATTTCATAAATGTTTGTTGAGTGAATGACTATGTCAGCTATCTCACTGAATTGGTATCAATCTACTTCACTAAAAGTGCTTTTTAAAATAATGATCTCAATGCAGTTTAGATTTTATGTGATTTACAGATGAGGGTTAGAGATGGCAGAGATCCTGGCTTATCAAACTAGATGTTGGTATAAAGTTCTTATGCAGTAGGAAGAAATGTATGAACAGTGGAATTAGATTCTGGGTAGGAAAGCTGGATGTTTGATCCAGTATTTTTGTTCAAATCTCTTGCTCCAACATGCAGCCCTTGACACTACACCTCTCAGCATTACCTCTGGGGGAAGAGTAATGGGGAAAATTCCAACAACAAATACAAGCATGTAGGTTAAAATTTTTTATATTAAACACAGTATTTAAAAATCATAGGTATAAACATATAAAGTGGCAAAACAGATATAGAGAGGATAGTTTTTTATATTACTATCCTCATTTACTGAAACGATCATTGCAAAATTTATTCAAGTAATCATGTCTCAGTGAATTAGAATACTACATGATTTTAAAAAGCATTATATACATTTTAGGAACAGATTGCACATATTAGAAGATACCTGTTCTTTAGATCCAGAAATACACATTTCTCATTAGTGTTTATATTGTTATGTGAATATACATTCACTGCCTCTTTTCTGTGTTGTTTAAATGTGACCATATTTGTGATCTATGCTATGTATTTGAACATGTATCATGTATGTATATAAAGTAACAAGCCTTTGGAAATGTCATTGTCCTGAATATTTATAAAATGTCACATCAGCGTTCAAAAGAATTTCACGTAATAGATATTCTGTGGCATATGCAGTAGTTGTTGAGTGTATCATTTAATGAATTAAAATTGTTGGAATTTTTAGGGTGTATCGTTATTGACCAGTTTTAACCAAAAACTCAGGAAGTTTCATTATTTTCTTTGCCAAAAATCTCTCTCACTGAGGGCTGAAAGACATCTATACAGTTATAAATAGCATCGTAAGGATGTCAAACTTGACTCAGGTGGATCAACAAGCCATTATTCCTCTCATTTGTACTTATTTTTAATGATCAGCACCTGAGCTCAACAGTATTTTTGTGACAATTTCAATCTACAGGACTGAGAGAGCTGCTGTTTATCTATATCTCACTGGAGACATTAGCATTAACGAGCTGACTCCTGCACTGCCTGGTGCCAACTGTGGGTCACATTGGTATGAAGGTAGCTGCCTCTTGAGGTGGACCATGCCATCTCTATTTTCCGGGCAACAACTGGCAGATAAATCTTCCACTATTAACATCAGTGTGAACTGTAATGCTAGCTACCTGCATTATGGCCTCGGAGGAAGGGAAGCATGGCACTATTAGCACAACCTATACACATTACCCATAAGAAGCAGAAGGAGTTACATATATCAGGTGAACAAAAGACACCATTAGCCTTCCCCTTGTCCATATACAGTTAACTGATACTGTTGTCCTCACTATTTTGAATCAACACGAACAAATTCAGAGCTACCAATACACTGATTCTAGGTTGGCATAGTTTTCTTTTATAGTGGTTTATAGATGTCTGCTGTAAAACAAGTAGGGTTTATTCATTGAAACAATTACTTTGATTTTCAATCATCTGCATTCTCTGAAATCCACTAATATTAATAATATTTTGTGTGCCTGTGTGTTGAAGAGGGAGGGGGAAAAATTACCATATTCTTTTCGATGTGAAAGTTCTTTCTGTTCCTGGTAGTGAAATCAAGCTTTTAGAGCAAATATGACCCTGGAAATCTGTTTTTAACTAAAAAAAAATTATTGCATTACTATTTATTAAAAATTTTAAAAAGTAGTTTAGATAGTTTAGTTTTTCTTTTCTTTTTTTCTTTTTTTTTTTTGAGACAGAGTCTCGGTCTCTTGCTTAGACTGGAGTGCAGCGGCACTATCTGGGCTTACTGCAACTTCTGCCTCCCAGGTTCAAGGTACTCTCGTGCATCAGCCTCATGAATAGCTGGGATTACAGGCACACGCCACCATACATGGCTAATTTTTTGTACTTTTTTTTTTTTTTCTGTAGAGACGTGATTTCACCATGTTCCCCAGGTGGCCTCAAACTCCAGAGCTCAGACAGTCCACCCACCTCGGCCTTCCAAAGTGCTGGGATTATAGATGTGAGCCACCGTGCCCGCCTAAAAAGTAGTTCTGATTGGCAGAACTTTGCATAACAAATATTTCCTCCTCTACTTCCTGGGATTCTCACAGGTCTTTGCACTTTCAATCTTAGAGTAGGATAACATTTGATCAATTTAATTGTTAATGGCCCAGAACATCTCCCAGTAAAAATTCTTTTTGCTTTGAGCAAAGGATGAATAAATTTGGGAAGGAATGAAAGTATCCTTTAAAAGGTGGCTGCACAATGGCAAAGCAAACAACTGGAAATTGAAAACTGGTTATTTGCCTTATTTTAGGTGAAAAAAAGGGAAAATCTCATTATTTAAATTTAGTTTTTAAAATGAACTAAATGAGTTACTTGTTGAGATACATACCAAACCTAGATTGGAAACACATGTCTTATGGAAAAATTATTCTTACTCTGTACCTCAGAAAAATAGTTTCCTATCCATTTTTTCCTGGTGCAAATATATGAGTTCTTGCTATTTGCATCATTTGGAAAACAAATGCATCAGAATTACTTTCTTTGTTTGCTCCCCAAGGGCATAGTAGCTTTATCATTAAATTCAGGAGTAGATAAATGCTGAAATAACATAAACAGATCCCATTGTATGTAAGTAAGCCAATTTAAAGTAATTTAGTAAGGAAAAGGCTCTATTGCTTTCTTAATTTTTTTTCTGAACACTTTGCTTCATTGTACCACGTACTGGGCCTGCATGTTTTAATGTTCTTTTTTCTCTTTACGTCCCCCTTTGGGGTTTCGGTCCACTAAACTCAAAAATCATTGCCTTTTGGGGATTTATTGATATTTAAAAGCAGATCCCAACATCTTACAAATTGCAATTGTAGCCTGTGTAAGGTAATGGTCAATAAATAAGGGAGAATAAGAACACTACAGCTAGATTGTGAGAAAAGAAAAGGAAAAAAGCTTACTGCGTTCTTTCTAAACAAACAAAAAGGCATAATTGGAAAAATTCATTTTTATGTTTCCTTACATTAGATGGGACCACTGAGTGAAACATTCACTGATGAATTACTCCTGTAATCTGTGTAGGAAAAACAGCTACTGGCAAATTAAAGAGTCCTGGAACAGAGCCATGAGAACTAAATGGCTAAAAATGAAAACAGGAAAACATTTGAGAGTATTCTACAGAATACAGATCTTTCAACACCTCCCCCTTTTCACTGGTTAATTCATCGTCATGGAAACAGAATTTATCAAAATGTACTTGCTCACTCCTAGTGACCCAGTGAGTAGACTTAGAGAGCTGGTGAAAGGTAACTCAGGCTGAAGCAATTTTTACAAATGATATGCTGCGGTTCATACATTGGTGAATTTTGAATGGTGCCATTGTGTCAGTCGAACAGGTTTCCAAATCTCAAAGGGTTCACTTTTTTGTTTGATTTTTAAAAATCTGCCAGGCAGAGAAACCAGAAACCTTTGCTAGTGAGTGAGCACAGGTGATTAACTCCATGGAAAGTGGCCAAATTTAGGTTTGAACTCACCTTTGCCCCTCAATTTGCTTTCCCCCCCGCTTGTCTAAAGGATGTTCAAATCCAGAATTTGGTAGACATTTCTTTGGTTCATTTATCTGCCTCAGCAGCTCTCTTCTGTTCTGTAGCTCAGAAATGCAAAAATCCTTCATTCCTCATTGTAACCATCTCCTCTTATCTTTACCAAAAGCTAGGTGTTGGTAATCAAAGCCTGGCCCATCTGGGCAGTTTGCAGCTGACACCTTTGCCAGACTAGAATTAACCCTACAATGGAGTACCTTCTTGGATTCAGGAAAATGACTCGAGGGATTCCCTAAGGAAAAGTGCCATTTCACTGTTTTAAAAAACATTAGGCATCATCTTTGTAGCTGCCAAATTCAAGGAAGGCTGATTTTTTACTTTATTTTATGTTCGCAATTAGTGACTTGTTGTCATGGAAACCACGCTTCAGATGATTCTTGAACTTAAATGGCTGAATGTGATCAGGCAAAAGCCCTCCTCTTTTTTAGGCTCAGTAGTCAATGTCTCTCTCTTTGGTTATTCTGATAACAGAATCACATGAAATATCTATAAACATGCAAAATAATAGCATGGGACAACATCAATTAAAACTGAATATTCAATAATTCATTCTTTAATTAAGGCCCTTTCCTCCTTTCCTGAAGGTGTAACCTTTCAAGTGTTAAAACAGACATAAGAACTAAATCATTTAGTAAAAGAAATCTTTTCTAATTAGCTGTTTGCGATACACTAATGAAGAAAAACAGGATTTGAAATTCCTTTTTGGTTTTTAATGTTTTGATACAGAAAGAAAAATGAAAGGGCTTCATTTGGAAAGTCTATTCAAGGTGAAATAACTATGGTTGGAGGCTGTAGCCTCTCTCTGTGTGTTTCTTTTGTCTCTGAGTGAGGGAGGGTTGGGGTTTATCATGGAAACAGCATAGCCCACTCACGGTTTCTGGCAGCTAGATAATTAATCTATATTGAGACTGCAGGCAAAGTGTCCGTGTTTGCATCTGTGACTACTCTGTGTTAGAGCTGGAAAATGAAAACTTGCAACCATCAGAGCAGCTCATCTTTAAAAAGAACATAATCAAGCACTCAGACACTGGATTTATTTGCTGACCTCTGTTTGAATATAGAATTCACTAGTCTTCAGAAATACCATTATGCAGCATGTACACTAAGCCCTCGGTATATCTGGGGCTTGCTTTACTCTCCAGATAAGGGAAGTTCACTCTTGTTCCTCCCTTCATTAATGCTAATTCATGGACAAGAGACTGGTAAGAGAGGGAACAAAGTAAGTCTGGTCAATTTTCTTTTTTAATTTTGGGGAGCATTTTGGCATATTTTTTTCCAGTGAAAAATAAAGTTGACTTTGAACATCTTTTTAATTAAAACAGAGTGTAAAGTCACAACAAATTTTATGTAACTGAGGTAAAAGCAAATACTTGCATTATGTTACATGATTATCTACCTATTAATATCTATCTATCTACCTACCATCTATCTATCTCATGCTTCCTAAAGGATGGCAACATTTGGAGCTGTTGTGTGAAATGTAAGTGAAGTGATTTGGCTGTGAATCACTAAGGCTGACTCAAAAAAAAATCTCATTTTTGCAATTATATTCCATTTCTTAGTTTCAATAAATCATCTAACTTCTCTGTGACTTTGTTTCTTCATCTTTAAAATGAGAAAAGTGTCCATTTTAAGTTCCCACAGACATGTATAAAGAACATTTATGAATATTGAGGCACTCAATGCATTTTGGTGACTGAATAAATAATTGTCATATTTTCTTTTTCAAATTGAATAGTGACAATGGTGATAGCCATTTTTTTTTTTTTTTTTGTAAGACAAAGGTGTTATGGAGGACAATGTTTGCTTCTTGTTCCCTGAAAATCTATCCAAAGAAACAGATTAGAATGAAATGCATATTTTACAGCAATGTAGCAATTGGGTTATAATGTATGTGGGACCAGAGAAAATTGGTAAAATGGGAACACTGTGTTGCTACATATTTTGTGTGTCTTTCTTAAATACATGTTTCTAGTAGGAAGCAGAATTCTCACTCTATTTCTTACCGAGAAGTAGTATGCATAGCGGGCAAAGATAGTAGAAAAGATGTGATGCATGAGACCTCTTCTTTTGATTCTGAGGCCAGAGAGGGCTGGTTAAAGACAAGAGCGTTCTTATCTTCATCTCATAGCCTTTACTCACACATAGCCCTCCATGTGGATGTAGAGCAAAGCACTCTCCTCCTCCCTAAGAAAGGTGTCCAGGAAGGTCAAACACAGTCGAGAACTAAAAGGAATGATGTTGTCCTGATGCCTTTCCCTTACTGCTGTGTGTCATATGTGTACAGAGGGGAAGTTAGTTTAATGTGATCCCTTGAAAACTAGGAGAGAGGAAGCACATTCATCTTTAACTTGAATTCAAGTGAAAAGCAAGCACTAATAGAATACTATGCTTTCTTCCTACATTGATTTTATATGCTTCAGAAAATTGACAGCCTAAATTGAAATCAAGTAGATGAAAAATACATTTCTTCAAACATTGTGCTCTTGAGGGAAAAATTATGCACACAGAGTGATATGTGCATGCACACATGTGCACACACACAGAAACACACACACAACCCTAGGCTGCAGCCTACGTTTTTATCTTTGCTTCTTCAAGCCACGTGTTTAGTAGAGGCATAGCTAAAAATATTTTGGGACAGGTGACATAGTGAAATAACTCAAGGAATGGGACTATCAAGAATGTACAGCTGTACAGCTGCTTGAACAATGAATGTACAGTGCACAGCTGCTTTTGGGATGGCAGATCAATATCTTTCTACTCTCTTTGTACCTGTCAGTCCTGGTCTGTCACAAGAGTGCACTGGGTGGTCTGAGAAGTCTGGCTTGGGTTCTGTTGACTGTCAGAGTTTACCCCAGGACTGTCACCAGTAATGTTACATTTCACACTCCCTGTGGCTGCATTGGTGATATCATTCTCCATTGGGGTATTTGTTCTCAATAGTTGACATTATTGGTGGGGAATGCACAGCATAATTTCAATGAGAGTTTAAGACAGAAATGGAGCTCAAGAAGAAAAGGATATATTGACTCAAAGTTATCATTTTCTTTGGAAACTTGTTTGCCTTCTGCAACATACTACCAAATGCCTAGAAATTTTGATAAATTAATAACATACTATGAGGCCACCATGCCAATGGTCCCTTCCACACATGAAGTAGGAAGCATCTTCTTGTCTTTAATTCATTTTATTACATGACTTTGCTTTGATCTCAAAGATTATTAGATTGGGAATTGACACCAGAGCCAAATACAATCATCTATCAACCTATCAGGTGGCTTGAAGAATGAATTATGTCTAGTAGGGATGGTTATGTTAGGGAGTGATTAACCCAGTCAGATTATCCCTTGTGGAGTCGAATAGGAACATAGAGAGAGGGACGCATACACTAAACGGATTAGAAGGCTAAGAGATACCCAGAGAAAAGCAGCTGGCATGAGGTGGCAGAAACCATGTAAACAAAAGACGTGAGGTAGAAGAAGGAAGAAAGTAGTCAGAAAACAGAACCAGACCCACTCATAGTAGAAAAATGATCTATGGGAATATCTACTACTAGATTATGTTGTGTGATGAGACAGATAAGGTATTCTGATTCTCCATGAGATACTCTCCTTGGTACCTGAAACAGTTTTTTACATTCCCTAATTTCCCCTTTTATCCTCGTAGCAAGTCCCATTCATTGAAAATTCTTGGCCATTAATGCTGCAAATATTATTTCTGTCTTTTTTCTTTCTTCTCTTTTGGAAATTCTTATTATTTGTATGTTCCATCTTTTCTATTTGCCCTACACTTCTTGGATAGTCTACTCCTTTTTTTCCAGATTTTTTTTTTTTCTGTTTTAAATAAATCTCTGCTTTTTAGTTTGAGGAGTTTCTATTGACATATCTTCAAGCTCACCGATTCTTTCCTTGGCTGTGTCTACTCTGCCGATGAGCCCATTAAAGGCGTTTTTCATTTCTGTCACAGCAAATTTTACTTCTGGCATGACTTTTTTATTCTTAGAGTTTTCATCTCTCTGCTTACATTACCCAACTGTTTTTGCATATTGCTCCTTTTTTCATTAGAGTCATTAGCATATTACTTGTACTTAAATTCTAAGTCTGATCATTCCAGAACCTCTGCCATACCTAATTTCAGCTCTGTCTCTTCAGACTGTTTTTTTTTGCCTTTTAGCATGGCTTACGTTTTTTTGTTGAAAGGTAAACTCCATATATTGGTAAAGGAATGGAGGTAACTTTTTGTGTGAGGTTTTATAGTTTGTCTGTGTTTATAATTCGCTGTAGCTGTAGATGTCAGAGGCTAAAATTTCTTTTGATGTCCTGTTTTTTACTTCACTGTTGTCTTTGCATTTCCCTATAGGCTCATTTGTAAATAGGGTCTGAGACTTGCAGTGCTTTTTAGCTGTAATCTCTTATTATTATTTATGAGCCCTATTAATGTGGTTGTAGGATATGTGTGTGGAGTGATAGTGGTGGGAGAATAACTCTATAGTCCTCTGATTTTACTTAAGTCTTTTAGTTGGCCTGTGCCCCTGGGCTGTCACTTTCACTAATGCTTCTTAGTTTTGTTTTGTTTCTCAACTTAAATGAGGCAGGAAGGCTAGAGGGAACTGAAGTTGTGTATTTCCCTTCCTCTGGGTCTGTTAGGGTCTGGTAAATCCAAGTCAGTTAGGGTCTGGGAAAATTTTTTTTCCTTAAAGGGAGCCCTTGTTAAGAAGGCTAAAATGCTCTGGGCATATTTCAAAATGGTTACTTTTCTCCCTCCCTTACTGGAAGGATAAGGTGATTTTTTTTTCCTTTGATATTTCAGTAAGAATCTTGTGGGGCTACTCAAGGTAAAACTCATGAAAGTGTGAGGGCACCCCCAAGGCTGCCAGGAGTTTTTCTTTCTTAAGCTAGTCCATGTTTACTCTACTCTTCAGTAATTAGTCAGCTACCCTTTAAGAATTCCTAACCAGTGCTGGTGCTAGCTGAGGTTTCTGATCCTGGTAAGCTGTGATTCTCTATGTCTGCCTGTCTATCATGTTTCGGGGATGGTGCTTTGTCCTGTGACTTCAATTTTCTGATGGATCTAAGAAGAGTTGTTGATTCTCATTTTGCTCAGCTGTTCAGCATTTTTTTTTTTTTTTTTTTTCTTGTGTAGATGGGAGTGATGACTTCCATGCTCTTTACAGGCTGAGCTAGAAAGTAGAAGTGACCCCTACCACTGACATAACCTAAAACAATGTTGTTTAAACCATGACTAAGGACTAATTTTTCTTTCTTTTTTTTTAAAGTTGGCCAGACATGACCTCTTTTATCATATTTGAAAATTCTTTTATTAGATGTTCTGAATCGTCTCTTTTATTCAGTATGAGCTGAGACAAGTTACTCAACTCATTTCCTTCTCAATTTCTTTATCAGAATAAAAGAGAGAAAAGGGAAGAGAGAGTGAGAGAGGATTTGTCTAATTTATAATCAAGTAGCCACAGAAAAATACTGTTAAGAATTCATGCATAGGTGATGTTTGAAAAATGTGCAGCGCTATGGAAATCTAAATAATGTAATCTCACATGTCCTTTTTGACTCTATTTTGAAGCACCTGATGCAGAGTAGTTTTTTTTTAAATTGTAAAGTGATATATTTTAGTATTATTTAAAAGAATTTTATTCCTTTAGATTCTTCTCCCTGCCTCTTATTTTCAGATATGCCCATTATTTCAGGCAACTCTTCCATATCTATAATTTTATAAAAATAATATATGAGCAGGTATACCTTTGAGAAAGTATTTTCTCATTATCAGATTGGACAATATACCTATTATATAAAGGCAGTCTTTGAAATGTAATTTGTAACATCAATAATCATTTTAACAATGTAATTCATATGCTACAATAGTCCCCATTACATTCTCTGCATTTTGGTTTGTTTCATGCATTTTTGGTGCCTACACTGTATTAACACCTCTTATTTGTTATGCTAATTTAATTGTTTTTATGAACTTACCAAATTTTATCTCCATGTACATTAAAAATATGTTGAGTGAAGAGGAACAATTTACTAATTCAAATTTATAAAGAACAAAGCACTTGCCCTTGAATTTGTATCATGGCTACTACTTTGCAGTGTCTTCAAAGAGAAAAATAAAAGCCCTTTAGAACAGCAATGTTATTGTTTTTCTTCTTATTTATTTAGATACAAAGTAGCCTTGAAAGATTAGCTATCACATAATCCTGGAGACATTTTTCTATTTACTTACTTATTTAATACTTTGAGGGGGTGGGGAAGTCTGTGTGTGAAGAAAAATAACTAAGTGTGACAGGTTATTTGACAGCTTGCTAACACAAATTAACTTTCTTTTAACACTGGCTGCATGTGAACATCCAGTTTTACTCCTCCGGCTTGGTGACACAGTCACAGTTTGTACGGACTATCCTAAAGCACGTAAAAGTTTGGAGAGCAAAGCTACTTCTGCTCTATTCTGAGCACTGTGAAGCTTTCCATGAACAATGCAATGTTTTTGCTGAGCACTGTGAAGCTTTCCATGAACAATGCAATGTTTTTGCTTGACTTGGGACCTGTCTATTGATGATGAGTACTTTGGGCAAGAATGCATTTTCCCCATCTCATTTAATGGTTGAAGAAACGAATGCACAGTGAAATGACATGGCTGAGGCAGGGCTGTGAGACTGAGATCAGCCAGCACTCACCATGCTCACATTTGTTGTTGTGGCTGTTGTTTTTGTCACTTGTATTTTAGGCTCAGGGAGTACATGTGTGGGATTGTTACATGAGTAAACTGTGTGTCACTGAGGTTTGGTATACAAATGATCCCATCACCTAGGTAGTGAGCATAGTACCTGATAGGTAGCACGTCAACCCTCACCTCACTCCCATGCTCCTCCATCTAGTAGTCTCCAGTTGTTCCCATCTTTATGTCCACGTGTGCTTAATGTTTAGGTCCCACTTATATGTGGGAACGTGTGGTATTTGGTTTTCTGTTCCTGCATTAATTTACTTAGTATAACAGCCCCCAGCTGCATCCATGTTGCTACAAAGGACATCATTTCATTCCTTTTTATGGCTGCGTCCCATTGAGAACATACTTAAAAATAATAAGAGCCATTTATGACAAACCTATAGCCAACATTATACTGAATGGGAAAAAGCTGGAACTAGAACAAGACAAGGATGCCCACTCTCACCACTCTTATTCAACATAGTACTGGAAGTTCTAGCCAGAGCCATCTGGCAAGAGAAAGAAATAAAAGGCACCCAAATAGGAAAAGAAGAAGTTAAATTATCTCTGTTTGCTGATGATATGATTCTATGCTTAGAAAATACTACAGACTCCACCAAAAGGCTTCTAGAGCTATTAAATGATTTCAGTAAAGTTTCAGGATACTAAATCAACATGCTCATATTTGAATCCTGTTGCTTCACCATCTGCCATCTTGCTTGTGGTATTCTTGAGTTCAGAGATCATCTCTTCTTTCTCAGAACCTCTGGGGCTCTTTATCTGTATCTCTCTCTGAAAGGACACACCATTGTACAGATTATGTATTAGCTCCTTATGCATGCCTTATCTTCTCTCCTATCCTGTGGAATCCTTGAAGACAGATGGATCCTATTCTCACTCATGCATGTAAAATGTCAACACTAGCCCGTAAGGCTAATAATAAAAATGTTATCTTCTGTACAACAGTTGTATAATTCAAGCAATTATTTTTGTATACCATGTGAATGAGAACTCCATATCATATCCCACTAACTTTCTGAACATTTTTGTATGTTTATTTAATGAAACAGAAACATGCTTAAGTGAAACTCAGTGAAGGACATGAGTACACTTACAGACCAAAGACACCTATCCCTCCTGTGCTTGGGCATGAAATTTCCAGAATCAGAAGAAAAGAATCTCTTACAGCATTTAGCAGAGGAGAAATGAGTCCCAGAGCTTGTACATGCTTTATCTCCATTTGGAACATACATTGCCTAGCCTACTACTTAGCTAACCCTCTCTAGGAACATCTGTCTCTAACTACAACAGCACAAACCTCATATAACCCAACTCTCATTTTCTGCTGATCCCATCCCAATTCCTCCAATTCCTACTTATCAAGTGAAAAGCTGCTATCACCACAGTGGTCATCATCAGCTTTCTTTTATCCAGCATGGCAGCATTGACCTTTCCCCTCCCTGACAGCCTGGTTTGAGGGATTTGAGGTTTAAACTATATTTTATCTCTGTACCTTCCTGATATTGGTAATAGAATAGGTTGGCTGGAAGACAGATTGTGAATGAGAAACTATGTTTCTCCTAAACTGTGAACCTGGCTTTACACTCTTAAAAATCTAGCTTGAAAAATGACTTTTACTCTCCTGGTATGAGGTAAATGCCGCTCCTGACCATTTTCATTTTGCCTTTTTGACATAACACTAGTTGTGGAAGCAGAGAAAAGTGGCAGAAGTTCCTTATAGGATGTCTGCCCTTAGGTGTCAAACCCAGAGATTAGTTCCTGATTAAATTTACAATGCCCTTGCTAAATTGCCAGTTGGCTAAATTTCAATTTCTTTTTTTTTCGTTTTAAAAATAACTAATTTAGGTTACATTTATTTTCGTTATTATTACATCCTGTGGGCTCAATATATTTGATTTTAGCAGGTAACCAAGTGAATTAGATATCATAACACAGATGGTAAATATCTCACTGGTGTCACCAAAGCTTAGTGAGCAGGGTATGTTTGAAATATGGTAATGGGAGAACAGCTCCAATTCAGTAGGAACAGATTTTGTTTAGCGGAAAAAGTCACAGTCATATTCTGTGTCATATCATTTATGCTTAGAACTCCAAAATTCTAAGAAAATAATTTATGGGAGATCATGGAGTATTAATGAAAGGTGAAAGGACAGATGCACTATTATTGTGAAGATGTACTAAATATCATTTAGCTTCATATAAGAAATAAATGACTTATTTCTGATTTAGGTCATACAAGTTGCACAGGTATAACATATAGAAAAGGGGAATTTTAAAAATTGGAAGATATGCAGTGGAACTCTCATTCACTTAATAGTACGTGTCTGACAACTTCTTACCTGCTTTGTCTCAAAATTTATCTTCCAGAGTTATTAAAAACAACTGGAAATAATAATTACTTTATATTTGTATTTGATAGTGAAAAGATAATTTTTCAGCAAAATGGAAGTTGTTATGTAATTGGAGAGGACATGGCCACCTCCTTTCAAGAAATGCAATAGCAAGGAAAGGAATGAGCAGGTATAGTCATCTTATTCTATGGATTTTGGAGAAGTAAACTTCCACATGTTCAGAATGATACTGTGACATGAAGATCTGAAAGGGCAACTGTCTCAAGAGGAGTCGGGTAACTGAAGGCTTGTCACTTAGAACAGGAATTGAATGTGCTGAAATGGCTCTAAAGATCAGGACTAGAATGAGTGGATTGAAGCTAGAGGAAAACAGATTCCAGCTTAATGTAAAATACAACAATTTAACTTTCAGAATTGTTCAAAGATAAAAATGGGCAGACGTGGGAAGTATAGTTACTCATCACCTGACGTAGCCAAACATAACTGGATGACTTCTTACCTAAATATTCTAGAGGAGAGTTGAGCATCAGATGGGTAATTAAACTGGTTGATTCATGATTCTTTTCAATACTAAAATGTGGTAGTTATTGACAAAAATATTTGCTTAGGTAGAAGGTCTGTTGTCCAACTCTAACGTGGGTAATAGTGCTCTCATAAGAAGTGTTTCCTTAAGTTGTGCTCTGTATTTTCTCCTGCCCTGTTAATTATTACTAACACTGCCAATGAAAACTTCCAGGCTGGGTGCAGTGGCTCATGCCTGTAATCCCAGCACTTTGGGAGGCAGAGGAGGGCGGATCACAAGATCAAGAGATCAAGACCATCCTGGCCAACATGGTGAAACCCTGTCTCTACTAAAAATACAAACATTAACTGGGCATGGTGGCACACACGTGTAGTCCCAGGTACTCAGCAGGCTGAGGCAGGAGAATCACTTGAACCCCGGAGGCGGAGCTTGCAGTGAGCTGAGATCACGCCACTGCACTCCAGCCTGGAGACAGAGCGAGACTCCATCTCAAAGAAAAAACAAACAAAAAAACAAAAAAGCTTCTAATTCCCTTCTTCCTCCAAAGGACACATATTTAGCTTCAACTGTATACATACTTCATCTAACGGGGGCACAACATTGAAATTGTGCTGGCAACTGACCTGACTATAATCACATAGGCAAGACAGAAATTTGTTTTTCTTCCACACAATTCAAGCCTGGAGCTGGAAATTCCAGAGCTGGTATCACAGCTCCGGAAAATCATTAGAGACCTGGCCTTACAATATCTTTCTGTTCCAGCATCCTCAAAATTACAAGATGACTCATTGAGTTCCAGCCATCATGTCTTCATTCCAGGCAGGGATAATAATAGTAAGAGCCAGGGGCAAAAGAGTTTCCCTGGAGGTCTCTTACATCACAGTGACTACTGGGATTTACAAATGTGGTTGGGAAATACAATTCTTCAGCTAGGCACATTCCTCAGGTTCTCTCATTAAGCATGAAAGGGAGAAAAGCAACTTCCAGTCTTTGCCACAGGCATCTTATTTCACATTTTCATAGCTGGGCAAGCAATGACTGCTTTCCCTAGGATGTATGCAATTTTCAGTGACATACAGCCAAGCCCTAACAGATTTATAAATGTCCTACCAGTTTGCAATTTGGCATCCTTTAAAAAAATCATCATTCCTTATTTGTTCAACAAAGGTTTACAGGAAACTCTGAACTCTAAATGAGGAAGAGGAAGAGAGGAATAGCAGCTGGTAGGTGCACTCAGGCTTTTTTTTCTACAGACTTGAGAAAATCAGCGCTGCTCTCTAATTTGCTTACCCTTATCCACAAGAGAAAACGCTGTAAGCAGTGGGGCATACCTTCCTTATTAAGGAGCTAAACTTGATATGGTCTTTTGAATCTATGGGGCATACCTTCCTAATTAAGGAGCTAAGCTTCTTAATGTGGTCTTTTGAATTTATCATGCATATGCATTCATTCATTTATCCATTAGTCCAACAATTATTAATATTTATTGAACAGTTACTATATGCTAGGTAGTGTTTTTGGAGTATAGAAAAGACTGAAATAGACAAAATTTCTTATCTCCATGATACACACATATAATATCCTTCCTGAAAGAAGTTCTTGGGAAAACTTTACCTTTATATTCAGATGATGCTATAACTGATTGGCAGCTATCTAACTCTCTACAAGGGAAATCAATCAAGACCGTTCACACACTCCATTTCCCTTTCTCCTCCTCTATCAGGGGCCTAATGTGCCCCTCTGGCAGTTCCAAAACTCCTGTACACTCCCGCAACATCTGGTCTCTTAAAAATCCAAATTCTCTAAGCTTACCTCTCTCACATTTGCCCCCAGAATCTTCTTTAAAAACACTTGTCTCTTGTCAAGAAGCAGTTTGGTTATAGTGGATTTTTTTTTTTAAAGCTCATATTTGCTAATTGCTTGTACCCTGTGCTAAGAGTTCATTGACTCTTCCTAAGAAGTGTATTTTAAAAATTAGGAAATTAAACCTTAAAGAGGTTAAAAGACATGTTCAATGTCTTTGAATACTTTGCTAAACTCTAACTCAGATCTGCCTGGCTTCAGAACCTTGCTCTTAACCACTGACTGCATGCATATTTTTGCTGTTTCAATGCCTGAAGAATTTAACTTGCTCAGAGAGCATCTAGATTATATTTCATTAAAATATTGCTTATTATCCTAAACACGTAAATGATTTGATGTGTGTGTGTGTGTGTGTGTATGTGATATACTCTTTCATTCACAAATTTTTCAACAATGATCTATTCTCCAGGTAAAGACAAATAATGTAGCTGACATCTGTTCCTAACTCTTAAGGAAGGTGGATGTCCAAAGTCGGATGTCCAAAGTTTCCAAAAAAAAGATGTGTCTAACCCTAGAATGATCTAGGCAAAAATTACAGATGATTGAAGTTGGGAGAGAGAGTAGGCTTTCAACGAGGCAGATTTTAACATCAGGAAGAATGAACTGAACTTTGATGGAGAGAGGATGGGACAGTGAAAAGAGCATGGGTTTTAGAGACAGGCAGCTTAGGATTTGTGTCTTGTGTTCGCTAGTTAGTGGCACAAAAAATATAAATTATATACTTCTGAGTATCAATTTATTCATATTTAAATGCAGGTAATAATATTATAATATTATTAGTCTATTAGCCTTATTGTGAGGACAAGTGATAATATGCTTAGTAAGTTTTCATTTAATTGCTCTCTGGTGGAGGCAAGGTATGAGCATTTAAAAAAATCTCCTCAGGTAGAATTCCAAACACTAAGTGTAGACAAACACCATTAGACAAACACCAAACACCATTAGACAAACACCACAGTAACAATTGTTGTAGACAAGATCTATCAACGGATGTTAAAATAAGTGGGTGCAAGTTTGACAAGAAACAGGATTTGCAGAGTTGCAAAGTGTTATCCCTAAGATATGTATAACTACAAAGGGAAAAATAGTAATATTACCACAGATAAACCCAGTCAATGTGACCTGAACCAAGCAATCAAAGTTAACATCAGCAAGAATAGGACATTAATGTAACAAACCCCTTGATCTGACACACTGAGAAGCGCCCATCACTTCTGTGGTATTCTTACAGAATGCATCACTTCATTCTGAATGTGAGAAAACATGAGGAAAACCCACATTGAGGGAAATTCTACAAAATAACTTATCAGCACACTGCGAAAGTTTTGAGGTTATGAATGGTAAGGAAAGACTGAGGAAGTATCAAAGATTGGAAGAAACTAAGAAGAAATAACAATTAAATTCAATACTGAATAAAGAAAAAAATGTTAGTGAGACAACTAATACAAGTCTAATAATCTAGTTAATAGTGTCTGACTCTGATAATTGTACTATGATCATGTAAAGAGTTAATGTTAGAGGAAGCAGGCAAAGGATATATGAGAACCCTTGGTGCTATTTTTTCTACCACTCTGAGTCTAAATTAATTTAAAATAAAAAGTTAAACAAAACGAAACAAAAATTTCTTCAGTGATTCTAATATGTAATGAAGATTGAGAACCTGCGGCTAAGAATATAGAGAATTCTCAGCGAATGATAGCTATTACCAAACCTGGTTACAGAGTTATACACACCAATTAGTTTTGTTGTTAGGGAAGTACAGTTCAGTTTTTAAATATTTGTCTGACTGACCTGTGTGTGTCTTTCCAGATAGTGATTCTTGGACATATTCAAATATAGCATAGTCTTGAAAAATATAAGTAGTCAAAGGAACTTTTGCATGATTCAACTTTAGGAATTCTGTGTTTTTCTAGATAACGGAAACAAGGGAACACTCTTGACTTCCCTGTCAAGAATGTGAGTGAACTTCACCCTTGCTTGACTCTCTTGATCCTCCTTAATTTTGCAATATTTTTTCACACATAAGAAGGGGTGCCTCTTTAAGTGTGGTTTCTCATATGAAAAACAATAGTATCTGTTAGTCATTGGGCAATTTCTAGGGCAGAACAATTATCTTGGTTTGATTAGCAAGGAAGGAAGGAAGCGGAACTACGGAGGGGAAACTTTTGTTTATTTTCCAGACCCAAATTTAGACATTCAGATTATTTCTCTTAAGTAGAAAATGTTAAGTAAAGCATAAATATTTTCTTCAGCATGTATCACCCACAAGAGAGTTTAGGAAGGAAAGAGGCTGCAATAGTTATTTGCCTGTTCATAGAGTTTCATAATTACTTGTATAGGCAAGACTACTCAATTTGTAATCTTAGATAATTTGAAATAAAAATTCCACTCAACTTTGTAGCAGAGTTTAAAGTTCTTAACTTCTTCCGAAAGGATCTGCAGATAATGGCATGGTTATTTCTACATGCAAGTGAAAATGGGAAATTTTAACTATTTTAATGGAAAATATTTCAGGTTTTTCCTCCTAAATCATGAAGACTTTAACCTGTAGAAGCAAAGGTATGTGAAGCTAGTAGTCCTGAAAGTGGTATGGTTATCTGCGTAAGTTGCTTAACATCTTTGTATATATCTTCGTTATCTGCAAATGGCACTAATAATAGTGATTTCCTCACAGATTGGTGTAAGGTACAGCGAGTTTATGTTTTTAAACAGTGCCTAGCATAGTACGTGATACATGGTATTAAATATATATTACCAATTTTGTGTTTGTGTGTGTTGTGTGTGTGTGTGTGTGTATGTGTGTGTGTTTTCAAGAAGCATGAAAAAGAAAAAAAAGGAAGGCTTGGTTAAGGAAAAAATCTACACCCAGTTCTAGTAGAAGCTCTAGACAGTGGCCAGTACTTACAACTCCCTATGGCTTAGCTGGGTATTTTTGGCTAGTTACTGATAGATACCAGGAGTTCTGGTTATTATATTATTGCTAACTAAATTAACATAATCTTGCTAACTAAATGATTATTGCTAACTAAATTAACATGATCTTGCTCTTGCAAAAGCCCTCAATTCCATTTGCTCTCCATTTCTCTCCATCTTGACCTACAATAGCTGGTGTTTAGTTGAGTCCGCACAGCTTCTCCTTGGCTATCCCCGGCTTTCCAAATATTGCTGGAGAAAGTTACATAGATGGGCTGACTGGTTTCACTTTAAATTATTACAAACTTCAAATGGACCTTCAGCAGTACTCAGAAATCATTTCCTCTGTAACTCTGCTTCTCTACCCAGCAAGATTTTAATTTCAAACTTTCTCTATTCTCACACCTCCCACCCTCTCTTTCTTAGCTGAATACTTCACTTCATTTTTCATTCAGAAAATAGAAAACACAGAATGAAAACTCCATCTGCCCACAACTAAATCTAGAAACCTAAATTCATGGGCCCCCATCACCATTACATTCCTACCCGTTACTATGGAGGCCAATCTCTCCACTAGGGCTCTGAATTCTCTCTGCTGACTGTCAAGGACACCCCTTTTTCTGATATATATAGACACACACACACACACACACACATTTTATAGCATTCTTAATCTCTCCCACTTCCCTTGATTATTTCCATGTATAAACATATCTCATTACTTCGCTTCTCATAATATAATCTTCCATTGATCTGACATCCCCTTTAGCTATGGCTCCATTTCTCTGTTCCTCTTCAGAACCCAGCTTTACGAAGGATCAAGTATTATTTTCTCTCTTATTTCTTCACTTTCTGTAGGCTCTTCATCCCACTCCAATTTCACTTTCACCTTCATCATTCCAGGTGGTGAGTTTGTAGTATGGTGGTTTGAGTTCAGTTCAGGAGGACATATTAAGAAAGTCATTGGCCTTAAATCCAAGTCACAGGCTCTAGTTTAGATCCGTTAGTAAATGATAACTTGATTTCTAATTCAGACTTCCATCTAGAATCTGGGAAAGGAAGAAAGGAAGGTCATTTATTGGCCCCAATGAAACCTTAGCATCTTTGTGGATTAGCTGAGAACAGTAAAAATAGACAAGGACTGGAAATTGGGACTCAGTATGAAGATTAGGTTTTCTAAATGGTTACTTGGCTTTTGTAAGTGTGCATTGTATTGATTTTGACCTTGGTGGGATATAGCAGGTAAATATGGCTGATGTCTCAAGAGCAAAGATAATTTTGGTTCTCAGAAGTAAAGATAATTCTATCACCTTACCAAGGTGAGGGCTTTGGTAAGAGAAGGCTTGATGGACAGGCTGGGGTGGCAGATGCTGACCTCAGTCAGTCAAGTGCAGTTTCTACCTAAATGGCATAGCCAATGTATAGATTCATTTATATGGAAAAATAGTCTTTCCATCCTAATTAAAATTTGCCTCAAAACAAGAAGAGCTTTAACATATGGAGTGAAAGTAATTGGAGTTGAGAAACTCAAGAAATTGACAGGGAATGTGTCAGATGGCAGACAAAAATGGAGAACAGGATCTGAGTCAAAATAACAATTTGCAAATTTGGTTGGAATTTTCTATAGAAGAAAATCAAGGAATGTTTTGTACAATTTTGAAAGATTTCCATGAAAACAAGATTTTTAAAAAATAGTTTTGGTGTTCAAAGTGTGTTAGCTATTTGAACAATTTACTCAAGTGAATTACATGAATCAGCCCATTCTCTAATGGAACTGTTGGCTCAACTTCTAATTTGTATCTTGAATACAGTCCTATCCCAGTCATCATCGTCTTTTACCTAGGCATTGCACTAGCTTCCTGGCTTTCCTCATATTTTTGCCCCTCTAGAGTCTTCCTCTACACAGCAGCCAGAATGACCTTTCACAAATGTAAATCAAATCATACCACTCTCCTGCTTCAAATCCTACAGTGGTTCCCATAGCAATTAAGTTAAAATCTGCATTACTTATCATGACTTACAAGGACCCTACATAATCTGGTCCCAATCATCCCTCATCATCATTCCCCTGACAGTTATGCTCCAACTACAATCCCAGGCCATTCTGTTTTTAGAGACTGTGCAAGTTTTATTCCTTCTATCCTGGAAGACATTTTTCCCCCCACCTCCCTTCGGACCTTAGTTCAAATATTATCTCCTGAGAGGAGTGTTTACTGACCTCATTATCTAAATCAGTGCTCAACCTCATCTTGTTCCCATCTTTTTTTATAATTATTATTTTAAAACTTTTTAACTTTTTTGGTGGACAGTCATTATTTGCCCCAACAGCCTTCTGAAGCCAATAGTCCTGATTATTAAAAATAGCAAAGTTGTAAAAATGTTTCTCTTTTTAAAAAAATAATATTCATTTTCTCTTTATGAAACAAGGATGTCTGCAAAGTCTTGAACTGACTATTTAATCCACGGAACTAACTTTGTTTAATCAGAGTAGTGAGCCAGCTGTTTCATTAGGCGACAGATCCTCTCTGGAAGTATGCAACCAGTGATTGTATATAAGGATGCTTTGCCACCACTGTCCTTGGCTGACGGCAGCATTGAGTTGATATGAGATTATTAGGCTCATTGTTTTTGTATAACGCCAAGCCAAAAGAAAACTAAATTTCAATGGCTTCTTTTCCTTGGAGGGCCAAGACATTCTTTCATACGTCTTAGAATCTGGGTTAAAGGATAAACCTATCAAATCAATGAAAACACTAAATGTCATGATTTTCTGCCAGAATACTCAGGTGAATATCCTTGAAGTTTAGTTTTTTCATGTCTTTATCCAGTGATGAAATTAATTTTCTGTTTCATACCAGGGCAGTAATATTATCTTCATTAATATTTGCATTGTATTTTAGTGCATTGCATTTTAGTGCAACCATGTAATCGTGACAGTGTGTCTCTGTGAGATGCAGGTGGTATAACTAGTGGCAGAATTTGGATTTCTGGCAGACCAACAAGTGTCCGGGGCCTCTTGCAGGGGCCTCTCTCAGCTCCCTCTGGGAGCTATGCGCACCCCACTCTCATCTTGCTACCTTCTAAGCCATGGCTTTTTTCTTTCCATAATGCCTAGACAAATATCATCTTATTTGTTTATGTATTTGCCTATTGTCTGCTGTGTCTCAGAAGAATGGAAGCTGGATGAGGACAGAGACTTTGTCTGGTTTGTGGTTGTAACCCTAATATCTAAAACCATGCCTGACACTTGATGAATATTTGTTGCATCTTTTGTTAAGCTATTTGCCTCTCAATATCAGACTCACCTTTCTATATGTTGCTTTGTGCAATTGGGGCTGGGACCCTGCACATCACGTTTCTTCCTTAGAGTTGAACCCCTGTTTGGTTCTGCCACTTGGGGGGCAATAGAGGAAACCTGCAAGGCTAAGGAAGGAAAAGACTTTGTCCTTGTTTCTCTATTGCCCCTATCAGAACCACTGTAACGACACCTCTTTACCCTGGCAGGGACAGTTGATTCAGCAGCAATTGGTTCCAATTTGCAGATTTTTACAGTGCTGGAACCAGCCTTATCGTTTACTCTCAGATACACTAATATCAGCCTCTAGCACCCTCTCCAAAGACTGTGTCCAAGCTCCATGGGAGCCTTCCTCTGAGCCTGTAAGCCAGCCCTGTGCAGTGAAATAACATGCAAGTCACATATGAAATTTTAAACTTTGTAGTAATGACATTATAGATATTTTAATGCTATTACAAGGAAGTCATGATTTGTTATAAGTAAAAAAGAAATAGGTGAAATAAATATATGTTTAACCCAATGTATCAAAAAATATCATTTCAACATATAAGCAATCTAAAAATTATTGAGATATTTTACCTCCTTTTTCATACTAAGTCTTTGCAATCTCATTTGTATTTTACTCTTTCAGCACATCACAATTTGGGCTAAACACATTTCAAGTGTTCCATGCCACTTGTGGCTAGTGACTACCATATTGACAATGTAGCTTTAAGTTTAATATTCCTAACATCTCCTCTTATTCTCCAGCCCTTGGGGAGGTAGTTGCTTTCTACATTTAGCACCTTTAGGAAACCTCCATGTTTTCAGTTTTGTAAATCCTATTTAAAATTTCTTTGCATTAATTAAATTCTCTGTATTAAAATAACTGGTATGGTTTTGATTCCTTAACTGGATCCTGTCTGATACTTTTGTTCAGCAAATGAATGATGATGCTACAAAACTGAGATTTATTTATCTTAAAATGCTGCGTAGACAATATGGCATAATTGTACATTTGGAACAGGGCAAAAGGATAGTGTACTCCTGGAGAAATAGAGCATGGCAGATTGGCCATGTAATCTGAGATCTGCCCACACATGAGCTGGGGAAATTCTGTCTTTCTTTTGGACTGTGAAGTAAATCCCAATTAGGTCACTTTTCAACGCCCTGTTTTACCTCACACCACAAAGAGAGATGTGACCACAAAATCTGATGGATTTTGTTCAAGACTTTTACAAAACCACAGGATGGGTTTTGGAATTACCTATGTATAATACCAAAGTGTGGTATAACATCTTAGCCCCTAACAATTTATGTACATTTTAAAATGTTTACCTTTTGTAGGCTCTATTGTCAGCTACATCGAGGTAAAGTTTAAGTGATTGAGATTAAAAAACAAACAAACTGATCAACAAAAAGCTAACCATTTACTTGATTGTAAGAGCCTGTAAACCAATATAATTATGTTCAACTTTTCAACGAAGTTCTGTTAAATTGCTTTTTTGTATACAAACAGTTTTGGTGGTCAGTATATTTTATGGTAGAATATCTGAATATGAATAAAATATTTCTTTTTGCCATATGCCAAGAGGCTAGACCACATCCATTTTATTTGGTCAAATTGTTTTGTATCGGGAAGGTGACAGGCTAGGCTAACTGTGATTTCATGAAGTCAGGGAAGCAGTCCTTGCTCTTATAAAGAATGGGAGCTAATGGACTCTTAGAGATCCTGTTAAAGTTCTTAAGAGTTTCATTCTCTATTGTTTCATCATGCCTCTTACTGCCTTTTAACCTTTTTCTTTCTCTTCTTCCCTGGTATTCTTTTGCTGCTTTTTTTTTCTTTTCTCCACTTAGAATCCTGATTCTTTTCCTGTTTAATGAATATACTTCCCTTTAGGACCCACAGGAGCATTCCTTGATGCAGCCAACACAGCCAGAGAAAACCTTTCCTACTGCCTACTTTGTGTCTGATCTTTCATCTTTTCCTTAGACCTGCTTCAACTTATATTTTTCATTATAACTTTGTGTAAGTTTCCATTCCTTTTGCCATTCTCTAGTCTTTCCCCTCCCACTAATATAAATTTTCAGCACTTAAATCAAGACTTTTCTCTTCAAGGCAGTATGTGAACTTTAGTTAATCCTCAGCTCACGCTCCTTTATTACCACTGCTATATAAGGCAGGAAGGAGATTGAGACTTCCCTAACTCCCAGAGGGGTCAATTTGGTGTCTGAACTAGAAGTCAGATAGGCCTTATGCTTAGTTCTTTATTAAGACTGGGAGATAAAGCCTCCGTCTCTCTCACATAATAGTCCCCTGGATTTATACAGTGCTCTTTTCCTGAGGATCCAAAAGCATCTGAACACATTTTGCCCATAGCCTCTCAGGTCCGAGGAAATAAATGTTCGCCAATATACCTGTTTGCTAAACATAATCAGAATGGGTCAGATAGGATTCAGTCAATGGCACTGAAACAAATGTAATAGTCTTCCTCTTCCTTTCTTTGTAATTTGGATTTTCCAGGGAATGTGTATATAGAAGAGAACTCTGCCTTTGCATTTACCGCAGGCAGGTGCTTGCCTCCTTGGCATAGCTGCATGGTATGCAAATCAGTAGCTCTGGGAGATACAAATCTCACAGGCTGAATGGATTTTCTGTGGGCCAAAGGGCATTTAAAATTAATTGCAAAGCTGCCCTAGGACACTGTTGTGAAGTAGGTTAGTAACTTGCTCTAAGTCACTTTGTTGATGAATGCTGGACCCAGAGAAGAGTATCCTACTCCAGGAGCTTTCCTTCCTATCACTCCACACTGGCCTCTGAGTTCTCCCTACCGGTGAGATGTACAAACTGAGGTGCTACCACAATGCTTCCAGTTGGAACTGGCTGCAGTAATTTGCATGGAAAGTGATGTAGTCACTTACCCACTGCCTACCTGTGCTACTGAGTGGGCTTGCCTGTTCTGATTCTACAGAAGTTTGAATCTCCTCTGGTGTGAGGATACTCAGGAGACTGCCTGCACTCAACAGCCTTCAGTTAAAGCAGTTAAAGCTCTGCCTCTTTCATGAGGTTACACGCCCAAGGCCCTGAGTGCATTGTATAGAACTGCTGAATGCAGAGTGAATGCTGAGAGAAATTTCCCCATTCTCTACTACACCCAAGGCATCTGTATTAGCTTCCTGTGGCTGCTCCAACAAGTTACTACAAACTTGAAAAAGTTATTCTATGATGGTTTGGGAGGTCAGAAGCCCAAAATCAGTATCACTGGGCCAAAATCAAGGTGTGGGTGAGGACACCTCTCTCTATGCAGGCTCTAGGGGAGACTCCTCCTTTGCCTCTTTGAGCTTCTGGTAACCCTAAGGCTTCCGTGGCTTGTGGCCACATCAGTGCAATCCCTGCTTCCATGGTCACATCCCTTCTCCTCTTTGTCCATATCAAATGTCCCTCTGTGTCTCTCCTACAAGGACACTTGTGATTGCATTTAGGGCCCATTCATGTAATCCAGGATCATTTTCCCGTCTCAAAACCATTAACTTAATCACATCTGCAAAGACTCTTTTTCCACATTAGGTGACATTTACAGATTCCAGGATTGAGAACCTGATATCTTTGGCAGCTATTGTTCTTCTAAGGTAGGGTGCTAGATCAAGGTAGGTATGTGTCTAATTTCTCACCTCTCTAAAACTACTTAAACAATTTGTCATTTTAAAAACGTAAGACAATTTTTAAAAAAGGTGTAGTGCTAGTAAATACTACTCAGGGTAATTTAATATACTCATCATGTTTGTTGTGCAGTTCTTTTGTAATGATTGGAGAATTTTCTGGTTTGGCCATGTATTTGCCGGGCTATATCCAAGCCTTATAATGTTAGGGTATTGTTTTTCCCAGACTCAAACCTATCAACATACATTTACTGGATTTGTACTTTTGGCCATCCAGGGAAGGAGCAGTGAAAGAATAATGTTCTCTCGAGTATTGTGTGAGTTGGCTTGTTATGTGGGGTTTGGGGAAGATTTTTCTTTCTGAACAACTCCCTTGCCTCTTCTCCCTTCATGTTATATAACTGATAATTTTAGCACCCTATGGCATTTATATTTTCTCAGAAGTCTGTGTTACTTTTATTTCCTTAAAAGAGACTATCAGGATGGTATGTTTGGATTTTCACCGTTATTCGTCTCTGTTTGCTCAAGGCACAAACTACTATTTTCCTATTTTTTTTTTCTTGGATAATGGTTGATGTAGTATAAGGCAAAGACTGGATGATACTTGGAACATTTTGAAATGTGCTTACACTTATCTTTGCTTGAGAAGTCTCTTAATAGGGAACTATACTTACCATATCAATTTCATGCAAATATGAAAAGGATTTCAGTCTATTCTCAGATTTTTGGAGGAAGAAGAACCCTAACAGCTTATAATTAGATTTGAGGTTTGCTTAAATTCCAAGTTCAAAGAAAGACTCATAGGATGTGAACTCATGTAAAATAATAGTTATAGAAATTTCTTTTGGTTTGAGCAGAAACACCACACTAAATTCAGAAACACATGAGATTCACTGAGGCATTTAGAGTTGTTTATTACGCTATTAGTAATTTATATGTGGAATACTAATCACAAACTTGTCATTATTCTTATCTTTTTAGGTGTTTTTCATTTTTGTTCCCTAGGTATAATCTTGAATGTTCCATTTTTTTTTTTTTCCTAGAGCAACAAAAATATAACTGTTAGTTGGGCAAGAAGTTTCACATTTGTTAGTGCTCTTAGCCCATCAGGGTAATGACTAGATGCAACCCACATAGCTGCCTTGGGTGACTTCTTAGGATGGTTAGCCACCATGAGTGATTAGGTTCTGCAGATCACATAACACAAAAATAAAATAAAAAATACATGATATAAATAACCTAGAGAGATATTTCTTCTTTTTAAAATCTCTACACTTACATATAGCAAGTCCCATTATTGTTTCCTCCTTAATACTGTTCCAATTTATCCATGTCTTTCCAAATCATCTCCACTGTCTTGGGTTAGGCCATCATTACCTCTTACCTGGGTTACCAAAACAATCTCTAGACTGTCTCCAATCTTGTCTTTTCCCATACCAATGACTTATGGTCTTTCTAAAACCTAAATTATGGAATTCTTTGCTTCCAAGTACAATTCACAGTCCTCAGAATAAAATCCAAACTCCTTAACATATCTTATCAGATTTTTCATGATCTTGCCTTTGTTACCTTTTCAGCCTCTTCTGTCTTTTCTTCCATATAGTATATGTTACAAAATATTGAAGTATTTGCAAATTCATTAAAAATATGCTTTTCATTGCTTTTGAGGATGCTGTTCTTTCAGACTGGGAAATCCACTCTCTGTCCTCTGATTCTTTTTTTCCCATTCCTCTGCCACCCTTCTTTACTGAATTAACTCAGTATCTCAGTATAACAGTGATCCTTCCACCCTGCCTTCTTGCCACTTGCAAGTCCTTGCTAAAGTCCCTGTGTCACTAAATTATGTTCTTTACTCCCTGCTTTCTCAGTTTATCCCTGATCACACATTGATTTTCTCTTTGATTTTTAAAAATCTGCCTGATAAGCTTCAGGGCAAGGAATGTGGTTTGCTAACCATTATGTTTACATAATAGCAAAGCGATAAGCATTTATTGACTGAATGAAGAACTCTAGTCAAATAAGTTTGTCATGAAAATGAGAATAGGCAAGGAAAAGACAAAATAGATACTGATTGGAAGTGTCAGCTATGTTTCATATTTGATATTGCTAACAGGAACTTTAACTTTCTTTGTTCTGTTTCTTTCTCCAAAGAAGCAAAAATGTTAATAACAGAACCTTGCAGACTAAAGCTACATGTTTTCTTACAACTTACTTATGCAGTACTCTAGGCCTTAATAAGTGACAGCTATTGTTCACTATCAGCTCCTCCTCCAGCTTTAACTCATGTAAATTAACTATAATGGTTTTTTTTTTAATATTCAAGTTTTCTTATTTATTCCTGTAATAATTTTTTAAAGGATTTTTGTATTTCATCAAGAAATGGATATTTGGGGCTTTAAGATTTAATGCCTCCCCCCTCCAAAAAAGAAAGAAACCATGAACTATAGTTTAATTTTTGAAATGTTGTATTTCATGATTGTAACCATGACAGTCAGTTGCAGCTTTCTGGAAAGAAGGCAACAACTAGACAACACAGTGGAGAGATATGGTACTCTTCCAGTGGTACAGCAAATTCACAAGTACTTTATAAACAGTTGCATTTTCCCTCGCTTACTTTGTATAGTTGCACCTTTTAATTGAGTAGTAGACATTTTTGGACTTGCATAACTCTACAGGCCTTAAGAAAAAGTGAAGAAAGTTAAATAATTAAAAATGGCTTTTCCTAAAAGATTTGTTTTTACTCTGTCTCCTAATAACTTAAAATGCAATTTAGAATAAACCCTCTAGTTATTGAATTGTTTCAGAAGGTCTATTAAAGCAAAGTAATTAGCAGGAAGACAGAGGAATAGAGATACTCAGCCGTCTCTCTACTTTACTGTATGGATCTACTTAACATTTCACAAGGAATGTTCATTGAAAAACTTAATATATAAATGGCTGAGCTCCTTTCTTCTTTCTTTATTTCCCATCTTTCTCTCCTTCTTCCACTCTTCCTTCCTTTGTTTCTTCTTTCCTTCTTTCTTTCCTCAGTCTCCACTTCCTTTTCTTCCACCATCCCTCCCTTCCTTCTTTTTCATTCAATAGTTACAGAATTTATGTGTGTGTCATTTAGTCCTGCTTTCAGAGATGAAGACCAGTTAAGAAATTTAACATCTATATAAGAAGAAAGAAGATAAATAACCATTGTAAAGCAGTTTGATAAATGCAATGTTAGAAATATGCATAGATATCATGGGAAGAATCTTCTACTCAGTCTGAACCCAGTGGTATGATGAAAAGTAAGCATTAAGATTAACAAAAGCTATGTGGAGAAAGGGAGGCATGAGTTGCTGTCTTGAAATATAGGTAGTAAATGAGAAATATATCTAGATAGAAAAGAGAAATAGAAAGAAGAGCACAAAGACAGCAAATGTGAAGAGAAACAGCAAAGAATACTCAGACACCTGTAAATAATTTGGTAAACTTGGAATTAGAACTCATATGAGAGTTAAGTAGAAATTTGTGGGACTGTGACAGGGCACAAAGTTGGAGAAATAGTCAGGGTCAGATGTGGAAGGGTCTTGCATACAGGTCAAAATATTTTGAATATAGTACTTAGATACATTGCCAGGCATTGGCAATATAATAATAAATGGGAAAACATCTCTGTAATGCAAGAACCCCAAAGAACTAGAAATGTAGTAGAATAGAAAGATATGGCAACAAATAATTGCAATAAACACAATACTGACAGGCATTTGGATGTTATCCTGGAGCTGACTGGGAGCACTTAGTTTTAAGTGGAAGAATAGTGTGATTACATTGCATCTTAGAATATCTCAGAATTGCAAAGAACGAAATGGAAGGTTGTGAAGTCAGAGACTAGGACATCATTTGGGAGATTCTGCTGCACTGATCTAGGGGACATGAAGAAAATACCAGTGAGGATGGGCAAGTGGAGACAAGGTTGTGATGTATCTGGAAGATAGAACTGATAGGACTTAGGGATTGCCTGATTATCATGAGAGAAGAGAATAGAAGAAAACTATCAGTGGAGAAGATGATTCTCAGGTTTCTGACTTTAAAAATATGGGACAGAAATTTTCTGTTCTTTTTATTCTGCTGTAAGTTTGACTTTTGCAGATTCACACTGAGAAAGCAGCTCCTGCCTCTTTGTTTTCTTTGAGGAGGCGGATTGTTCAATCCACCTGGCCAGAGTTGGATACTCCTTGGACTATTATTTATTAAAAGGAAGGGCAGCTGTCTTCTAAAGAAAAATCTAGGTAGGAAACCTCCCCTTCCTTTGTCTGTGCTTATGTGGAGAGGTTTCCTCTGCATCTTGTCTCCACCCGCATCCACAGGACTGGGCCCCCCTTCTTGGCAGATGTACTTGCCATTTGATCTGTCTGTCCCACCTCTGTCTGGATTTGGGAAGGTGCTCCTTGATGCTGATGGAGATGACTACTCAGAATCTGCCCTGTGGAAGATTGACTTGGAGTAAAAATTAAGTGCTCTTGGTAGATCTCCTGTATAGTGCTCGAAACCTCTCTTTTTGTTGTTGTTCTTCACCAGCCATTAATAAAGTGGATTATTTGGCCTCATTTGCCACTAATCTTGGCATGTATTCTCTAAGGGCCAGAAACGTGAAGCAGAGACTAGACCCTAACATTTTTTTTTTTTTTTTTTGAGACAGAGTTTCATTCTATTGCCCAGATTGGAGTGCAATGGCAGGATCTTGGTTCATCGAAACCTCTGCCTCCCCAGTTCAAGCGATTCTGCTGCCTTAACCTCCCAAGTAGCTAGGATTACAGGCATGTGCCACCATGTCTGGCTAATTTTGTATTTTTAGTAGAAATGGGGTTTCTCCATGTTGGTCATGCTGGTCTCGAACTCCCGACCTCAGGTCATCTGCTCGCCTCAGCATCCCAAAGTGCTGGGATTACAGGCATGAGCCACCACGCCCAGCTAGACCCTAACTTCTGATGAGTGATTAAGTTCCATTCACCAAGATAGGAGAACACAAAGTTAACCTGTTTAGCCCTCTAAGTCTTTCTTCATTCTCCTTTTCATTTCCCAGGTGATGGAATAACACCCACCTTTACCCAGGCTCTACAGCTTGCTCATGATCTGCAATTATTCCCTCTCTCTCATTACCAAGCGGCAGCAATTTCATACTTGAAACGACACCTGAATCCATCACATCCTTTCTATTTCAGTCATCACAGTTGTGGTTCAGATGACTGCAGAAATTTTTTCACGAACCTTTCTCTCTCCAGTCCCTTCTCACTAGCCTCAGGGTTTTCTCTGGTGTGATATGCATGTCGGATCATATCACTCTCCTCTCAGAAACTTCCAACACTCACCAGAGCCGCCTTCCACAATATGATGCCAGCCTACACATGGGATGGCCCAAAAGAAACTGGTTTGGATGACAGAGTATTTGGGTCCAATTCTGGCTATAAGTAGTTATCCTTGTGATCTTTACAAGTCACTCTAGCTACTTTTTGTTTCTTCATCTATAAAACTAGGGAGTAGAATTGGATGGTCTCACAGGCATATTCAGATGTACATTTCTAGGTGGCCATGATTCTACTTTTTAGCTTTACATTTTGCAAGTAACTCTTTTGTTGTTGTTGTTCAAATGGAGTCTCACTCTGTCACCCAGGTTGGAGTGCAGTGGTGGGATCTTGGCTCACTACAAGCCCCGCCCCCCAGGTTCAAGCCATTCTCCTGCCTAAGCCTCCCAAGTATCTGGGATTACAGGCACACTCCATAGAGCTTGGCTAATTTTTCGTATTTATAGTAGAGACGGAGTTTCACTATGTTGGCCAGGCTGGTCTCGAACTCCTGACCTCAAGTAACCCACCTGCCTCAGCCTCCCAAAGTGCTGGAATTACAGATGTGAGCCACCATGTCAGGACCCTTTTACAAATAACCCTTGACTTACAAAAGGATATCTATATTACATAAACACACTATGTACTTTCTTGTGCTCTGTGACTTTATCATCACATTTGTTTGACATATGCTTACTTTCTTATCCTTCACTGATCATACTTGTTGAACTCTCACTCATCTTTCAAGACCCAGACCAAATTAAACTTTCTCTTCTCATGATCTCTTCAACTGAAATTAGTCATTCATTTGTAAGTACTCTAAGAGCAGTTTGCTATAAATAATTTAAGGTACTGGAATTGTCCAAGTAAGGGAAGGAAATACTAAGCAGAAGAGGGTGGTTCCTGGGAGGGCCCCACCCTCAAGCCTGGAACCATGGCCCAAAGTGATAACTTTACATCCCCATTTTCCCCCCTTGAACGTTGCCTTTTCAAAAACTGCCCTGGCCTGGCCTACCCCCCATCCTATTAAAACCCCATAAAAACTCCAGGTTCTCATAAAAACCCTAGGTTCCCATAAAAGCCCCAGGTTCCACTGGCAGAGGAGCAGCAGAGAAAAAAGAAAAGAAGTAGCCAAATGTCAGAGAGAAGCAGCTTGACTTTAGAGGGATGGCTTGATGCTGGGACTTCAGAGAAGAACCTGGCAGGGGATGGCCAGCCTCCAGAAGAAGACCACCTTCTCACTCCATCCCCTTTCCAGCTCCCTTTCCCCTCGAAAGCCTATTTCATAGGCAATAAAATCCTCCATATTCATGACCCATCAGTTTGTTCATGTGACCTATGACCCTTCAATTCGTTCATGTGACCTGATTTTTCCTGGATGCCAAGTAAGAACTTGGGAGCCACAGGTATGGGTGCTTGAGCTGTTTAACATTTAAGCCATCTATGGATGGCAAAGCTAAAAGAACACATGGTAACACAACCTCTGGGGCTCCAGGGGTCTCAGGTAACCTTCTAGATGCTGCTGTAGGGTTGCACGGAGTTCTGTTCCTGCTGGCACCCGGAAACATTTGTCCCAACTCCTGTGCCTGCTCAGCTGCATGCTCCCTGTCCCAGCTGAGAGCTGCAGACTGAGTAAGTGAGGCAAACTTGTCTCAAGGCCTGTGAAGGGGTCAAGGAGAATTTCCCATCTGGGAGATGGGAATTTCCCATTTCCCATCTCTCTCTCTCTCTCTCTCTGATACATGGTCAATAAATATTTGTTGCCTAACTAAATGGACATGATAAACATGTTTATTAAGGAGTGAGTGTTGGTTTCCAGAGTAGTCAATGGGGACTCTTGTTTACTGGACTTGACTGATGAATTTCCAAATGAATTTGGAAGTTTTCAAAAATCAAATTCAGCCTGAAAACACAAATATAAAGAGAGTGAATTCACTCTATATTTACATTAAATTCCAAAACAAAGTATTTAAAAAATCCAGTGGAATCAAAAAATGATTGGATTAAGTATAGCCTCTCGATGTAACACAAATAGATAAAACACCCTCTCATATTCTTTGCACAAACAAAATCACTAATACTATATTTAAACTTTATAATTACCTAAAGATGATTAAAACTGAAATGACTTATTCTCACGGAGATAAAAGATTGTTTGGTCACTATATTCTGTATAAGCTCTTATTTTAATGTTGAAGATGCTGACCATGTGGTGATTCTTTACTCTTAAATACTCTTCAAATTGAAGTTAGAATACAAAGCTTTAATTTTGTCTTTGTATGCAGAGAAGAGGGATTAATTGCTGCCTATTCAAAAAGTCAGTTAATGGGAAAAAAAAGAAACCAGCCCCATCGTGGGAATGCAGTCCTCCTTTTCTCCACCAGAAATAATCATAGGACACTTGTCTGATTTAGGCTCTTCAGATGTGGAGATAAAAACTTCAGCTAATTGTATCTTTAGAATGGGATAAACACTTGGGTCTTTCTCTGAGTTTCAGCAGAGAGGTTCAGTGTCGTCAATGATGCTTGCCATCTGAAATTGCACTTTCACAATCAGAGTAATTTTCCATTTAGGAGCCTCCTGCAGCAGCTGAACATTGGCTGAGCACTCCAGTCCCCTGTGCTTGATAACTTCATGGCCTTTGTAGCACTGAGGGTGAGGAAGAGGGTAGAGAAAATCTTCTTATATCTTAGCAACTAATTGATTTAGTAGGATTCATGACATTCAACAGACATCCTTATTACTTGCCTTGTCTTGTCCTAAATCCATCTCAGACCACTGTGACATGAAAATGCAATTTCTTTCTGTGGAGCTACTTAAGTAATCCCACAGTGTCTAATAATGTCCAGTGTTCAGTCTGTCTTCCCGGCATGCTACTTCTTCAATTTTGTGACCAGATTTGAGTGAATGACATGCATTTTGCAGGGAGGAGGGCTGATGTATGTATGATTCTTCCTGGCCTGCTGCTTCTTCAGTTTTGTGACCAGATTCGAGTGAATGACATGCATTGTCGGGGAAGGAGGGCTGATGTGTTTATGACTGGAAAAAAAAAAAAAAGAACTTACAAAAGGAGATTTCATTTTAAAAAATGAAGAGATGATGCAGCACCGAGAAGATCTCTGTATGCAAATCAACCAAAATAAACTGTGCTGTAAGGTGTTTGACATGCACAGTGTCATTTAATGAGGCATAGTTATCCTAGTTATTTGAACTGTTTAAAACTCATTGTTAGCATCTGGTGAGAGACTGCCAAGTTTTACAGCTAATCTCCACACACACAGAACTGCATATGGGTTACAAGACAGAATAGAGTGTACTTGCTCATTTTCTTGCTTGGAGTTGTTTCTGTCCTTTCCCCAACAACTTAAACTCAATTCTCCATGGTGATTCTCTAATTCAGGAACTAGTGCTTCATCCCAAAGCCTATATTATTTAATAGTTCTATATTTAAATATTGGGAAAAGGTATGTGTAAGCACCCAAGAGAATGCTGTATTGACACAGAATTAAGTAAATGGTGAGAAGGTGAGAAAAGTAAAAGGAATCAGATTTATCCAGTAAGATGAGAGAGGGTCACTGGGGAATTTGGGAATAGGCATACACTGCAATAGACATCAGCTATTAGTGATACAATAACCATGCTGGCTACATTGTTGGGTAGAATAAGATTATGGGGTGTAGAGAGAGGATAAAATTGTTCCAGGTACAGGGTTTAAAGAGGAGATTGTGTCCAAATGTGTGTTCTCATAAAAACACATTTCCAAGTTGGTTGGTTATAGTCACATTTTGGGGAGTTGCCACATTAATCTAAAAACACAAATTTATCCAAATAGCCTAATCTGTACAAGAATCTTGGTTTCCTTTCCTACATAAATGTCAATTTTTTTCCCACCACATTGCCAAATCAATTTCCTCTTTCCTGGAACGTATAAAATGGTTTCCTAGAGGTTCCCACAAGTGGAGTTTGTTTGGAAATATCACTGTTTTGTCCTGTTGGCTGGCATTCATTATTTTTTATTTTTCTCTGGGGGATTGGAAGATTTGGCCACTTTTTCTCCTTGAGGACAAAGCAGGAACTTCCAAATGTCCAGGAAAATAAATGTGTTACTGTCTAGTTGCCCAGTAGAATAATGCAGCTGAAATTATTGTTTATTTATTATTATTAATACTGAATTAAGCTGGCAAAAGTGGTCTAAGATCCTATGATAACAGGCGCTATATAAATATAAAATCACACTGTTAAACAACAGCTGCATCCTCAAAGAATATTGGAAATTCACTTATCTAGATTTAAATATGAGAAAGAGCGTGAAATGTGTTAGCTCTTGAGATAGGGATGTGGATAAATTTGCAGGTTCATATATAGTGATTATTTGAAGTATATTCTGATTTATCCAGCTGGCTCTTCCCTACTGGACTGATAGCAGATTTTAATATACAGTATTTCTTTCATGTTTCAGCCACCCATATGACTTATGCCATTAGGTAATGACACAGGGTAGGTTCTAGTAACTGCTGGCCTTCCATAATCAGGGAACATGATCTTTGCTCTAAGTAAATAGAATACAAGGAACATGCTTAACATGCTGCTCTAAATCCTTTATATTTAAATTGGGAATTTTGAAACATTTTATTAGGAAAAATCTCTTCCATCTCTCATCTTTTCTTTTTCTCAAATACTTATTAAGGTGAAAAAGTGTAGAATATTTACCCAGGGCTATACCAGAGACCCAGCAGAAGATGTCAGTGTCGTGAAAGGGGCACAGTGGGGTAGAAATATCCTCTAAGGGACTCTCCTGCAGGGTCCCTTCTTTTGTGCCATGCCTACAAAATCTCCTTGACACCACCTTCTTAGGTTTACCAGATCCATCCTCTTATACTGCCTCTCTCTCTATTCCCTAAGACTCCATGGGGATATGGGGAATAATAGAATGTCTGGGACAGAGCAGAGAAGGGACATCTTAGGTGACTATTGACTTATTTCAGCTTTACTTGAGTCTTTTTCGATTCTATGTGTGACATGGGAAACCTCGAATGAGTAACTTGGGAGAAGGAGGTACAAAGCCTTTCCATTGTTTCTGAGACATATTCATTTGAGGTTTGTTGCCTTTTTTTTTTTTTTTTTTTTTTTTTTGAGACGGAGTTTCACTCTGTTGCCCAGGCTGTGGTGCAGTGGCGCAATCTCGGCTCACTGCAAGCTCCGCCTCCCGGGTTCACGCCATTTTCCTGCCTCAGCCTCCTGAGTAGCTGGGACTACAGGCACCTGCCACCACGCCTGGCTAATTTTTTGTATTTTTAGGAGAGACAGGGTTTTCACCATGTTAGCCAGGATGGTCTCAATCTCCTGATCTCGTGATCTGTCCGCCTCAGCCTCCCAAAGTGTTGGGATAACAGGTGTGAGCCACTGCGCCTGGCCGGTTTGCTGCTTTAAGACAGACCAAGGTTAGCCATCTGTCTATCTCTATCCATTTTTAAAAATTCCTTTAGGGGTAGGGTTATCAGATATAGCAAATAAAAATACAGTAAATACAAATATTGCATGAAACATACTTACACTAAAAAATTTATTTGTAGTTTATCTAAGATTTAAATTTCATTGGCCCTCCTTTATTTTATCTAGCAACCCTATCTGGAAGACAGTGTGGGGTTTACTACAATCCTCAGTTTCCTCAGATTGAACTATGTGTGTGGTGAAATATGGTCTAAGATCCTATGATGTGTTATCACTTGGGAAACATTTTTTTGTGTGTGTGACCAGGGATGACCAGCCAGATCAAGAGGAGTTAGAAATTATCGGTATTATTAGCTATAGGCCTCTCAATAGTCCCTCTTTCCAAAATTGTTTGCTAAATATTTCATATATTCTATTGAACAACCGAGATGTATATATTTAGAGTTTCCTTTAAAACTCTCCCTAAGCCTCCTCAATGATTTCACTTTCTATAGATGACCCTGGCTACCATTGCAGAAGGAGGTGGAGACCAAGAAGAACCATCACAAAGGCCTTTGCAGCCTCTGCAGCCTGGAAGAACTTGTTGGCAGATGTCCAGAAGGACCCAGAGCACTAGGGAAGGCCGTGCCTCCACAGGCCCACAGCAGCAGAGTCTAGGAGAGTAGCTGTGCCCTAGGAATGAGATTGCCCTTTGTCATTCCCATGCTTTCCTCATTAGGAGTCAAGGGGGAGCTCCAGAATTGAAGCTCTTGGCAACAGCCCCCCTCCCCTAATACTTCCAGCCCCTCCTCCATCATGTTACTTGGTACCAGGAGAACTAATCCCATCATGACTTTTACTTCTGCTCATATCAGTTACTAAAAGAAGCTCAGGAATCCCAAACCATTCCAGACTCTCATCCTCATTGTCTTACTTCTTCTCATTTCCTGAAACACTGACTTTTCTGGAGCAAAAGGCCAACCACTCCTGTGGCTACAATCTTGATCTTTTCATTACTCATACCCATCCATTATCTCAGTTTCCAGCAACCCATTAACTGGTTACCACTCCATGCCTATCTTCCTAGCTTATTCCCTCAATTACCTCAATTGCAGCAATTTTTCAACAGCCACCTCCCATTCTGCCCCAAGTTCCTGCTACCTTTTCTCTATCCCTAACCTCCTCTCCTAATCCTCTCTCACATTTAAATCCTGTAATCAATCAACATGCTTACTTACTTGCAAATACTTTCAACTCCCTTGCTCCTCTCTGCTTTTCTGGTTATACTCACTTGACCAAATCACAACCTTGGTTAAAACAAGCTTTCTGACTACTCTGTGCTTAAACCCAGGCAGCTAAAGTAAGTGGGACCAAATACACAATCAAGACGAATAGTTTCACTTTTAACACGTGATTATTAAATTCAAAGTGGGTCTTAATGCTGCCACCTGTCCTACCAATCTACTTATTTTCCCAGTCTCCAAGATTACTGTGATATACTTCTCTCTCCATCCTCCAAACCTCTCCACATCTATCCTGACCCTTACCTGACAGACCTGGTTTCTACTTTACTGATGAAAGCAATCAGGAGAAAACCTCCACATGCTCTCATCATCTACCTGTGTCTTAACCGACATACCCTACCTTCTCTTTTTTGTAAATAAACTATGGATATTTCTGGCTAAGACCAAATACTCCATGTGTGATTAAACCTCCTCCTGCCTTCTCTACTCAAAGACAACAACAAAGGCAATTCTCCCCTCTCATTCACGACTCACCCTTCTCCCCCGCCACACCCCGTTGGATTATTTCAGTTAGTTTACAAATGTTTGTTATTTTTCCATCATTAAAAAAAAATACTCTCTCATGGCCTCACTTCATCCTCTGGGTATTCCTCATTTTTCTTTGAAAGGGTCATCTATATGTGCTGACTTGCTGTTTCCAATTACTCTTCTTTTTCTTTTCTTTTTTTTTTTTTTTGTTTGTTTTTTTTTGAGACAGAGTCTTGCTCTGCCACCCAGGCTAGAGTGCAGTGGCACAATCTTGGCTCACTGCAACCTCTGCCTCCTGGGTTCAAGCGATTCTCCTGCCTCAGCCTCCTGAGTAGCTGGGATTACAGGTGCCCACGACCACGCCCGGCTAATTTTTGTATTTTTAGTAGAGACGGAGTCTCATCATGTTGGCCAGGCTGGTCTCCTGACCTCAGGCAATCCGCCCGCCTTGGCATCCTAAAGTGCTGGGATTACAGGCATGAGCCACTGTGCCCAGCCTACTCTTCTTTTTCACTCAAACCATCTTTTGCCTCCTCTGCTCCACTGAAACCAGTCTTACCAGGTTATCTATGATTTCCTTATTGCTAAGCCTAATCAGAAGCTTTTGACATAGGTAACCACTCTGCCCTTGAAATACTTCCTTCTCTTGACTTCTAAATCACAATTACCTGGCTTTCCTTTTAGTTTTCTAGATACTTCTTTGCTATGTTCTTTGTCTTCCCGGTCTCTAAATGTTGAAATGTGTTGGGACTTCTTAAATTTTTTCCCTTTTCTATTCATTCTCCCTCCCTTCCCCACAAAAGGGGATCTGACCCTATTTCATATCTTTAAATACCATCATTTACATGCTTTTAATGTCTACATTTAGTCTCCTGACTGGACCTCTCCTCTGAACTTCAATATCTAAATGCATTCAAATATCTCATATACACAAATGCCTACTTGATGTTCCATGGGGATGTCTATACATTACACACTTAACAATTTCCGAACAAATCTGCTGATATTCCTCCACCTTCACTTGTGCTCTTACATCTGTCTTCCCCATCACAATGAATAGGGGAATTCATTTACCTACTTCTTCTAGCTAAGATCTTGGTGTTGTCTTTGACTCCTCCCACTCTCTGGCATCCTACATCTACTTTGACCTACATTCTATTGATTCTACCTTCAAAATATATCTTAAATTTATCCTATTCTCACCACCCCCACAACTGCTGAGTCACTTGCCTGGATTAATGGACACCTAACTGATGTTTCTGTTTCTTCCATTTCCCCTTTTGGCCTATTTTCAACCGTGAAGATAGAGATGTTGTAAAGTATAAATTTGTTCCTATCATGTTCTGTTCACATGGCTCTTCATCTGCTGTCAGACCTTATATTATTGTCCCTAGTGCCTCTCTGATTTCGCCTCCTACCACGATTGTCTTCATTCACTGAACTCTGACCACACAGGCTTTTTTCTTGTTACTTAAAACACACGGACATGGCTCCATCCCAGGGCCTTTGAACTTACTACTCCTTTATATGGAAAGCTCTTCCCTCAGACATCTCCATAGCTAGTTCCTTTGCTTCAATCAAGGTTTTACTCAAAAGTCATCTTCTCAGTGAAGCCTTACATAATCACTTTATCTAAATTTCAACTCTTTGTCTCTATCCTGATATTTCTTTTCCTATTTACCTAATTTATATGTTTTAGACTATCCAACACTATAAATTTCTTAATTATATTGTTTACCATCTGTCTTCCTCGTTAGAATCTAAACTCAATGAGGGCAGGAACGTTAGTCTGTTTTATTCTCTGTTATATATTCTCAGTGTCTTGGCACCTAGCAGGTGCTCAAATATTTATTGAATAAATGAATTAAAACATCAACACTCATAGGGAAGATGTTCCAGAATCTGTGAGGCATTTGAAATGAGTAACTTATGGATCTTAATCACTTATCTTTTTGTTGGTATGTTATGAATGCAAATATGCTTTTCAGAAAACTAAAGAAAGAGTCCTAGAAAAATTTACGTATTAGGAATCATTGCTTGGGGTACAAGATTAGTTTAAGTGAATAAATATTTTTGGTAGAATAAATAGCATTCTAAGAGCTTAGACTATTGAGGGAAAAAGGCAGATCATTCTAGATACGGTGGAACACTTAAGTAGCGAGGAAGGAGGAGGATTTTAAATAAAACGATCAGGAATGCTTAACTATAGTGCATCATTTTGTGTATTGAAAAGCACCAGAAATATGAAAATGCAAGTACTCAAGCAGAAATGAGGCTTGATTTCTCATTTTTTGAAAAGAGATATTAATATCTGTTCTACGTTGACTTCCTTAGTGAGCTTTTGTGATTATCAAATGATATGGATATAGAAATGTACTGTAGCTTCTGAAATGTTACACAAAATGTGAAGAATTATTTTGGACACCACCACTGAGGAATAATCTGGTAGGGAATGTGAAGCAATCAACAGTCAGCAGAATGAAAGTCACAATTTATCTAGAGGCTCACTCTTGGCTATTAGGAACAGGTAGAATGTGGCTAAACCAGTGTGTGCTGATGGATTATTGTGGTCTGCGGTACATAAGAGGTTAAGGCAACCGATTTGAAATCTAATGGAATTTCTGTGTGTAGTTTGAAGTCTGCTCACAGTTACTCTTTGGGGCTATAATGTGATTTGAAGTGGAGGAGAGACTGAAGGCGTAAAGTACGTTTCAGGAATCTGTGTACAAAGCAAACAGCGTCTGACCAATCACTTTGGTGTGCATGAATTCTGGGAAAAGGATCACCAGAGTGTTCATGAAAACTGCCTTGGCAATGCCATAAACTTGAAAACAAAAGATGGCAGGACAACACAGAGCAAAACAAAGGGTCATGGGCTTTAAGTTTGAGCAGATCCCTGGTTTGGCTAATAGGAGTGACAAATCTTAATTTTTTTTAAAAAAGGTGGCATATCAAAATACTAAGATTATGCCCACTCTAGAGTCTCACTGCCTTTGCAGTTATAAAGTTTTTCCTTATTTCTAACCTCCTGCAGCAATTTAAGCCTGTCTCCTTTTTTACAGTGGTCATAAAATTATTCAGCCTCCTTTTAAAATACAGCTACTGCATTTGACTCTCTGATCTCCTGCAGCACTGAATTCCACTGTGTGCAGAAGTATTTCATTTTATTGGTTTTTAAATTTTCTTGCTGCGCCATTCATATGAGTACTTATTCTCATATTGTGCAATGGCATTTTAAGCTTGGAATTGATAATTTTGTTCCCCCTGTACCTTTCCTAATCTTAAATAGTGCAATTAAGTTTCTTTCTAACTATGCTCATTGTCAGGCTGGGAGAAACCAGGTTTTTATAATCTTTCATTGCATGTCAGTCCTGACAGACACCTCACCTCTCTCATTGCCCTAATCTGGACTTTCTACTAAGTACACTGCATCCTACCCTATAATCACCACCAGGCAGCAATTGTGAGATACTTGAAAATTGTGAGGTTATTACCTGAGAAAATCTTACGTTTAGGTAATGCTTTTTTCCCTAAAGATACCCATTGTTCTTTACCAACAATCTCTACTCTCTAGACAGCAGCCATCTTGTAAGGAGGCATGTGCTTGTGGTGTGGGTCTGTGTGTGGAGCCTTAAGAGGGGTTCACCCCATCTTTGTGGTCGCCACAAGGTGGAGTGTATGAGGATTGATAGAGTGGTCTCGTCAGTCTTGCCAAAGGGATCCATGTTTGCTGTCGCTGCAGGCTGGTCATTTAGTTGCTCAGCCAAAAGCCAAATAATAAAGCCAAATAAAATAAAACAGAACATTGAGTGGTTGCTGGAGGCAAAGAAAAGTGTTAGTCCAGCCTTTTGTTATGTCTCTTCTTTCAGCATCAGTGCATGTAAGAAGCCCTGGACTGGCACTAGGATGATGCTGTGTAATTTGAAGCAAGCAAAGTACAGATGCTGGTTCTTATTAAATATCTGCAGGTTTTAGTAGTTCTACACACCTTCCATTTAAAAAGAAGAAGAATCCCTCCAAAGGGGCTCGCCGTTTTTACTATTCACCTGATTCGCAGCTTTTTGATGTGACCACATAGCTCCTATCACAGATAGTTTGAGCAACTCTATTATAAACATGCCTAGCAAACATAAAGGACTTGTATTTTTTAGGGCAACAATAAGGCTGATTGAAGTTATTTAATGCCACCTCTTCAGGGATCATGCACGGCACAGGCGTTTCCTCATTATCATATAACAATGTGAAGCAGAAAAGCATCAACTGGTATTACACTGCTGGTGTTCTAAGATTCAGAAATGCAGATGAGCTTGACAGAAGTCATACAAATAGCCAGTGCTAGGTTCTGAAATGTAGGCTAGGACTAGGCTGAAACCCACGAGATCATTTCATAGATCCTCATACACTTTCATCTTGAGTTCCAAATTTAAAAAAGGAGCTAATAAACTCAGCAATCAAGATTTTTTTTTTCCCCTTTGGAGACGGAGTCTCCCTCTGTTGCCCAGGCTGGAGTGCAGTGGCACAATCTCGGCTCACTGCAATCTCTGCCTCCTGGGTTCAAGTGATACGCCTACCTCAGCCTACTGAGTAGCTGGGATTACAGGTTCACACCACCATATCCAGCTAATTTTTGTATTTTTAGTAGAGACGGGATTTCACCATGTTGACCAGGATAGTCTTGATGTCCTGACCTTGTGATCCACCCGCCTCAGCTGCCCGAAGTGCTGGGATTACATTCATGAGCCGGTGCACCTGGCCAAGATAATATTTTAATGCAATATTTACAAAATCAAAATTTAGTGCAAAAAATTCATAATAAACAAACTATCAAAATTTTAAGTAAAGGCAGCAACAGTATAACTGATTTTTTTCTTTTGTCTCAGGGTTCAGTATAGCTTGGCATGGTACTCTGTAATGGTACACAACTCCGGATTTTCCCATCTACTGCAATGTAATAACATGTAACTACTGTCTGCTGTATAAGGTTTATTCCCTGGCATACTTCTTAGAAATATATAAGGTGTTGAATGTATGTTAAAAATAGAACAAAACAAAACAAAAATGCCTGGAGTGTGACACTTGTTTCCCTGGGCATTGCATTCCTATTAATATCATTTCTTCAATTCACTGCTCAGTGAATTGAAAATTATGCTATTTTGTTGTGCTTTTTCTGAAGCTCAGATAACTAATATATAAAGTGGTGATACTTTTGTGTGTTGTTTTATTTGATATAATTTTTTAAACCACAGATGCAAAGAGGAAGAAGAAAAACATACAATTTTTATAAAATCATAATTATTTTAAATGGACAAATATATAAAACTTGAGAATTAAGGACTAATCATATACCTGATATGAACTTGCTGCTATATTGTGGGGCAGCTCATAATACTACTCCTGGGCTAGTCTAATCACTCACTCCTCTTCTTCTCAAGACTCTTATCTAAGTTGAGAACTATCACAGCAAGGCAGGATGAGTTTAAAATAACTGTCCTATTCAATTTAGCTCAACTGCAGAATTGGGCTTGGTCTTGAGACCAAAATGGACCTCCTTCTCCATCCCCACTCTCTTGAATTTTGGTATCCGGTTGCAAGAGCAAAATGTGGAACCTGACTTACCTTATTCCCTGATTCTTGCTTGGGAATTTGAAGGTTAATGTTTTTTTTTTTTTTTTTTTCTCTCATAGACAGAATGAAGAGACTAGACCAGGAATGAACAGAGACCTTCCCCGTGTTAATTCTGCTCAAGAAATAAATGTGGCCAATTCAAGTCAGGTTCTTACCAGAATTAGTCACTGGCGGAGAAAGCCTGAAAATTCAGACTGGTAGAACTATTTCCTGTAGACGACAGAGATATTGATAAAAAGCCAATTTTGTAAGCCTAACTTCTTTTCCTAAACAATAGGCATGCACTTACTTGAGATCACTGTCTAAATAACAGGTTTCAGAAAAGATTAGGGACAGCTCTTAGAGATTAAACAAATACAACAGAACAAAACAAAAATTAGCAGTGGCTTAGACAAGAGGGAAATATATTTATTTTCAGGTCATAGTCTAGAGGTAGATAGCTTAGGGCAGGTATGGTATCAGGACTCAGATTTCCTCTGTCTTGTTCTACTGTTTTTTGTGTCTTCTATTGTTCAGATCAACTGACAGAGAACAAGAGTTAGTCCAGCTTTTCTCAGCCCATCAGCATTCAGAAAGCAAGAAGAAAGAGCAAAGCAAAAAGGGGTAAAGGTAGGCATCAGCTTCCTCTTAATTAAAGCATTTAGAAACCACTATGTGACTTATCCTATATCCCATTTGGTGAATCTAAAGCCATGGTTGTACCTAACAGCATGGGAAGCTGGGAAAATTGAAATATTTTCAGTGGCAAGGTACCCAGCACAAATTTGGAAGGAGAAGGAAGTATTAAGGAAGAGAACAGCTATTGGGGGGTACAACGAGCAGTCTCCACATGACAACAACTATTGTTCTCAGAACTTTGCAAATATGGAGCAGTTCCTTGTGGCATCAAATCACAAGTCTGTTTCTGGTTGAACACGAAATCATTCTTGTTCTAAGGACTAGGTTCCTAACAGTGGCAGCTCAATGATTCAATCATTAAGTGGTTGAAAATTTAAATACACTGATTTTCATGTCCTGCTCTTTTATCTTTGATAACCCTGTTTTATTATCTGATCATTTTATTAGCACATGATTGTGCTGAAATTCTTGCTTTCATTCTTTTCTTAATGATAGTTTATTTTATAGTTTTCTGTTTGTTTCCTTTACTTTATTCTCTCTGGGTAAAATTAGGTGTTACCTGATTAACTACTTCATTCTCATTCAGTGCAACTTCTCCTTTTCTTCTTTCTTGAGTTTTATAATACATTAACCTTATCCACTTCTTACTTTGCAGGTTATTTTTAAAAGATTTCAAAACAATGTATAGAAATATCCCACGGAGCTATCTATCTATCTAACTATCTATCTATCTATCTATCTATCTATCTATCTATCTATCTATCTATCTATTCATTCATTATATTGGCTATGAAAGGTTACACGTAGATAAACTTTCAATAGAAATCCATCAAACTTTACCAAACGTCTACTACTGAGCATGTTTAAATAATTGTTGTTTTAACATTAAAAGTCTATTTTCTCCTACCAAAAGCAAAGATGATTAAGTTTAGGGTTTTTGCAACAATTGGCATTAGTAAATTGAGCATTTATGGTTCTGACATTTCTTGAGGGATCCCAATGACTGTAAACATATCTACTTCCTAAAGACATTAAATGATATGACCCTCGGGAGTGCCAATATGAATTTCAGTTATATGGCTGCAAGACTGGAAATTAAGCAAGTTTAATATACTGGTGACGAAACCTAGCCAGCTGCCCAGAATCTGTTTCTCAATTAGAAAAATTCATAATTTTGAGGATTATAGAGTTCTGAGGATATATCTATTGAGAACGCCAAAGATGTATATTATATCAATTTTGTGGAGGTCAAATTCCTAGATAAGATCATCTTTCTTGTAATTCAGAAATAGGAGTGTCAATTAAGTTGGATGCTGCATATTGTTTGTGATTTTACAGCTCTTTGCTAGAAGGAATTCTTAAAATCCAGGTACATAGAGAGAAAATTTGTCTACTCAGATAAACAAATGACAAATTTAGCAATCTTAGGATGGGGTAGTATTAAGACATGGTATAAATATTATTTATTAAATCATAATGGCCCAATAGTTAATAATCTTAATAATACCCATTATTAAGGCCATGGCAGCAAATTCTTCTCTTTGACCCTTGTTTTAACTCATTATTTTAGTCCCAACATGGCCAAAGAATCTGCTTTGTACTATTCTATTTAGTTTATTCCTGCATAAGTAATGGTAACTAGTAAATTGGCTGGAGGTGGAACAATCACATAGAATAAGTTAATATGGGCAAACCTAAACCTGTTACAAAGCAATATTTTATGTGATTCCTTATTGTGGATTCCCTGTTTCAGGAGTCCTAGAACCACACTCTCTTATGATCTGATTTTTCATGGGTGAGAGTTGTGAATGTCTATTAAATCTTTGACCCCCAAGCATAAGTGGCTATTTTTTAAAATTTAAGTCACTTTAATAATGGTAGGATTCATGCTTATGAAAATTACACCAATAGCTGTAAATCATGACATTGCATTAAAGATTAATGAGGTAGGGCAAGTGAGATTCTGGTCTTGCATAAATGAAAAATAGTCTTAAAGTCAGATTTTAAGGATAGTCCAGGAGGCTTAAACAAACTCTTTATATCTCGTGGATCTTGTTAATGCTCCCTCTGGATAATTGCTGCTACATAAGCTGAATTTATCTGCCAATGAGAAAGAACTAAATCAATACAATTGGCTAAAAGAAAGAAAGCATATAATGCTCTTGACTGTAGAATTCATTGCCTAGGTTGAAACAAGAAAGTAAATAACTTTGGAATACAGCCAGCCTCACACTAGGAAGTAGGGAGAAATTGAGAAAGCCGGATGATGTGAGCAAACTTTGATGCTACGCTACTTTTTGCTTTGATTTGCACTAAGCTTATATTGCCAGTCAAAGGCCTTAGAAGCTTAAATGAACAACACAGTAACATTTCCAATGGTGTTAGCTTTGGTTTCAATTTTGAATTTTCAGATCTCTTATTTTTCTTTGTGTTAAATGTTTGTAACCTTTCTCTAATCATTATAAAATTAGACTGGTTCTGAATGTTGTTAAATAATGTTAATTTGTGGCTGTCTTTTACACTTTTGCCTGTTGACATTTTACTATTTGTAAAGTAAATATAGAATTTATAAAAGTGCCAGTGGAGCAGCATGAATTTTTGTTTTCTTTGTGTAAGAAAACCCTTATAATCTGAGATTGCCTCAAGCAGTGTTTATGAGAAACCCTTGATGTAAAGAATATAACAACCACTTCAACAAAGGTCTTTCTTAAGGTATTATGAATATGCAGGGTCAAAAAATTTCTATTCTCTCCTCGTTTAGAAATTTTAAGTAGATCTTCATCTCTGAACACTTTTCCATTGTGTGAGGGAGTATATAGGAGTGTTTTAGTATTTTTGACTTTCAGAGAGAGCCCTTCTTAAAAAGTATCTCGTCCTGAGGGAATGTTTGGAGATCCATGACTGTGTTATAAAAAGAAGTGCTGTGCAGTGAAAACACACTTCATAATAGCTCATCAGCTAGCAGTGCCAGAAAACAATTTTAAAATATGAACATTCTTGGTTTGTTTTTGTTTGTTTGTGTTTTTACTTAATTATTCTTTGCTAGAGGACTAGTGACCAGACACACACATTCAAACTTCATCGCTGGGATGCTTATACACACACGTAGACACACACATGGACTCAACATTCACACACAATGCTAATTGAAGATATAATCATGGTACTTACTGTAATTTGCTGTCCCCTTGCTAGTGTCTGTTATTGGCCACTTTGCTACAGGCTATCATTTTTATTGCCGGTGGGAGTCAGTGATAGGCATAGAATTATTGCCTGATAATGACACCATTGCTGCATGTCACTACTGTATTTGGACTTAGGGCTATTTGTAACTTGTTTGATCCCCAGCTCAGAGCAGTAACTAAACAGGCTATTCTAAATGTGCACATTTGTTATCCAGATAGCACAGATCAGGGTCAGCTGGGAAGCACCCAGCAGTCCGTTCAGGGCTGTTGTAAACTCATGTTGAGTTATGTCTGTGCACCCAACCCAATACCATTCACTCTTGGCATTTTCAGATGGCACCAGCCTCTGTACTGATAATTTGTGCATATTTGTGATTGAAAGTAGGTCCAGTAAAGGAAGCCATATGGTTTGCCGTTCAAGTCTGATGCATTTGTGAAGTAACAGATGCAAAATTGAGCACACCTGGAATTCAGAGGCAGAAGCCCTGACAGAGCAATCTGTTGTGTAACACCATAGATGCTTGAGAATTTGTGGGGATGAAGTCCCTACAGAAATAACCTGCCTTGAGAGAACCCACATCTTAATACATAACCTACATTGGCTGTTGGGCATTTATTTTTTATGGCTGGCTACGTTTATACTCTCATTAGTTTTCTGATGATTGAATAAATATGGTCACATACAGTTTATTTGAGTGAAAAAAGAGAATAAGAAGTATAATATGAAAATGCAGGCAGTGTCTTAGCTGTACTGTTTTGCAATATTATAGTAGAGTTTTTACATATGGTGGTTGTTGTGTGTGGTCATTGCTGAGTTTTGTGTAACTTACACAAAAAGGGCTTCTTTTGCATTATTTTATGTGCTCTACTAATAGTGGTAACTCATCTAGGATAGAAGTTGGCAGTGTTGCAGAATGTCACATGGATTATATGTCTGGATTGTTTAGACAAAATATTACTGTACAAATCTGGGCTCAAGGAGGAGTTGGGCTGAGGCATAATCTATTTCTAATGCATCTGTCAGTTACAAATCCCTCTCATATCTCTATTGCATATTAGTGTAATAACCCTAAGTGACTGATAGCCAGAGAGGTAGTATAGTCACATAGAAACAAAGATTTTTTATGATCTAGGGATATATAGAAAGGGCTCCTCTCATTTGGGTGGTATGGTCAGCATCTAAGCTGCCATATGAGGGTATATTGACCATCTTAGAAGAAATTTTAGGGTTTTTTGTATGTTTGAAACAATAGAACAAAGAAAAAGAGCGAATCTGTCTATAGTGGTCAAAAGATATGCTTAAGCAACATGGATGGAACTGGAAGCCATTATGTTAAATGAAATAAGACAGACACAGAAAGACAAATTTCACATGTTCTCATTTATATGTGGGAGCTAAAAAATTGATCTTATGAAGATAGAAAGTAGAATGGTAAATACTAGAGACTAGAAACAGTGTGTAGGTAGGAGTAAAGGATGAAGAGGGGTTGGCTAATGGGAACAAACATGCAGTTGGATAGAAAGTATAATTTCTAATGTTTGCTAGCAGAGTAAAATGACTATAGTAAGCAACAGTGTATTGTATATTTTAAAGCGGCTACAAGAGAGCATTTGAAATGTTTTCAATACATAGGAATGATAAATGGACAAAATCCTCCCAGATTACCCACAGACTTCCTCTAAAATGGAAATAATTAGGTGCCCACCCTCCCCTAAGAAATTTGCATGGTTTGATTTTAATTATAATGCCATTATCATAAAGTCCTATTGACAAGGCAAACTTCAGTGCAATTTTGATCGATAACTTGAACTTCTTTGGTGAGAGTATTTCTTGTTATTGACTGCCCTTACACTTAGGTTAAAGTAATGCAAATCCTTCCTCAATTCAGCCATATCTCTCCTAGTCTGGTCTCTCACTCTTCAATATGACCTAAAGATTTGCCTCTGACCGGCACTTCTTTCTTGACATCTCTCCACTTAGAAGTTTCTAACATTTTATCTCCTCATTAAAAAAATAAAATAAAACAAAAAGCCCATTGGTGAGTTTACCTTTAAAAAATTGATTAGCTGGCCAGGCGAGGTGGCTCACACCCATAATACCAGCACTTTGGGAGGCTGAGGAGGTCAGGAGATCGAGACCATCCTGGCTAACACGGTGAAACCC
>NW_012115833.1:4182102-4200599 GCF_000951035.1 Colobus angolensis palliatus | reverse complement strand
TCTCGATCTCCTGACCTCGTGATCCACCCGTCTCGGCCTCCCAAAGTGCCGGGATTACAGGCTTGAGCCACCGCGCCCGGCCGAAACTTGCAACTTCTCAATCTACATAGTGACATTCTCTTAACCTAACAAAGTTGCTGGATACTGAAGCAGGTTTTTTTTTAATTGATAAATAATATTTTACTTATTTATGGGGCACTAGTGATATTTTGTTACAAGCATAGAATACACATCAAGTTGGGGTATTTGGCATATTATTATTTGTGATAATCATATTATTATTATTATTTTTTTTTTTTTTGAGGCGGAGTCTCGTCGCCCGGGCTGGAGTGCAGTGGCCGGATCTCGGCTCACTGCAAGCTCCGCCTCCCGGATTTGTGCCATTCTCCTGCCTCAGCCTCCCGAGTAGCTGGGACTACAGGCGCCCGCCACCTCGCCCGGCTAGTTTTTGTATTTTTAGTAGAGACGAGGTTTCACCGTGTTAGCCAGGATGGTCTCGATCTCCTGACCTCGTGATCCGCCCGTCTCGGCCTCCCAAAGTGCTGGGATTACAGGCTTGAGCCACCGCGCCCGGCCGTGATAATCATATTATTAACTTATGTAATTAATGGAAACAATATTACTTTTGTATAAACAGATTAATGAGATAGTGTGCACAAGAGAATTTCCAGGTACTGCTGGTCCATTGCTACTCCTACTCACTCTTACCATATCAATCATGTGCATTATAACAACATTTTGGTCAATGCCAAACTGCATCTAGGATGGTGGTCCCATAAGATTGTAACACCATATTTTTACTATACCTTTTCTATATTTAGACACTGAAGTACTTACCATTGTGTTAAAATTACCTACAGCATTCAGTACAATAATATTCTGTACAGGTTTGTAGCCTAGGAGTAATAAACTATACCCTATAGCTTAGGCATGTAGCAGGATATACAGCCTAGGTTTGTGTAAGTACATTCTGTGACATTTGCATGACAAAATCACCTAACGATGCATTTCTCAGAACATAGCCCTTTGTTAAGCAGTTCATAATGGGAGGAATTCTCTATCTACCTTACTACCCTGCTACTCATCATCACCACGACTGCTTGGAAGAAGAACCAAGAAATTAGAAACCCTGGACTGGGAAAAGACAGCAGCTCTACTCTTGGGGCCCTGGGAAAGGTTCAGAGAAATCTAGATAGTTGCTGCTCACATTTCTTCCCATCTTTGCCATTATAGCCATAACATCTTCCACAGATCTGTGTTAACTTAGTTCACGCTCTTTCTTTTCATACTATTGTGCATTTGGGAGACAGTTACTGGGACGTATATTTTGTTCTACTAGCAATTATGCCATGTAACATCAATATGTTTTTAGCAGTTAACAAGAGGATCAGAGTTGTTTCAAAACAGTTTAATTTGTTTAATATATTAGTCTTAACACTTATATAGTGCTCAATATATGGCAGGCACTGTTCTTAACACTTTACCAACGGTAACATACTGTCATAGATGTAATTAGATAAATAATTTCAGGTAGGAGGTGGTGCAGTTTATTTTGGTTCAAATCATTTAGATTATTGAAGAATTTATTATGTTTATGTTGGGAAAGGGAAAGAGCAGAGGTTCAAATGTTGAAAAAATCAAACCTAAAATCCGCATTCACTGAGGTTTTCTTACATCTGGTTCACGGTTCTCAAAAGAGCCTATGAATGGGCTTTCAGGGATCTGCATTTATGAGTCTGCCTATTCATTTTTTTTAACGGAGGAAAGGCTATATGTTCATTAGAATCAAAGGCATCTGCAACTAACTATGGCGGTGGTGGGTCACACTGCTTATCTTTTATCATTTCTTCCTTTCAAGTTCAGTTTTACACAAGTAACTGAAGAGAAAAATTGAAATATTTACTGTGTAAATGTGCATGGAATACAAATTGATAATATTGATATAGAAGGATTTTAGTTAAATGTCCTCTATCAAAATGCTTTAAATATAGCAATAATAACAAAAAGAAAAATAGAGGTAAACTTTTAAAAAATGATTTGCAGTACAATAAGAATAGTGAAATACCCTAAACTGCAAAATATTAAGCATACCTCCCAAATCCTTGATACCTAGCCTGAGAGAAGAGACTTTCTGGGTTCTGACACAAGCCTTCAATCTAAAGCAAAATGCAGATCTCCTCCATAGTGTTACAGTTCTGAATAGCAGTAGTGAACAAAATATTCATTTTGTTATGAAATTTACATGATAGTGTGGGAAGACAGAAATTAAAGTGCTGGGGAAGGGGATTTCTAATAGCGATAAATTCTCTAGAGAAATTAGAACAAAGTAATATGTTGAGTTTATCTTGAGGCTCCGTTGGTGAGGGAGGCCTCTCTGAGAGAACCACATTTGAGCTGAGACCTGAAAGACAAGAAGATGCCAGCCTGGAAAATATTTGGGGGGCAGAATGTGCTAGGAATAAGGAGAAGCAAGTGAAAGGAATCTAAGGCACCAATATTGGTAGGGTTAGGGAATAACAAGAGGGTGATTATGGCTGGCCTGAGCCAGCAGGAAATGTGGTAGGGAACTGTTATAAATCTTGGCAAAGTAATCAAATGCAATTAAAAAAATTAGAAGGTGGAAAGAATTGAAAGTGTACTAATTTCTTCATCTTTTTGTTTTTTTTGAGATGGAGTCTCGCTCTGTCGCCCAGGCTGGAGTGCAGTGGTGCGATCTCGGCTCACTGCAAGCTCTGCCTCCTGGGTTCATGCCATTCTCCTACTTCAGCCTCCCGAGTAGCTGGCACTACAGGTGCCTGCCACCAAGCCTGGCTAATTTTTTGTATTTTTAGTAGAGATGGGGTTTAGCCAGGATGGTCTTGATCTCCTGACCTCGTAATCCGCCCACCTCGGCCTCCAAAAGTGCTGGGATTACAGGCGCGAGCCACCGCACCCGGCCCCATTTCTTCATCTTTTATAGTAGAGCGTCAGTTAACACAGGTTAAGGGCCTAAGTTAACACATGTTAAATTGTACAATCATTCCAACCTTTTCAAAATTTTGAACTAAATTCTTAAAATTTAAAATATGAATATCTATTATGATAAGAAAAATTTTAGGCTTCTGGTAAATTCAAAGGACCTTTAATGTTTGTTTGCTAAAAGTAACATTGGTATGATTCCAGTTTCATCGAGTTTTCCTTCCTTCCTTCCTTCCCTTTCTTCCCTTCCTTTCCACCCTTCCCTTTCTCCTTCCCTCCCTCCCTTCTTTCCCCTTCTCCTTTCCCTTCATCCTTCTCTTCTCCTTTTCTCCTTCCTTTTTCTTTCTTTTCTTGTCCTCCCTCCCTCTCTTCCTTATTTCCTCTTATGTAGATAGCCTATACATAAGCTGTCTGGAATGGTGTTCAATAAATAGCAATGATGGTTGTTTCCATTCATTATCTACTTATTTTTTTCTTAGTTTTACTGTAGGTATAAGCTGTCATTTAATTGTTATTCATAGTGGTATTTTGTGGGTTGTTTGCTGTTGTTATAATTTTTTGCTCTTACCATCTTTGGCCTAAGAAATTAATTGAATGATTTTGTGTATGTGTTTCTCTCTTTCCCACTTCATTTCTAGCATTTTAATTTTACCCAAGATCTTTAATCAGTCTTTAATAAATTGTAGCTCTCTCATTTTTTCAAAGATACTGCAACTTAAACAACTTTATCAAAATATTTTCTAGCCTTTTCTACACTCTTGAATTTGAATGCTTTCTTCCAGCCCATATTAAATGAAATATTTACTTTTTAATTATTTTTACTTTTACATTGATCTTTAATATCTTTCTACAGGTAAGACCTAAAAACTAACATCTTATGATAAATTTTAGTAGCTAATGGCTATTGATATGACAAGTTTAAAAATTACTCTTGCTGTTAATCAATATTTTTTTGTATATGGGAGTTTTGAAACCACCAGCTTCTATTTTTGATACATTCTGTTCAATACTTTTCTCAAAACAGTTGTAAATGCTTACCTTTCACTTTGTAAATAAATATGTATCTCAGAATAAGTGTTTTGTCAATAAATTAGTTTTGAATGGGTTGATCTAATTTATTCACTTTTATCTTGTCTTTAAGCATAATAACTGGATCCCAGATTGCTCCTTGAACTCAAAGACTAGAAGTATGAATGCTGTAGTAGGTCATATTATTGTTCCTGATTCTTCACTCTCTTCATTTGATAGGTTTATACATTCATACCTCTTACTATGGAACTTTGCATTACCTCAGATAGTCACCTAAGTCAGGGGTCCCCAACCCCTGGACCACAGACTGGTAGTGGTCTGTGGCCTCTTAGGAAGCAGGCTACAAAGCAGGAGGTGAGCAGCAGGCTAGCCAGCATTACCACCTGAACTCTACCTCTATCAGATCAGAGCATGAACCCCATTGGGAACTATCTAGATTGTGCACTCCTATGAGAATGTAACTAATACCTGATGATTTGAGGTGGAACAGTTTCATCCTGAAACCAGCCCCCACCCCTGTCCGTGGATTATCTTCCACAAAACCAGTCCCTGGTGACAAAAAGGTTGAGGACTGCTGACCCATGTGAAGTGTATTTCCTTGCCTCTTTGAAATTGGACCTGGCTATGTGACTTGACCTGGTCAACACAACACGAAAGGGAGCAGAATCTGTAAATGTGTTGCCACTTGTTGCCGTTTGTCTCAGGCAGTTGTGCTTCTGCCACGTGCCCCAAGTACTTCCTGCCTCAGAACGATGAGGGAATGAACAGACCTGAATTTGACGTACACCCTGGAAGTCAGACAGAGAAGTGACAAGATACTTATTTTTGTGAGTTACCTGTCAGTCAAGGTAAGGCCACCTATTATTTCAGAACACCCATAGCCTATAGAAAACAAAGCTGGGAGGGAAGGACAGTACAGAGAAGAAATGGGTCATGGATTCATTAAATGAAAGTTAAATCTGAACCAAGACAACAAAATTATGCATAGATAAGCATCAGTGACTACAAATAAACCATGTGTATGTGAGGTGGTTAGACACAAGTCTCTGTAAAAACTATCAGCTATATTCTGTTCTATTGAGAAAACATGAGTAAACTAAGTACTAATAAGTAATATTCAAAGTGGCTGTTACAACTGATTTCACAGGCATTAAGTCATGACTTACATATGTACTTGAGTGACTCCTACTTATTAGGCATTGTACGTATTAGGCTAAGTGAACTGGTGAATGAGACAGATATGGCCCTGCCTCCATGAAGTTTACAATCTTGCAGGGAGACACAAAGGCTGTCTTTTAAAATGTTTTTCTTTCAGTTTCTCAAACACACATAATTCTTTCAACCTCCGATCAGGACCTTTCTACATGCTTGTAGGGGCTCTTCTTATCTCTGCCTGGATCCTCTTCTCCTTTCTCTTGGCAGCCACTCTATGTAATTATAGATTGAATTGCTAAAAGGCAATTGAAATGAGTGTAGAGATAGAGAGCTAACAATTCTGCAGCAAACTGAAGGATGAGAAGGAGCTGGGCATGTGATATCTCAGAGACAGGAAGGAGCTGTGCCTTTCCCAGAAGTGAGAGGAGGTGGCTGTGGCTGGTACATAGAGAACTAAAGTGAGAGGAAGAGCCAGACCATGCAAGACTGTGGGTAGTATATGATACCAAAAAGGGTAAGGACTTTGTTTGAAGTGCAGTGGGAAGCAAAGGAAGTATTTCAAGGGGTACATAATTAGGTTTTGCTTTAAAATCTTACTTTGCATAGATAATGGATTGGGGATGTGGAAGAGATAAAATGGGGAGAATGATAACAGGGCTATTGTAGAAATCCAGTTGAGAGGCAATTAGAGATCTGGAGTAGAAGGACAGTTAAGGAAATACAAGTGGAAAGATTAAAGGGATACTTTGAATGTGGAAACAACAGAACTTAGTGATGGATTGTAAGGAGTGACTTGGAGGGAACACTTAAAGACAACATCCAGGTTTCTACAGAGCTGAATAACAATGATCAAAGGAGATTGCTAGCTAGATTTGTAGACCAGGCTGCTGGCTGGAGACATGCCAAGATGACTGATCAGGGGTAGCATTGATTTAAAGAGAGCCTTTGATCATAAAAACTAAAGTACAGACAGAACACGGTGGCAGGTGGGACTCAGAGAAGAGAGGCACAGACAAGCAAAAGTCTAGACAGGTCATGTCCGCAGGCTATTCTCAGACTGGAGACCTGGTCCTACCAACATGTTTTAAAACCACCAGGTCACCAATGCAGGGTGGGAAGCAGCACCAAGGATGACAAAGTGATAGAGTGCAAAGAGGTTCCAGAATCAAGCAAGTCTGAGAAACAATTACTGATTATGAGACAATTAATGATCTTATTTGAGTTCCTTGAATTACTTAACCTTTCAGAACCTCAGATTCTTTATTTATAAAATAAGATGAAAATGTTTACCTAGTATGTTTGTTATGAAGATTAATTCCACCAATGTTTACAAAATACCTTGCACAGAGTAGATGCTAAGAATGTAGTTCTCCTGGCCTCCCCACTGTGTAAATTAATTCATATCATTGAGAGCTGTCACTCATTCAGCTCCATGACTAATCAAATCCTGACACTAAAGGGCTTGGTTCTTGTCCAGCTCGCCTCCAGCCTGGGAGTGGGAAGTGAGGAGATAGGAATGGGAAAGGATGGAACTAATAATTATGGGGTGTTCTAAATATACAGTGTATCCTAAATCATATGACATTATATACCATGCTGTGTGGTGTTAAATGCTTTAATTCTTATATGTTCAGAATAACTCTGTGAGAACAGTGTGTTTCTTGCTTTCTTTTATAAATGAGTACATTTAAGCAGAATTTTGGAGATCTGAGCAAGGTTTCCTAGCTCCTGCCAGAAGAATCAGGATTGAAATATGCTGGGTCTGATGCTCATACATTTCTTTCTTGACACTGTGCAGCCTCTGCAAAAGACAGGACTTTCTGAACGTTAGTTCTAAAACCTTAAAACAAGTCCTGATTTCCAAAGTGAGAAGCTGTCATTGTCTATAAAATAACATTCCCCCCGCTCCCCTTGGGAGGGACATGAGAGGTTTATTTGTGGCAAATGGTTTTGAAGGATTTATATCCTCTTTGAATTTAGTAGAGCTGAGTCATTTTATTCATGAAATTTAGTCATACTTCTTTATTTTAGAGATGGGAGACTACTGAGTCTCCAAAAGGTTGTTTGACACTTTGAGACAATTCAGCTGGTGGCATTTTGACTATTTTAGTTCAATAGTCTTTCAGTATTTTCATGTTGCCTCAGGCATCTTGTCCTAAGATTTTTTCTTTTATACAGTGATTCAATCTTTTTCAGAAGGAATAATAAATTTTCTTAGTAACATGACCAGTGGACACACACACACACACACACACACACACACACACACACACCCCTCCCCTTGGATAATTATCATCTCAATTTTGATATGATCAAAACAGAACTCTTAATTTCCCTGCCTTAAATCTGCCCCGTCTGCTCCTAGAATCTTTCTCTCTTAGTAAATGGCGACTCCAGAACATAAACCTCCATCATCCTTGACTCCTCTTTCTCTATGGACATAGACCTCCCATCTGTACCTTCTTTAAATTGTCACACCCTTCACTACCACAACCCAACACTATTTTTTGTCAGGATGACTTCAATAACCTCCTAAGTAGTCCTTTACCCTTGCCCTGCTCCCTACCCGCTCACTTCCATTCTCACCAGAAGAGCCGACCGATCCCTTGTAATCAGGATCCATTGTAATCCCTGTTGGATCTTTTTAAGATCCAACATCTGCACAAGGACTTTCTACTCTGCTTGATCTGAACTCTCTGACCTCATGGTCTGACTTCATGGTCTACTTTTCTCTCCCACTATCTTTGCTCCAACCCCACTGGCATGTAGCTCCTCCAGTGTGCCCACTAACATCTCAGGTCTTTTGCACTTTCTATTCTTTCTGTATGGAACAGTCCTCTTTCAGATGGGCAAATTGCTGGTTTCCACAAGTGCTTGATGGCTCTGCTAAAAGATCACCTTGTCAGAAAGGCCTTTCGTGACCACTCATTATTAAATAGCAACACCCTCCCCAAACATCAGCTCTCTTTCCCCCTTCTGCTTTAGTTTCCTCTGTAGCATTCATCACCTCATCACTGTGTATAGTTGTTTCTTGTTTCTCTCACTAGACCCTCCATCCTGCCTTGCCAGCACATTCAATGAGGATGGGGATTTTTTTTTTTTTTTGTCAGTTTTGCTCATAGAGTAATGCTTGACTTGAACTAAGAACTCAATTTACATTTGTTGAATGGATAAATTGATATTAATATTTGCAATATACATTGTCATTCTTGTAGGCTGTGTCAAAGTTTTAAAGTATTTTAATTTTAATTATTTTTTGATTGCTTTTAGACTGCTGACCTCTAGATTTCTTATAACTAACTATGGCTTTGATAAAAAATAGTCCCAATTTGGGGAAATAATAATTTTTACAGTATATCCTTACCACTGAATGGATAATATTATAGATAAGTCACTTTTTTTTTGCAAAAAATATTGTGAAAAAACACATATCTTTATAGACCTTATTTTTGGTGTAGAAATTTTCCATATTCCCATGTAACACTAGGTTCTGGTGCATTTATTTTGTTTGCTTTAAAATTTAATGCTTATTGTATTTGCAGAGCTACAAGTGAATAAAAGTGAAAACGTTTTCTGATGCTGTTAACAGATATGCTATCAAGAGTTTTTCATCTATTTCTTGTAAGTTTTAACATGTAGGATGAGTAAGGATTCTGTTTTCTTGACTTAATTCCTGTTGACCATCATTTGTGCTGCAAAAATGAAGGTCTGCATTTTAACTTGTCTTTAGACAAACTGAGACTGTCGTATTGAATTTTGAAACATGTTCACTTGAAATTAGAAGTCCACTGTCAGTGAGGAAAACCTGCCTTAACCACTCTTGCCTTCTCTCCTGTGATGTGATACAGCTAATCTCAGCTGAACTACTTGAGATGCTTGTTACTGCTGCAATCTCAATGAATTTAGAGTGGTAATCAATTAACAGTAAATAGGTTTCTTTGTCAATTTGGAAGCATCCCAATGAAGGTAGAGAGAGTGGAATAAGGTGATAAATAATTTATAGCTAGAAAGAATCACTAATTCCTTCTGCCCACTTACAGGTTCTAAGTTATTTTTTAGGGGAAACATTAGACCAACAACCAGAAACCTGGGAAATAAATTAACTATGTTTAAGAAAGATATATTTAAATTTAAAAACGTGCTAATTTTGCTACTTACACCTGGATTTTATACAAATGCTGCAATTGCAAAAGGCCACTTGTCTCTGACCTTTCTGAGGAACTCTGCTATTTCCCTCTAGTTATTTTGCTTTTTCTCGTGCCCTCTCCTCCAGGATTATTTTCTGATTTATTTGCATTTCAATTTGTACCAGTAAAATGCACATGATAATGCACACACACACAATTGCTGGTAAATCTCTCTGTGCCTCTCAAGGTCTCACCTTGGCTAGGCTTTCCCTGTGTTGGTACCTTACCAGCGTGGAGACGGTGATTCGGATATTTAGAGGTTTGAGGCTTCGATGCCCTGTAGAGACTCTCGTCCAGCATGGATAACAGTGAGTCCTCACTTAATGTCATCAATAGGTTCTTGGAAACTGCTACTTTAAGCAAAACAGCTGTATAATGAAGCCAGTTTTTACCATAGGTTAATTGATATAAATGAGAGTTAAGTTTCTACTGCATATTTTTGGTCCCCAATAGATCACTAAACTTCTAAGTGAAGACTCAAAATGATTCTAATATTAAACATTAAAATAAATGTGAGCTATGCATACATTTAAGAAAGATTAATAAAAACAAGTAAGATAATTACTTCCCCAACTTTTGGTGAATGAGGAGTGAGGGTAGTCATGGTGATGGTGGGTTAAATCAAGGAATGAATGTTTGCCAAGTGAAAATTGGAAGGAGCCCTCCTACCAGCATGATGGGCTCGCTGAGCACTTTCCTAATGCACTCTTTATTGTTGCATATGTGGATGATTAGCATAGACTTCCCAAACTTTTATTTGACAGCAATTTTTATTCATTCATTCATTCATTCACTTATTTTCCAACCCCTTTATGCCAGTTCAGGGTCATGGGTGGTTGGAGCCTCTCCTAGAAGCCCAGGGTACAAGGTGAAAGCCAACCCGAGACAAGAAAGCAACCCACTGCAGGGCACACTCAAACGTGCTCACACTCAGTCTGGGACAGTGTAGACACACCAGTTACCCAAGGTGCACATCTTTGGGATCCGGGAGGAAACTGGAGTGCCTGGAGAAAACCCATGGAGACATGGGGAGAATGAGTAAACTCCACATAGACAGTGGTCTCTGCTGGAAATAAATTCTTTTTTTTTTTTTTTTCTCATCAATGTTATAACAACGCTCATTGTTATAACAACAGCATGTTATTGGAGGGCTTGCTATGATTTTTCATTGATTACGTGTCTGTCTGGCCCTACTCTGCCCAGGTGTGGATAATAAGTGCCTGTTTTCCATGAGTCAACCCTTGAGACAATGGGGACCCCTACAGTAGGACTTCAGCAGCTCCCTCCCTACCAGTGACGTCTAGGGAGAGTGATGTCACAATTTAGTTTGCCCATCTTCCCTATGCACCAATGAGGTCAGTCTGTTGACTGGTAGGCCTGGCTTCCTGCTCTTCTCAACCCTTTTCTCCTTCTCTCAAGTCTAGAGGCTAGTCCTAACTCATAGCCTGTTGACAAGATCTCTAGATTTCTCTTTTTGATCTTGCCAGCCCCTTACCTTGCTTTGGGTCCCAATTTAGATTTGTGTTTTGTTTTGTTTCTTACTGTCCCACATGGACTTTCCTTTCCTGGAGCTCTCATCCAACCATATTGAGAACTGCCCATACCTTGAACTTGCTTGCCTCTTAGGCACCTGTCCTTCTCCTTTGAATTGCACCCTTAGATATTGACTCTGGCCCAAATTGAAGAATGAGAACTCCCTGGTCCAATGAACTTGGTGATTTTGTATTTCAGAAGGGAGGTAGCTCTTCTGTCATTTGAGATGCACTTATCCTATGCTAGTTTTATTTGGCTGAGAGTTTTAGGGATTTAGGAGTTGGACTTGGTCTCAATGATAGAGCATGTCTGATAAAAATAAATCATCACCTTTAGAAACAAGGTAGATTTGTGTGAAGCTAAAGCATTTTAAGTTTCAGGGTGTTCACTTGCAGGACCCCTTCCAATGTCCTGGCAGAGTCTCTAGCACATGTCCACATAGACGTACGCTTCTGTAATTTTTCAAAAGATATCTTATCTGCAACCAGTTAAGACCACTGTGTCTTTTAACTGCAACTTCCCCTCTGTCCTATTTCCACTCATGTCTGGTGGCACTGGAATAAGCTGGGACTTTTTTTGGGGATATGACTAAAAATAATGTCAATGAGATACATTCAGTTTGGGTTTATTGGAATGGATTGATATGCTTAGGAATGACTTCTATACATAAGCTACGGCCAGCGCTCAGGGCCTGGAGGTGCATGGCTCATACTTTCCTTTAAGAGAATATGTTGGCATGCTTCCTCCAGATGCCACACCTTTGGATCCATCTTAGCATCCCCACAAAATCGTACTCTCCCCGAGGTGCTCTCAGCCAGTGAGGAAACACAGCCAGAGTTCTAGAGCTGGACAATTCCCGTTCAATGCAGAACTTCCCTGATGGGCAGCCTTTGCCTTCCAGCTGAGACTTTCTCAGAGCTGTACTGCAGTCTGGAGGTCTTCCGACCCAATCCTCCTTTCTTCTCTCTTTCCTTTTATGGGTGTCAGATCTTCATCATGATTTGAAAGGCTCTCAATAGATTCTGTTTCCTCTCTTTATTTTCCATGGCCATTTCCTTCAATAAATCTCTTGCACGTTTAATCCTATCTTGGTATCTGCTTCTTAGAGGACATGAGCTGACACAGTTAAAGATTTCACAGGCTACTTTGTGTCAGATAAGTATTTAAACTGAGGTTTGGCTGATTCTAATGCTAATGATTGTCACATTACACTTTCATATGCCTAGTGGCCCATCAACCAACCTTTGATTCTTTAACTCAAATTTAAGTCATGGTCATCTATTCTCAGTCACTGGCCAGCATTTGATGATATTTCCCACTCCTTCCCTGACTCCAGAGCATTTTTCTAAATTTCTCATTCACTGCTGCCTTCCCTATGTACTACACTCTACCCAAACTGACTTTTTGTCATTATTGGGACAGACCTTTGCTATGCTCTTCCTGTGTCTGAAGTGTCATTGCCCAACTAGGCCTATGTAGATTTCTTATTAATTTTTTCCTGAGGGGACATGAAAATCTGACATTGATAACGGTAACATAAAATCATAATACACCACTGCAATAATGACATTCATGAAAAACTGGTAAAAATGTCATTAATTCAAAGAGCTTTTATGATTAATCATTATTTCAGAAAAGCTGAAATGTCCTAAAATCTTATAGGTCATTTGTGAAAGAAGCTTGATGTTTTCTGAAATTTGACAACAACCCTAAACATTTATAAAATATTACCAATTAAGTGTTGCAAAACCAATAAAAACTCTTCCAGAAATATTAAAGCAATTTTTTTGAGCAATCATACTAGAAAAAAGACTTAATTATCTATATGCTATGGACTGAATTGTGTTCCCCCAACATTCATATGTTGAAGCTCTCACCCCCAATGTGACTATATTATTTGGAGATGAGGCCTACAGGAGGTAATTAAGGTTAAACAATGTCAGAAGAGTGAGGCCTATATAAGGCTCCTTATAAGAAAAGACACAAAAGCCAGGCGCAGTGGCTCACACCTATAATTCCAACACTTTGGGAGGCTGAGGCGGGCAGATCACTTGAGGTCAGGAGTTCAAGACCAGCCTGGCCAACATGGTGAAACTCCATCTTTATTAAAAATATAAAAATTGGCCAGGCATGGTGGTACATGCCTGTAATACCAGCTACTTGGGAGACTGAGGCAGGAGAATCTCTTGAACCCAGGAGGTGGTGTTGCAGTGAGCAGAGATTGCACCACTGCATTCCAGCCTGGGTGACAGAGCAAGACTCTGTCTCAAAACAAAAAACAACAACAACAAAAAAACACACAAAAAAAGACTAGACATAAGAGAGCGCACATGCTCTCTCCTCTGTGTGGAGATACAGAGAGAAGGAAGTTGTCCACAAGCCAGTAAGAGAGCCCTCACCAGCAACCAAATCCTGCTGGAACCTTGATCTTGGGCTTCCAGCCTCTAAAACTGTGAGAAGATAAAGTTCTGCTATTTGAGCCACCGAGTCTATGATATTCTGTTATGGCAGGCTGAGCAGACTAAAACACTGTCTCTCTATTCTTTCCACAGAATGGTGATTCTCGATTGAATGAGTCTCCCAGGGGACGTTTGACAATGGCTGGAGACATTTTTGATGGTTATAACTAGTGGAGGGTGCTATTAGCATGTAGTAGATATAGGCCAGAGATGCTGCAGCTCCTGCAATACATAGAACATCTCCTTCCCTTCTCCCCTTCTCCTGCTGTCAACAATTACTTGTCTCAAAATGTCAATAGTGCCAAGGCTGCAAAAGCTGAGAAGATCCTCCATAGAAAATGTTATAAAATCTTATGAAGAGACAATCAAAGAGTAACCAATTATATGGGAATAGCATTATAAAGACATGTTAAAAAGCAAGTTATATATTTTCTTAAATTTTCTGGGTGATATTTTCATCTTTTAAAAATCTGTGATTTGCCATTTTTTCCTATTCCCCAGTAGAAACTGATTTTATGTGCAATTTTGTATTATTTCTAAAAAGACATCCCTATATCCTATATCCATAACAATTTGGAATTATGTTTAATAACTTACATACAACATGAGTAAATTTTGACTTCACTATGATTTTGGAACTCAGCATTTTAGTTTTCTTTTTTGGAGATATAGTCTGACAATCTAAAAATGTTTAGTAAAGTTTAATGAAACAGAACATTTTTATAAGTGGAATAAAATGCTGTTATTATTGTGTATGCAGGCAGGAGATTTGGCCTTTCTCACTAAATCCTCTCTGCCCTTTGCAGAAGATTTTCCTAAGCTGTTAAATAATAGAGCATTCACATCATGTATCCTGGGGTTTTTCTTTAGTGGTATATGTTCACACGAGTGTTATCCATAACTTACTGACATCTTTCATCTCACCCCCATAAAATTAATTATCGAGTCATGCCAGTTTTACTGTAAAATTTCTTAGATGTTTCTAGTCCACTTATTATCTTACTTGGGGCCTTCATTTTTCCTCCTGTGGACAGCTAAACAGCCTCTTATTTACACTTCCTGCTCCTACTTTATAGTCTACACAGCTACCGAGATGATCTATTTCAACTGTCCATTTGACCATGTCAGTGCATGTTAAAACCATTCAATGATTTCCAGTTTCCAGTTTTGACTGCTAAGACTTGTTTTTTAGAAGAAAGCTATAAGGCCCTATGTATAGCACTGATCCAACTGAATCAGAGGAAGAAACCAGACTCTCTCCCTCTTGGACCATCCCTTACACTTTGCCCTTTTCTGTGACCCCAGGGCACCTTTCTATATCCCTGCAGGACTAGAATGAGCATAATAATTTATCCTGCAAAGGAGGACAATTTGCAAGTGAATGACAAATTTATTACTAATCATGCTGAGACAATAGGTGAAAAGTTAGGCTTTCCCAGGCATGCTGAGATGGGCACTCCTGATGTTTCCTGAAGTATAATTTGCAGAATCCATTTGCAAATCAACCCAATTAACTTGGCTTGAAGGTTTCTTGGCCACATTCTACAACCAGAGAATCATAATATTGGGCATGAGGATGAGAGTAGGGTAGCTCTGGGAAGCACAGTTAACACCAGTTTACAGGATTCATGAACTGATTTGCTAACCTTTGCTGACTTTGCTCCTGACCACGCCTTGAGACACTTAGCTAAGTGCCTAACAACTAGAGCGTTCTCTGAACACCATGTGAATTTTCGAGATTGTATCTTCATGTAGACTGCCTCCTCTTTTTGAATAGCTTTCACTTCCTACACCAGGGATCATCAATCCCTTTGGGAAGTGATTTCTGCAACCCTCAGGTGGAGCTGGGTGTATTCTTCTATGGTCCAACAGAACTCATTGTATGTTATTGCTGAACTTATATTTGCGGGTTATTGCTGTTATTTTAAGTGTTCATTTCATTCACTAAATTGTGCGATTCTAGAGGATAAGGGCCATAACTTACTGATTTTGGATCGAAACACAATGTTTGACACATAATAATTGCTCAATAAGTAGCTGATGAATAAATGAGTTGGTAGATAAATGAATGAATATAATATTCATTTTGTATCCTTATCCTTTGACTACCTAGTAACATTCTAGTTCAACCTCAAACTATCCGACAATTTGTTTTTACTGAATGATTATATTAACATGCTGTAGAGAAAGTTCATCAAATCCTTGTATGGATATTAAAGCCCTAAATTTAATATATATGTTTGACGATCTTATCATATGGCATTTTCGAACTGGGAAAGAGCTTAGAAATCCCTTAGATCAACTCTCCAGTTTAATGGATGAGAAACTAATGCTCAGAATAATCCATCAGAAACAGAACAATGCATCTAGTCCTAAACACAAACCACAGGTCTGTGTTCTTGACACATTTCTAAGTCTCTGCCCCAAGAGGTAATGCCTGGCCTAAATGTTAGAGCCAGGCACTGAGTAAAGTAACATCATTATATGTCTTAATGCTTTCGGTTGGTTTCCCTGGGAAGCTGACTCTGAGTGGAGTTCAGCTTGTTCCTAAGCAGCACCTTTGAGATGGACACTTGTGAAATAGAAGGAGAACAAGCAGGATTGGGCAGAAGGAGAGGTTGCAATGCAGTGCACTCCCAATGGTTGCCTCAACTAATTCCAAAAGGAACTACAGGCCCTTTAGAATTGTCCTGAGTTGAGTTAGGAAGGCTAGGACTTTATACTACAGTATGGAAGGTGGGTGACCTCAAGCAAAGGCTGACTCTGGGTGAAAGAGCTCTCTGTATTTGAGATAATCCCTACAGGACTGAAAGCTGAAGGCTGTCTGCTGGTAGCATTCCAAGCATCTGGGCCAACAACAATGTTACCAGAATATACTTTCATAAAGATCTGTTTTCACATGGATATAAATGAGGTCTCTGGTTTAAATCAAGTAACCTCAGCAGCTGGAGTGGTTTTGCAGTTGTCATCTGCATCTCAGTTCACAGTGAAACCCTATAGAGTGATACAGTAGATCAAATTTATATTAGAGACTGCTGAAATTTTTGCTGTGATCTTTTGGAGATTTCCTGGATCTGGAACTTTTCCTTTTTTTTTTTTTTTGTAGAGTCTTTGTTACTATGTTGGGATATGTGAAGAATTTTAGCAAATTTCTTTTTAGCATTTATTGAGGTAACTATTTTTGATGAGCATTTTTAAAGTTATCATTTGATAAAGATTTCTTAATATCAATAAGCTTTTGCTGTGTTACAAAAATAAATAGAGCAACCATGGTGAATAATTTTTAAAATATAATGCTGTCATATATTTTATAAGATTTTACTTATAATTTTCAAACCTGTATGTATATGTAAAATTGGCCTGAATTCCCATTTCGCCTATTTTTATGTTTTGGTATCAAGATTATGCAAAAGATTATAAAATAAACTAGAAAGCTCATCATTTATTTTTATATTGCAGAAGGGTTTATACACACAATACCTTGTTGCTCTAATTTGGCACATTTTTTGCTAAGTAATTAACTAATTAACATTGAAATTTCTTCCATGGTTTCTACTTTGTCTTGGTCAATATTGTTAATTATATTTCCTAGGAAAAATTTACATTGCATTAATAGTTTGAAAGCTTTAGCATAGCTTAATATATGATATTATTTTTAATTACCTCTGTACTGTGATATTCCCCTTCTTATTCTAAATTTGTGTATTAGGATTTTTATTTTAAGTGGTTATTTTATGAAGAATTACTATTTTGATTGATTTCTTTCATTTTTCAAAGATCTACTTCTTAGATTATTCTACTTTTTAATTTTTACCTTAAATTGTTTACTTACGCATTTAAGAAATAATTAGTTTCTTTCTTCTACTTTTCCTAAAATTGCCTTATTGTGCTTTCTTTCCTAATTTATAGCATTAAGAAGTTAGTTAATATTTTTGCCCTTCTTCCTTCTCTCTCTGTCTCATTCCCCTTCCCTCTCCTCCCTCTCCTCCCCTTCCTTCCTTCCTTTCTTCCTTCCTCCTTTCCTCCTTCCTTCCTTCCTCCTTTCCTCCTCCCTTCCTCCCTCCCTCCCTTCCTTCTTTCCTCCGTTCCTTCCTTCCCTCGTTCCCTCATTCTCCCCTTCACCCCTTCTCCCTCTGCCCTTCCCCCTTCCTTTCTTCCCCCTTTCCCCCCTCCCTTCCTCCCTCCCTCCCTCCTTCTTAATCTAGAAGAATGGTCAGTCTATTGAGTAGTTCTGGCCACTTCCCAGATGTTTGGTATACAATCTTATCATTAGTGTTATTTTAACATTTTTCTATAATTGTTATTTTTATTTTTTTAACATAAGCTATTTATTAGATTAATAATTTTTTTCAAACATTTAAGATTTTTGTTTAGCATTTTAATATTAACATGTAGGTTTCTGAGGGTTTTTTGGTATTGGCTTTAAAGAATACATACCATTTTGACCAGGCGCGGTGGCTCACATCTGTAATCCCAGCACTTTGGGAGACAGAGGTGGGTGGATCACGAGGTCAGGAGATCAAGACCACCCTGGCTAACACGGTGAAACCCCGTCTCTACTAAAAAATACAAAAGAAATTAGCCGGGCATGGTGGTGGGCACCTGTAGTCCCAGCTACTTGGGAGGCTGAGGCAGGAGAATGGCGTGAACCAGGGAGGCGGAGCTTGCAGTGAGCCGAGATTGCACCACTGCACTCCAGCTTGGGCGACAGAGCAAGACTCTGTCAAAAAAACAAAAAAGAAACAAAAAAAGGAATATGCACCATTGAGTTTTTAAAAATTATTTTGCTTGTTTTGTGGTCTTACATAAAAACTATTCTTGCAAAAGTTCCATGAACATTTCTCTTTTCCTTATATAGTTCAATATAAATGTTAAATAAATCTTAAGTATTTAGATTTTTTATATCATTTTAAATCTATTTACTCAACAAAGCCTATACATTTTGTATTAAAATATCTCCCTACATTGTATTTTCTATTTATTTCTTATTTTATTTTTGCCTAAATTATTTTGTACTACATTATATAGTATAATTGCTTAGGACTCCAGAATCATAATTACAGATTGTATGTATCTATATATTTAGCATATAGAGAGAGATATATAAAATTATGCACATTTTGGCAGAGCAAGATGGCCGAATAGGAACAGCTCCAGTCTCCAACTCCCAGCGCGA
>NW_012115833.1:4166983-4176197 GCF_000951035.1 Colobus angolensis palliatus | reverse complement strand
TAAAAAAATAAAAAATAAAAAATAAAATAAAAAAAATAAAATTATGCACATTTTAATTTTTGTTACCTTTTACTTTTCTTTTAGTAATATGCCTTATCTGTCTCTTTCTCCTTGGGTTTAACTGATGTATCTTTGCCCAAATATTTACTTTTAGTTTTACTTTGTCCTTTTGTGTTAGGAAGGCCTATTATTGCTAGATTTTATTTTGTAGCCAAGTGTAAGAGTTATATTTTAGTAGGGTGTTCATTATCATATCTGGGATTTTGAGTTTATTCTGTCATTTTCTTTGGAGATATCTGTTTTTTATTGGTTGTATATTTTGCTCCTTTTTTATTTTCTTTGTTTGCTCCTGTTGTCATATGAAATGTTGTTTTGACTTTTTTGTCCCAATGATTTGGAAGAAAAAGTCCCTGAAAACAGTATTTTATGATATTTATTTATTTATATTTAGTTTTGAGACAGAGTGTCATTCTGTTGCCCAGGTTGGAGTACAGTGGCATAATCTCAACTTACTGCAGCCTTGACCTTCTGGGCTCAACTGACCCTCTGTCCTCAGCCTCCTGAGTAGCTGGGACTACAGGTGCACACCACCACATCTGGGTAATTTTTTGTTTTGTTTTGTTTTGTTCTTCAGAGTCAGGGTTTCACCATGTTGCCCAGGCTGATCCTGAACTCCTGGGCTCAACTGACCCTCTGTCCTCAGCCTCCTGAGTAGCTGGGACTACAGGTGCACACCACCACATCTGGGTAATTTTTTGTTTTGTTTTGTTTTGTTCTTCAGAGTCAGGGTTTCACCATGTTGCCCAGGCTGGTCTCTAACTCCTGAGCTCAAATGATCCACCCACCTAAGCCTCCTCAAACACTGGGATTACAGGTGTGAGCCACCAAGCCCAGACACTATTTATTGGTGGTATTTTTATTTTTTATAATTTCAACTTTTATTTTTGATTTGAGGAATACGTGCAGGTTTGTTACATGGGTATATTGTGTGATGCTGAGGTTTGGCATATGAATGGTTCTGTCACCCAAGTAGTGAGGATAGTACCCAATAGGTAGTTTTTCAGTGCATTTTACCCCCTGCCTTCCCCCATCTAGTAGTCCCCAGTGTCCACTGTTGCCACCTTTGTGTCCATGAGGACCCAACCGTTAGTTCCCACTTACTGAAAATAAAAGAGTTAACCTTAAAATAAAAAAAGTACATATTTGAACATATATTTTGCTAATAATGTCATGAATAAATCAGAAACTGTTGCTACCTTCTTGATCTACCAAGTACCCACTTTTATTCATCCCTTCTTTTGTTTCAGAGTTTTTTTCTTATGATATGGGATTTTTAAATAAACACATGTTTTAAAGTTATTAATAACAAGTATTCTTTCAAAACCCTTTTGAGTTCAGTGCCTTCTGTGCATCTTTTTATGCCACAGGTTAACCATTTCTGGGTTCTCTTTTGATCTTTTGAACAGTTTCACATTTTCAGGAAGAACTCTGGCAGATATCCTTTCTGAGCCTTTGCATTACTAAGAATATTTTTTTCTCATTTTATTATTTGAATGACAATTTGGCTGAGCATAGAGTTTAGCGGTAACCCTTTTCTTTTTAAAAACTTACTTAAGAATTCTTGAAAACAACAATAACAACTACAAAAATCCCTTCTTACTTTAAACTCTTTAGAGATGCCCATGGCCTGCCTCAGAAGTTTTCTTCTGAGAGAGAGAACTCCTGAGTGTCCTGTCCAAGCCTCAGAGATGCACGATTTGTTCCTTTTTTTTTTTTTTTTTTTGGAAAATCGTAACTTCACCAGAGTATGATGAAAAAAAGGTAAACTCTTTTGATCTAAGACCTCAGTACTTTCTTGGGAAATTTCCTAGGCTTCTTTTTTATAGCTTAAGGAAAAATTAGTGATGTTCTAATCTATTATGAAAACATAGTATTATTTTCATCCATTAGGAAAGTCTTACTCATTTATGTTGTTCTTTTATTTATTGTCTTATTTGTTCTTTTCTCCTTGCCCTCCCCCTACCAGGAAATCAATTACCCATTTCTTATATTTTATTTTCTGTATTCTATTTTCATCCCCCCAATCACATAATTGTTCTCTTCTGTTTTTTGTGCATTCTTGAAGTGCTCCTTAAGTTTGTTGTCTTACAGACAATTTTCTATAATATTGTCCCAGAGATCTTTCTAGTATTCATATTGTGAGATTTCTTAGCCCTGCATAAAGGTACATTAAATCAATGATTTGTTTGTAATTTTATGTCATTACAATCTTTCCTTTTTAAAGATCTACCTTCTTTTTTATATTTGCCTGATCCAGACTGTTCCCCTTCTATCTAAATGTTAACCTTATATTATTTTAGAGAGTCTATGTTTTCTTGAATTTCATTGGGAAAAAAAATCAAGTTCCTGTAAAAAAAGAATCTACTAGTTTACCATTTCCTATAGTAGATCTTTTTCAAAGGTTTGTTTTTCTTATGCATCTTTAGTAGTTAGGTTCTCTCCTTTTTTGAAAGTGCAGACTATTTTCACGAATACCATGCTTATTTTTGTTTGGTTTTGTTTTTCTTGTCCTTGGATGAACAGAGTATGTTCTTGTATGACATGTGCCTGCTAACAGTTGTTGGTTATTTCCCTTGGGTTCTCTTCATTGTCCATTTGACAGATTTTGGTGGATCCTCAGATTTTAAACTGGAGACAAGTGTTGTTGGTGTTCTGAGTCTCTACAATTCCTGTTTTTTTTATGTAGGGAGGTCTTTTATGTAGGAGTCCTTTATGTAGGGATGTTCGTCCGGCTTTGGAGAGCTCTATTTCCTGGTCTAACTGCATTATATTGCTGTGAGTTGGGGAGTAAATTCCTGGGTAATTGAAGCAGTCTTTAGTTTTTTTCCTTTGCCCTAAACAGTGAATAATGATCAATAACCTTCCCACTGCTTCCAGATCTCTCAGCCTTCGACCTCTAGTTTCATTAATGTCCCTGGAGATCAAGCATCACATTTTGATAAATTTCCCATTCTAGCCACAGTCTGTTTTACATTTCCTACAGTCATTGCCTCGCGATGTGCTATAGTTTGGACCTCTGTTCCCCCAGACCTCATGTTAAAGTTTGATCCCCAGTGTTGAAGGTGGGGCTTAATGGGAGGTGTTTGGGTCATGGAGGTGGATTCTCCATGAACAGTTTATTGCACCTTTGCAATAATGAGTGAGTTATTGCTATATTAGTTCCTGGTTGTTAAAAAGAGTTGGCACTTATCCCCTCTCTCTCTTGCCTCCTCTCTCACCATGTAATCTTTGGACACACCAGCTCCCCTTTGCCTTCAGCTATGAGTGGAAGAAGTCTGAGGGTCTCATCAGAAGCAGATGCTGACATCATGCTTTTTGTACAGCCTGCAGAACTGTGAGTCAAATAAACTTATTTATTTCTTTTATAAATTACCCAGCCTCAAGTATCTCTTTATAGCAACACAAAAATGGACTAAGACCCAGTGGGTAAAAAGAGTGGTACTATATGCACATGGACATTGATCACAGGAACATAGGCAGATGTTAGCCATGTGACTCTGGCTACATTAGAAAGCAAGCTGCAAACAGAAAGACAGAGCTTTTTCTTTATTGGTCAGGAATGTCTCCAACAAGGCAGGGACAGAGGTCAAGTACTAGTAAGGTTGTTACTGGCCTTAGCACTGAAGCAGGAACTTGCTAGCATTGTTCCTTTAGTTTCTGACTCTTGGGAAGTTCTAGAAGATTCCAGAGAAAAGGCCAGGATTTTTAAGGGACTAGAGCCAGTGCCAATTAATCAAGCAGCTCAGAAATATGTCAATATTTTATCAACCAGTATGGCCCTACTGGTACAGACATCTCGTACATAGCCTCCACTTCCAACCTATTTTTCTGAGAAAATACACCTCGTTTAGATAGAATTACTCTTGGAATCATTGATTATTTCTAGTGGGAATAAAACTTTGCATTTCTTTTTGAGTTTTCAAGAGTGCTTGATTGTGAAATACTATGACAGAGATAAGTCATGGAGTATCATGAGTATTTACTCTATTTCACAGGGAGGAAATAGAAACTCAACAACTTTGTCTAAATTAACATGGCCTGTGACTAGAATACTTATTTATTCTTTTGCCTCCTGTCATATTGTAATTGTATATCATATTCTTTCCTGTGTGCAGCCCATCCTATAAGAAATAAAATTGTTGCCAAAGAAACTTTGCTTACGACACAGAGGCACAGAATGATATAATGGACTTTGGCGACTCAGGGAGAAGGATGGGAGGGGGTTGAAGGATAAATGACAACACATTTGATACACTGTACACTGCCCGGGTGATGGGTGCACCAAAATCTCAGAAAACACCACTGAAGAACTTTTCCAGCAACCAAACGCCTATTCCCCCAATACTATTGAAATAAAAATAAAGAAAGAAAAAACCTTGCTTAGAAACTATAGATTAGAACTCCAACTCTGTTAGTTTCTTAGCCGTCTCATCTTGAATGACTCCCTTAACCTCTCTGAATTTTATTAACCTGTAAAATATGCTGTCCATAGGATCAAATGAAATGAAGGGTGTGAGAAAGCTTTATACATCATACAATTTTAATGTTAGATGCTTTTGTATGTGTGTATGTTTTACATTTCCTCTGCGCTTTAAACATACCTGATGTTATGTGTTTGATCACTATTTAAAGAACAGTGCATTGTGCATGATATATACTATAAATATTTGTTGATCAAGTGAGTATATTCAGGATTTGTCACCCCACTTTTCAGATAAGTCCTATACAATTCAGAAAGAAATATTTAAATTGTGGTTTAAAGAACTATATTTATTTTGAGCAGTGTAAATGCCCTAAATTTATTTTGGATTATTTCTTATTTCTCATAACCTTCCTTCTTTAAATGAATATATACTTATTTTATCTCATTAGTGTTAAATGGCAAGTTTCTTTCACTGCAAAATTTCTTCTCTTGTTTCTTCCATTTACTCCATTAAAAAAAAATGGACATTTTGAATATAATGGGTAGGGAAGGACATAGCTTTTATAGAATGCCCATTCTTTTTCTCTTGAGCATGTAGATTCCTTTTGGTAGGGGTATGAGAAAATTTACTGATATAGTAAATTCAGTAAAAACAAGCTACTAATTTTTTTTTGTTTATTCTTTAATGGAACACATTCCAGAGGTTCTGACGCCGGCAGCTAAGGGAGTGTGCTCACGGTGGAAAGGCTATGGGAATTGAGTCTGACTCTCATTTCCTTCCTCCGTGCTGATCTTTCACTGGTTACTGTTGTAAGCGTGGCCCTGACGTTTTGGTGTTTTTTCCCTCTTCACCTGTCAGGCCCTAAGGTGGGAACTGGACATTTGTTCAATTCTGCATAATTTAGTTGAGGGGACTCTGAGCATTTCACCAGCCGTTATTAGATAAAAAGTGTTGGCCGGGCACGGTCGCTCATGCCTGTAATCCCAGCACTTTGGGAGGTAGAGGCGGAGGATCCTTCGAGCCCAGGAGTTCGTGACCAGCCTGGACAACATGTGAAACCCCGTTTTTACACACAAAAAAATAAAAAAAAAATTAGCCGGGAGTAGTGGTCCGTGCCTGTAGCCCCAACTACTCAGGAGGCTGAGATGAGAGGATCACCTGAGCTCGGGAAGTTGTGACTTCAGTGAGCTGAGATCAGGCCACTTGCACTCCAGCCTGGGTGACAGAGGGAAACCCTGTCTCAAAAACAAAAACAAAAGAAAACCCCACAAAGTGTTACACTAAGAGTGAAGGTACACCGACTCACTAGCTCTGGCGGAGCTCAGCTGGGGCACTGCCTTCACTTCCGCGTGGGCCCTACCCAGGCGCACCTGCTTCATCCTAGGCTGTGGTTTCCGCAGCTCCTGGTCTCCTGACCCAATGGCCTTACCCTGTGTATATCAGAACTGTGCCGTCCTCTCTAGTAGGAAAACAATGTCATTTATTCAAACTAGGACACTTATGAAAATAAAAAAGGGTGAGTTGATAATTTCATCAGGATAGCAAGAACCACCTGGGATTGTCCTAGGCAAACAGCGGTAAATTGTTTCCAGAATGATAAGAAATCACATACAGCAGTGAGCAGGAGGAAAGTTGAAGAGGGTATCATTTCCTTATAGAATCGGTAGATTTTAAAAAATAGTAGCCTCCTATCATTTCCTTATAGAATCGGTAGATTTTAAAAAGTAGTAGCCTCCATACAAGAGTCAACTAACCATGCTTAGATTCATCCAGCTTAAGAAAAATGTTGACTTTGACATTTAGAAATAATTATTTTATCTTGCTATAAGAACTGAATCTAAAACTTGAGATTTGGCTTGGCAGCTATTCTTTTCAGAGGGCACTCACACACTCAGACAAATTAAAAAAAATTACATTAGCTTTTAGATATTCTATCTGCAAAATATTAGTTCACAGACTTAGAAAATGTGGCTTCGTATTCAGAGATCAAATTTATAAAGTGCTACTTTGCAACCCCCTTTTTATCCTTGATAACCGCGCTTGAAATGCATGTCTCTGTCCTGGTTTATTCTTTCATTCCCAGACACCTTTACTGTTTAAATTCCCAGACACTTACTGTTTAAATTGCTCATAGTACTTTTCAAGGAAACTTTACCTGAAACCCAAGCAAAGCATTGCACCATTCCCCTCCATTTTTATCAAATACTTCCACTCCCTTCCTTCTTTCTTCCCCTCTACCCCACACAGACCTTTATCTGGCAATAGAAAGAAAAACACATTTTATGAAAGCTTTGGAAAAGGATTCAATTCCCTACATCAGAGCTCCACCTCTCCTGGGACCTCATTATTTCTTTGAGGTTCTTGCCCAGCAAATCAGGTCTGTACCTCTGGCTCTCTCTTCTGCTTTTCCAGCCCTTTGCTCCCCTGTGGGATTCATCTAGATAGGTGGAATGCAATGCACTGTTTTCCAGCTCTGGGCAATACCCCAATAACGTAACTATATTTCTAATTTTTAAAACAACATGTTAAAAATACCAGTTTTTTTTTTTTTTGAATAAAAGACTGAAGACCTGTGAAGACAAGGAAGCCTGGAGCTTAAAGAATTTCTTAAGACTAGAAAATCAAGGAAGCACATGGATTTGGGAAAGTTGATTTTTCTGTTAAGTTCAAAACAAGCAAGGCAGGGGGGAAAAAAGAAGTGTCCTGACAAATGTTACCAGCAGCCTGAAACCAAAGAACACATTTGAAAATCCTGTCTGCTCAGGTGAAAACTTGACAAGTGGCACCCTGAAGGTAGCTTGGACTTGCTCAGTGTGCCTGACCCTGTGGCTCCGGATATTCACTGAGTCTTTTTCCAGCAGGCAGACTGGTCAGGTGGTGTCTGGACATAGCATGGGGTTCCCTGTCCACTGTTTTCAGGGCATTAATACCTGGAGGCAGTCAGGAAGTTCCTTCTCAGTGAAGGATGTTTTTTGCTTTTTTCCTTCTCGTCACTGATGGGTGCGGAACCACTTCTGCCTATCATTCTCTTTTAATCTGCCCCAGCAATGAAAAAGACCTACTGGGGCCCGCCTAGCAGGTGAAGCATCCAGATGCTAAGCTCCAGGATTAATTTTACTGGCAGAGGCATCTGGGAGCCAGCTCCTTTTCTCCTGGCTTGGCTGCCAGAGTGGGTTAACCCCTTGTAGTCCAAAAGGTGCATCTACGCATCAAATTAGCAGTCTAGCTCTCTTGGCAGGAGCAGCAGTGATGCTCTTTAAATGCAGGAATCTGTATTTCAACATCAGAGCCTTGAAGTTTTATCAGAGCCTTTGTCCCATGAGGGACAAAGAACAACAGTCCCTGGAGATGATAAGGAAACTGAGTGATGTGCATCCCTTTCCGAGCAACACCTGCAGAGTGCATTTTGAACAGGAGAGGCCACTGTCAGTGTCCATCAAATGAAAGGAAAGGCAGAGCCTAGGAAGAATATCCTCACTAAGGGGAAATGATTCGTAGATGGAAATACTCCTGCAGAATGCAATTAGATTCCCATCCACCCTCAGCCGCCACCATGCACATGCACACTCGACATTCACATCTCACCCTCTTTTCATCTGAATTTTGCTTTTGCTTGGTGAAACCGTCTTCCTTGTCTCCAAAAGTCAGGAAGAAAATTTACAGTCCGATTCTGCCTTCATGAAATCTTGCCTCTACTGTCGCGTTTTTTGTTGTTGTTGTTGGAAAGTTTACGACTGAGTGTCTGCAAGCAACAGTACTTTTGAAAGGGGCTCTAAATATTAAACTCATTTCAAGTGTGACTTGAGACTCAGGCAGACTGCAGGAGTGGTAACAATTTATTACTCTTCAGAAGCCCTAAAGCAGAGTAAATATAGATTTACCAGTGATAATATGAGAACAACAGATCAATTTGATTTTAAGTAAATCCTTCCCCCCAAAAGCCAGAATTTGATTAATCCATCGAACCTTGCCGGAATCACAGGGAACTAATTGAAACGTACATTATTTCCTTTTCTCACACAATTAAATGTACCCAACTGAAGAAAAAAATATTCCAAACTTTTTTCATTGGTGCAGATTGTCATTTTTTCAGTAATTGCTTACTCCCAAATTTAAATGTCGGATGTCTAGTTTCAAAACAGTTGGAAAGCCTGAGATAATACATTCATTATGTATGCAGGAAAAACAGCCTCATCCAACAGTGTCATAATGGAATTCTGAGATTCTGTATCCAGCTTTGACCCCAGTCTGTGTGCATAGATGGCTGTTTGCAGCTGCTCTCAAGGACCCAGTAACCCTCATCCAATTTATTCTGTTTGTGTCCTAAGGATAGAAACTCCCTACAAATTCCAGAGAGATGCGGTAATACTTCAGTGTCATGAAAATCTAACTAGCACTTTGAATTTGCAGGCTGCTTTTTGCTCAGAGTCTGTCAGAGAACTTTTGAAACATTTATGTAGTTCACAGATATTTGTGACTAGTGGAGATCCACTCAGTTTCATAGGCAGGAAAAAGAGAGAGTAGGGACATATCTAGCAGTACAAAGAAAGTCAATGCCAAGATGGTCTAGAGGTAAAATATCTATGGGGTCAACTGAGAAGCTTTGTATACAGGAACTCAAGGTTGTAAAGACTTTATAAAAGTGTGGCAATCGGCCGGGCGCGGTGGCTCAAGCCTGTAATCCCAGCACTTTGGGAGGCCGAGACGGGCGGATCACGAGGTCAGGAGAT
>NW_012115833.1:4154257-4166603 GCF_000951035.1 Colobus angolensis palliatus | reverse complement strand
ATCCTTCCTTCCTTCCTTCCTTCCTTCCTTCCTTTCTTCCTTCTTTCCTTCTTTTTTTGAGACAGAGTCTTGCTCTGTTGCCCAGGCTAGAATGCAGTGTTGCAATCAGTCTCGGCTCACTGCAGTCTCTGCACCCTGGATTCCAGCGATTCTCCTGCCTCAGTCTCCTGGGTAGCTGGGATTACAGGCACGTGCCACCATGCCCGGTTAAGTTTTGTATTTTTAGTAGAGACAGGTTTTCGCCATGTTGACTAGACTGGTCTTGAACTCCTGACCTCAGGTAATCCCCTGCCTCAGCCTCTCAAAGTGCTGGGATTACAGGTGTAAGCCACAGCACCCAGCCTATATATTTTTAAATTTGATGCTTGAACAACTCCAGGATGACTATATGAATGCCGTTTTCAGGCGAGGAAAGTGAGAAACAGAAAGTGGCTTTTTCATGTCAACTACTAAGCTGTTATATCTAATACATTTGAGTCTGAGGCCAAGGTCTTTTGAATCACTGCTCAGTGTGTATATATATACACGCATATATATATATAGACACACATATATATATACGCATATATATGCATACATATATACACACACCAACATGTATATATATATATATATATGTTTTTTACCTGGTTTGGGCCCCTAGTATGGTTGTGTAGAAAGTTGAGATACTGCTTTTGTCTCTTTTTGGAAAGTAGCTGCTGATTACATTAAATTTTTAAGCCGGGAAACTTAAAAATTTTTTTGAACATTGAGACTTTAGTTCCATTCAGATTCATGGACTCTGACAGTTAATTTACTGTTCCCCTCACCCCCAGAATATGCCCATTATGCCACTTACTTTAAGAATGGTAGCAATGATATTAACTGCACTGAGTCAAAGCATTGAAGAGTGTTCATATAATGGCAGAGTCTTCATATTTAGGTCCAATTTTTATTCTGGAGAAGTTGATAAGCATTCCTTTATAGGGTTCTTCTTGAAAATTAAGTGGGTATTTTCTGCAAGTGCCGTGAAGTTCTGATTCCATTCATCTAAAAAAAAGAATGATTTATGCACAATTGCATATAAATGATATGTGCACTATATTCCTGTGTGTCCTGAAAGCTCTATTGCTTTTTAATATTGCTTAATAAAATTGAATATGAGTTTTTAAAAAAGGTTTTACTTTGCTTTGCAAAATAAATAATAGATCCAGGTGGCTTTAGTTCTGCTATACATTTCATCATGACTTCAGGAAATTTCCCCAAATCATGTTGCTGCCCACTTTTGTAGGTGAGATATGAAGTTAAAAATTTACATTTCTCTTAATCCCTTCATCCTGGGATTTCTCAAGTGAGAAAAGTAATGGTTGGATAGGGCTGTAGAAATGTGCTTTGACTATTGCTAGGAAGGGAGTGTCGGTGAAAATGTTGACTAATGAATTTTTCCCAGTGAATTATTAGCCTATAATCATGCTTTATCAGTTGGCTGCACCATCAAGTCTAGTTAACTAACAATTTTCACCACTATTAATCCCTGGCTGGGGTTCAGTGCTTTGGATTAAAGCTCTGACCCATATAGAAGAATTAAAATACAGAAAGGTAGTCTACTTTGAGAAAGATTCTGACTCAAGGTATTGACAGGGCTGGGCCTTCATAGGCCAACAATTCTGAGGAATATATAGACCCTGAATTAATTTCTAATGACCTGTATACTTTGAAATCTCTACTTTGCTAAAAATTGTTAGAGAGAGTAGCTGGGTTAAATTATGCAGATCTTAAAACATAACTCTCCCCTCACCTCCTGCCAAATCTCACAGAGTATTGATGATACACATCAGGAAAATGGCGAGTCATGTTACTGAGAGAACAGCTCTGCCTTGTTATAGGCTGGTTCAAAAGTTAATTGTGGTTTTTGCCATAAAAAGTAGTGTCTAGATCAGGGCCACACTGAAGAGATGGGTAGTTGTGCCTTGCTTATATGAAGACAGGCTCCTATGTGTATTTCCTACCAATCTTTCAAGGCCCGTTTAAAGGTACCTCTTCCATGAACTTTCTCTGATTTTCCTCAATTGTAATTTCTTATCTCTCCATTCTCACGCATCATTTTATGTACATCTTTCTGATGCCATTGATTATGCTCTCATTTTATTAGGAGTATAGATTAAATTTCCTTTTTTAAACTTTTAGACTTCCTTTTTTTACTTTTAGACTTTTTTTCACTTTTAGGACTTGAAAGCAATTTCTGTGTCTTATTTATTTTAGAACACTAACTGTATTGAATCCTGTAGTTTACATATAATATATTTTCAATATATATTTGTTACATGAGTTAATAAGTTTCCATGATAGCTGAATTGTTATGATTATCTGCCCTTCAAAATGAATTCCATGAGCCACATCACAAAATTTGAAAACAATCATATATCAACTGATACATAACTACAGACATACTACTTCTCTTTGTAATAGATACTTTCTAGTAAAAGTTAACATGTTTTAAAGACAAATTTAATTTTCTTATTTGTTTTGATTTTAAAACTAGATATAGAATCTTGTGGGGGAAATTGCTTCAAATTGAACATTTATGGCTGGATAATGTATTATATTATTTCTTTTGTTGCTATATTTTTATATTTTATATTTTTTACACATTTTGTTGTTATTGTTTTGGTGAAGTTGTTTTGCAGAAGAGAAATCTTTGAAAATCATATAGTTTACAGGAAAAATAACTTTCAAATGAAACAATAAAATGAACCCTTTAAAATAAATGCTGTGTTGAAATTGTGAAAAGTTAATAATTATATTAAATGAGGAAGATAAGTCTGATCTCACAAGTGGAAAACTCAGGAGTGGGACATAAATTATAACTGCCTGTTTTCTTGTGTAATTGTATAACTTAGATTTACAGTCTTTATAATTCAACATTGTGTACATTATTCTGTGGTAACAAACTGAAAATCTCAGAGACTTGCACAAACAACAGTTATGTCTTACGGATGTTACATGTTCACTGACGGCCAGCCATGGCTCTGTGCCACATTCTCTTCACTGAGGACTCAGACAGGCAGAGTAGGCCCTATATGGTCATTTTTTATTTCACATGTCAAAAGATAAGACCACCATTCAGTATTTTAAATAAAAACCTTAAGGCTGAATTTATTGCTTATTTAAATGAGGGAAAGCTATGTGAATCAAGAATACACTTAAACAAAGCAGATAACTGATCCTTTATAGAGCTTTTGGAAAGACTGGAATTTGGGGATTGGCAGATTTACAGTATGGAAGTGTGTTGACATCATCTGTAGAAGCATAGTTACTAGGGAGAAACTGTTATTGATTAATTGACATTCAGGGAATCTTTCTTGTATAAATCCATTCTTGAATCAATGACTTTTAGAAGTAAGAGGTTGTCACTGATTGTCTGATGTTCTTGAGCAGTTCTGATCTATTGAGCAGTTCTGGTTCTATTACTATGGCTATAGAACCATCATTGATTGCTTAGATAGGTTTAGAGAATTCTGGTGTTCACTTGTTATTATACTTTCCCTAAAGTTTTTTTCTAAGAGTGTGGAAGCTTTTAATATTTCATTTTTCCATGGCAGTCAGAGATGGTGGAACCATATGAAGGCTTTTATAGCTTCTATTTGGAAGTGGCACATGTCACTACTCTTCATATCTTATTGCTCAAAGAAACTCGCAGAGACAAGCTTAATAGCAATGGACAGAGAAGGTACAATCACCACCCCCCCTACCAGGGGCAGCAAATATTTTGAACACTGATAAAATCTACTCCATAGGTAGAAGTGAAATGTAGTGTACTTACATCAACAACAACAACAAAAATCTCTTTAAAAATATAACCAAGCACTGTGACATTAAAAATACCCATTTCTGATTAGTTTTTAAGACCATCTTCTTGTAAGTATCTTCATTTATGGCACCAGAAGGCTGATTGATAGCCAGGAAACCCTGCTCATGAATGTCACAAGTTGTTTTTTAATCTACATTTTCTATAGAAAATTCTAAGGAGCAAGAACATATTGTGTAGATTGTCTTTATTTGCTATCTTTTCTGACTTGCAAGAAGAAAAACATGACCCAGTCAAAAGAAGGCCATGTGTGGCTGTAAAAACAACCCATTAAAACATCACTTTGGGCTGGGCATGGTGACTCACGTCTGTAATCCCAGCACTTTGGGAGGCTGAGACGGGTGGATCACGAGATCAGGAGATCAAGACCATCCTGGCCAACATGGTGAAACCCTGTCTCTAATAAAATACAAAAAAATTAGCTGGGTGTGGTGGTACGTGCCTGTAGTCACAGCTACTCGGGAGATTCAGGCAGGGGGATTGCTTGAACCTGGGAGGCAGAGATTGCAGTGAGCCGAGGTCACACCACTGCAGTCCAGCCTGGTGACAGAGTGAGATTCTGTCTCAAAAACAATAACAAAAAACAAACAAACAAAAAAACGCATCACTTTGATCATCTCACTTAAATTTCCTTATTGGTTTTTCCTAAGCTAGAGTGGAAAGTCTAACTTCTCTGGAGTAGTCTTTCTAGTTTTACTTTTTAAACCTCATATTAAAAGTATCTCTGATGAATTTAATAATAAATTATATTTTTTTCCAGTTTCGAAAAATCTTAGAGTTTTCACATGCAGTTTCTCATTTCATATCATACAAACCTTTGTTTTATAGCTGATATGAAAACCAATCAACCCAACATTTAGGCTTAAAGAAAAAGTTCAGTGTTCCTGTTGCATGCTGGGTAGTAGAAGCTGGGATTTGTCTCAGATCCAGAGGGCTTTACGTTACAATCTGTTGAGCCAGACAAGTGGAACTACTTGTTACTTTCCCTCAGTACCTTTTGCTTTAGTTGCTTCTTGCCTTTGATCATGTTAACTCATCCTTTATGGCATGATTCAACTGGTCTATAAATGAGTAGATAAGATAATGCTGTTTTATCTAGGTGGACTAGCTGACAAGATGGGTTAATATTGAACAGATTTTTCTCTACTAATTAGCTGACCATTTGATTAAGTTTGAACTTGGAGATATTTTCCTGAGTTTTATTTCACAATATTTTCTAAAGAAAAATTAACAGAATTTTCCAAAGTCCAAATCTTTGTTAAGCCTTAGACCCCTATGTTCATATACAAACCTATAGAGACTTCCAATCCTACAGATGTACATTGATAATCAATCCTATGAATGTGTATAATGATAGTGATTTTGACAATGATGATATCTGACATTTATTGACTATTTATTTGGTGCCTCAGGCTGCATTTTCATGTATTATCCTTTATAATACTTGTCACAATAGTATATATGATATATGAACTATAAAATCTCTATTCCATAGATACAGCTTGCACAGCAGTAAATGGTTAAAGTTGGCATTCAAATCTAAGTAGTCTAACTCCAGAGCAAATACTTTTAATCCCAATACATTCTGTCTTTCATGTGCATGACTGCGTGTGTGTGTGTGTGTGTGTGTGTGTGTCCCTTCAGAGGCTGTTTGTTATGGAGAAGGTAGGGAAAAATAGGAAGAATGAATCCAATGGATTATCTGAGGCAGCATCAGTGCTGGGTATGTGGTAGATCAATATTACCATGTCATTACCTGTAACTCTGCCATTTAAACTAGCATTTAGCAAACTGGGCAGCAAAATTTTTAGATTTATCTGATGCTAATGAATATCTTCCTAATGACAGCTGTATTTGTCAGACATAAAGCAACTTTTCCACACTTTTTGCCCTTGCCTCTCTCCTGAACCGTTTTGGACCACTTCTCTCTGGTACACAAATTACTGAACAATCTAGGCTTTGCATGGTATGCTGCAAATATACTCCAGACACCACTATGTGAGTTTAAATTACCCAATGCCAATAAAATACTCACTTTCCATGTCAAACAATGTGTGGAAGAAACATGCTTCACTTCCACTTATTGGTGGACATGATGTATTGGCTCTATAAACAGAGTGCTCAGCATAGAAAAACACAGTTTTCAGATAAACAGACTGTTTTATTCTCTTCATTTTTCTTCCCTGCATATTTTTTCTCAAAAATATATGAAATATATGTTTTTTTATTGCCTCAATTGGCACTTTCAGGTTGGTTTCTTTTAGGATGAACAGGTTTTAGTTTTCCAAGCAGAACAATGAAAGGAACACTGTGAAATCTGACTTCTGCAACAGCCCAAAGGGATGGAACAAAGTCAGTTGCCTGGTAGAGGTGGTCTTTAACTAAAGGTCAAATAAAATTGTACTGGAAGCTTTGAGATTAGCTTCAAGTGGCTGTTTTAGGTAGTGGGGCTGACCTTGTGAGAACTGAAGAGAAAAAATAATATTTTAAAGTCACAGTTCTTTGTTCCCTCTGACTCCTCTCTTCCTCAATTTAAGAAATCGGAAATGTTAACTTGTCTGCAATGTGTTTTCCTTCATTAGATTATACAATGGTGTGGACTAGGTCAAGAAGTTTGTAATGAAGGGTAGCCGAATATACGCCTCAAAATTTACCACTTCTATATAAGGATTATTTTGAGTTAATGCACTTGAAAAACAACAGATGCAAGAAGGGCATTCTAATCTCTTTTTCTTCCTGAAAACAGGAGATTAAAATTCTCATGTCACAGATGCCCTTCCTGGACCAATAGAAGAAAAATATTCTTCAATGAGGAGTCAGAGCTGGGAGAATTCTGTACAAACAGATATTACTAAAATAATTATTTTCTTCCTCTAGCCTCCCACATTATTTAGTTGCTTTACTACAATTACATCTCTTTGTAATTGTACCTAATATAAAAGCATTTGGGTTTTGACACTTCTTTGTGTTTTCATTTCCTTCTATCATGTAGAAGTTACGTGCTTATCTTCTGTTAATCTATCTTACGTCAATTTAATTCTCACGCCCAGCTGGGACTCTAAGAGGGTAGAGGGTAGAGGTTAAAGGTTCACTTCTCTTACAGTAACAATTTATATGAAATTGAAAGGTATATCCTAAGGGGCTATAACACATTTTTTAAAAAATTGTGGCTTAAGACACACAGTTCTCTTGCATTTCTGAAGACTGGAAGACCAAAATCAATGTATCAGCAGGGCTATGTTTTCTCTGAAAGCTCTAGAGGATGATTTTTTCTGCCTCCTCCTAACTTCTAGTAGTTGCTGGAAATCCTTGGCATTTCTGGCTGGGCTTGTAGACATTTTGCTCCAATCTCTGCCTCCATTGTCAGGTGGTGTTATTTCTTACGTACCTATCTGAGTCCAAATTTCCTTCTTCTAAAGACACTAGTCATTAGATTTAGTGCCCACCCTTATTCAGTATGATCTCATCTTAGCTTGAATAGATCTAAAAGGCCCTATTTCCAAATAAGGTCATATTCTCGGGTGTGAAAGGCTAGGATATTTTTGGAGACACATACAGTTTTCGGGAGACACAATACTACTCACAACAAGAGGCAAGGCAACATAGTGAAAAAAGCAGTAGCTTTGGAGGAAAAGTACCACCAAGTATTGGATTATATTGCACTGGGATGATGGTTAACTCTCATCATTTCCATCAGCCCCTCTTTTTTTTTTTTTTTTAGGAGAACAGCTGAGTTTTTTTCAGTCTTACATTAAATGCTATGCAAATGCAGCTTTCAGAAAATCTGCCAGTTCCTTCTTCTAACCTGCCTGCCAGTCACAAACACTTTGAATGAAGAAATTATGGAGCCACTGACTTGCAATCAGAAGACTTGAGTTAGCTGCAAACTTCACCACTTCCCAACAGTGTGGGGAAGTTATAGTCTGTATACCTTCCAAAAGTCTATCTGATAAATAACAATAAATTACAGCTCTATCAACCCAGTTAGGTTAAATCATAGAATAACACCATAATAATAAGAATGGGAATATTCCTTTTGCCTCAGAATGGGCAACTCTACCCCACAGTTAGAGTCTAAGAAATGGCAATAAAATATATTGTTTAAAACCAAACACCAAAATTGAGGTTACTTTCTAAAAGCTTTGAATCTGTATTGCCATTCTCCATCATTGCCAACATAGTGTCTGATAAACCCCCATGTCCTTCCTCCCACCTCTACCCCACATCTCCTTAAGCAGAGGGCTGAGGAAAAGAGTGAGAGTGGAGGGGTTGTCTGAATGCCCTGTCTTTAGCCCAGTGGGGGAATGCTGTGATTTCTCCATTCTTTCTGTCCTGGAATGCTCCACATTTGCCATAAAGACTGTAAAATAACACTCCCTCCCTTATATCCAAATGCTTTATATTGTGACTTTTCAGGTTTTTCTAGTAACAGGTAGATCTTCATATTGTTTTTATGGACTGACTTTGCATGTTGCTACCTGTTGCTTGACTTGCTTTGGGTAATAGAAAACAGCAGAAGTGAGTGCTGAGTCTAGTTCTCAAGAAGTCTTGCATATTTCCACTCTCTGTATAATCTAGCCACCACCATGAGAACGAGCTCATGCTAGCGTCTCAAAGGATATGAAGGGCATGTGCAATGGAGGGGACCTGAGCTGTCCCAGCTGGAGCCATCACAGCCCAGCCAGCTTCCAGCTGACTCACCAGCTGACTGCAGATGCATGAATGATTCCATATATGTTCAGCAGAGCCTTGACTGGATTGGCTGAAATGCCTAGCCACACTTAGATTCTAGAAGTAATAAATTGTTGCTGTTTTAAATCATGAAGTTATGGGGTACTTAGTTATGCAGCATTATCTAAATGATACAGAAATTATTACCTATAAGTAGAATGTTGCCAAAGCAAAATCCTAATGTGTTGTTTTAATTTTGCAATAAGATGGTAGATGGAGGCTGGAAACATGACCTTTTTTATACAGGAGCACAACAGGTGTTAAAATACGACCTTTGGTAATTTGGAAGATAAAAACTGTTCCTAATGCACTCTTGGAGTTGATCAAGATGATTTCCAGGCAAATGTTAAAAGTGTCATGTGGTTGCTTGTAGCTGAATTGGTAAGGTAACCTAAAGAAAGAGATGAGCTAAGAAAAGAATTGGCTAGTTTACAAACAGAATTTAGAGGGAATATAGAAAACTTTCTTGGTTGGAAATAAAAGCTATTTCTCATCTCTAATCTCTTTTGCCTTTAATGGATTCTCAAGGTAAAAATGAAGCCTGATGACAAAGATCAAATCAGAGTAAGGCTGAAAGATCTTTCATTAAGACTTAGGAATTCAGTATTAAGTCTTAAAAATTAAGTCTTAACAAAAAAATGAGAATTATTTTCTGCAATAATTAAGGCCATGCTTAGTAGGGCTTCTCAGCTGGAGAAAAATGACTTTTTAGGAAACTTTATGTAAGTGTGGTCTCACAGAAGTCTGATCCCAAAGTAACAGTGATTACATCTAGAAAGGGACACTGAAAAACAGTTTTGAGTATAACTTTTGAAACACGAAGTAGACAATAGTCAGGTATGTATAAAGTACACAAAGTTGTAATGACAAAAGAGCAGCGTAATCAAACTGAAAGGAGCTGACACTGTTCAACTTTTTGAAAGTAAATTTATTCCCTCAATTTGATATGGGCAGGAATCAGGTTGAAAAAGGTACTCAGCAGTAAGCACAGGCTCTTTCTTCAGAAATAAGATGTGATGGAAAAGGGATGTATCAGAATCAAGGGGTAAGAGGGTTGTGGCAAGATCTGAAGAGAACATTGGAAAAGAGGGCCACCCCCAGAGAGTAGAACCAGGATCTAATAAAGGAACATTACCCAAACCCTGAATCGGGTGTTCTTGCAACATTTCCCAGGCAGGGAAATGATTTAGAATGAATATTGAGATTATTCTGTTCCTCTTCTTCTCCACATTTTTGAATGAAGTGTCATTTCTGAATGGAGAGTATGGGTTATTCTGTCTTAGCTTTGTTTTGTATTTGGACTCTAGAAGGCTTGACTTTTTAGGTAAAAAATCTCTGGATCACAAGAAGCCACAACAAGACCTGATATAGATCACGATCATCATGTCAAGGCTGAGTGGGTGGGACTTGTAAAGGTCTTGGGAGATGGTGAGTATATTTTGCATGGGAAATGTATGCAAATAATTGAGGCTGGAGGTCCTCTGTAGTAATTTGATTACAAAAATTGTCCTAATTTTCTGTCCTTTCCTTTATCCTTGCTCTTTAAAATGTAACCTTTAAGCTTCTGCCATTAATAAGTGGAGTCTGTTTCCCTACTTCTTGAATCTGGGATGAGGTTTTGGCTTTTTTTGCTAAATAACATAGCAGAAGTGATGATATTCCAGTTCTACACCTATGCCTTAAGATACTTTGCATGGTTCCTTTCTCCTTGGGATTTTGCTATAGTCAAGAGAACAAATCCCAGTTAGCCTGTCAGATGAGAGACACATGGAGAAGAACTATGTCTTCCAGTTGGGACCATGGTAGAGTAGTTAGCTCCAGCTTACCTGCCTGCTGACTGTAGATGCATGAATGGCTCCACTGACATGAACTGAGCCTCACCCAGATCAGCCGAACTCTATAGTTGGATCTAGGGTTATTATAAATAATACATGTTTGATGTTTAAGAGTATTATATGACTGTATAATTTCTTATACAGTAATAAGCTAACTAATATGCTGCCTGTGTTTGTCCATTTGTGCTACTATAATTAAGTACCTGAGACTGGGTAATGTATCAACAACAGAAACTTATTTCTCACAGTTCTGGAGGCTGGAAGGTCTAAAATAGAGGCAAGCTCTGTGTCTGGCAAGGGCTGCTGTCTGCTTCCCAGATGACACTTTGTTGCTCTTAGTTCTCCAGAGGGAACTAATGCTACATTCTTATATGGCAGAAGGGACGGAAGGGAATGAATCCACTTCCTCAAGCCCTTTTGTAAGGGTCCTAATCCCATCCATGAGGGCTCTGCTTTTCTGATTTAATCACCCCCTAAATGTTCCACCTCTTAATACTATCACATTTGTAATTAAATTTCAAAACACATGAATCTGGGGGGACATTCAGCTATATGATTGCCTAAGCCAAACAAAGAGAGAGATCCAACAAAACCATCCACAGAGTTTGGGATGCCCATCAGAATGGATGATTAGCATGTATCCCACCATAGGTATTCCCTATGCAGTGGACTTATGGAATCCCACCATAGGGATTCCCTCATGCATAGGCTCTTTCTATGTGCGTGTTTGAGCTGTTATCCTAACCAAAAGGGTTTGCTGGCTACCAGGCTAGCTGCCTTCTCCCCCACCATCTCCAGCCTAGTGGATTGCCTATGATGTGAGCCACCAGTGTAAGTTGAGGCATGTTAGAAAACTCCGTGCTATAACTTCCTCATCTTCAGGGAAGTACACAGGAAATACGTTATGGGAGAGTTAGTAGTGGACACATCCACAATGAAGGTAGAGGAGCCAGCAGGTGTTAGCTGGAGAACAGTCACTGCAGCCCAGTGAAGAGACCTTTCTCTCTTTTCTTCCATCCTTCTACATCTCTGATATGGTTTGGCTGTGTCCCCACCCAAAATCTCATCTTAAATTGTAATTCCCATCATCCCTATAACCCCCACATGTCTAGAGAGAGACCAGGTGGAGGTAACTGAATCATGAGGCAGGGAGTTTCCCCCATGCTATTCTCATGATAGTGAGTTCTCACGAGATCTGATGGTACTATAAGTGCTTGGTAGTTCCTCCTGCATTCATTCTCCTTCCTGACGCCTTGTGAGGATGGTGCCTTACTTCCCCTTCAATTTTCTCCATGATTGTAAGTTTCCTGAGGCCTTCCTACCCATGCTGAACTGTGAGTCAATTAAAACTCTTTCCTTTAATAATTATCCAGTCTCGGGCAATTCTTTATAGCATTGTGAAACTGGGCTAATACAGTCTCCAAACTGAAAGAAGCTGAAACAAGGAAGTACAGTTAGGGCCATAATAAGCAGATTATCCTCACTCCTGATGCAAAGCCCCATGGTTGGTTTTGGGGAAGAAAAAAAATATGATATTGTTGTTTTAAATTACACTCAATTGAGTTTTTAAAGTTGAAAGTGACCCCAAATCTATGGGATCTGCCAAAGATATCCTTAATGAACAGAAAATAATTGGTAGAAATTGGAGAAAAATAAAACTGTTTCAAGTGCATAACTGAGCAAGTTAAAATTGTTCAATAAAATGCCCATAAATTGCTATCAATATTTTACATTTGCATCTGTTCTACAGTTTATGAAAAATATTTACAAACATGTTAGTATATATTCATCAATAAAAATACGTAACATTGGGCGGAGCAAGATGGCCGAATAGGAACAGCTCCAGTCTCCAACTCCCAGCGCGAGCGACACAGAAGACCGGTGATTTCTGCATTTTCAACTGAGGTACTGGGTTCATCTCACTAGTGAGTGC